>NC_067421.1:4838390-5148901 GCF_009764475.1 Pristis pectinata | reverse complement strand
GAGGGTGTAAATAGAAGGGGACATTGAAAGGAGAGTGAGGTTTGAGGTGAGGGGTATGCGGCAGAGATGTTCTTGGGGGAGGAGGTCTCAAAGGATGGCATTGGGGAGGGGGCTGAAGAAGGGAGAGTGAACAAGAGCATGATTGTGGGCACGGGGGACAAACTGAGTCTGTATGTGGGTAAAGCATGAGAAGGCATCTTTGAGTGAAGTCCATGCAGCAATTATCTTGGATACCTTGCCATTGGAACAAGAGCAGGCATCTCTAAGACCACACGGTAGCTGGTGTGCAACAGCCACCCAACAGGCTGCTTCCACTTTGTGGAAACAAGTCATCTTCAGCCCTGGGAAACTGTCCAAGCAGAGGACATTTTTTGTTCAGTTAGGGGAGAGAGCTTTGAAAATGGATCTGGGACTGAAGACCAATGGATCCATGTCAATGTTGGGCCATGAGGTTACAGGTAGTGATGGTGAACCTTCTGCTGCTGCTGATGGTCCTCAGTGCCTCAGATGCCCAGTTTTGAGCTGCCAGATTTGTTCGGAATCTGTCCCATTTAGCATGTTTGTAGAGCCAGACAACACAATGAAGGCTGTCCTCAGGGTGAACACTGTACTGAGTGGTGAACACTGTACAGCATGAAAGATGCCTCTGCCAGGTGGGGAGTGGTGAGGACGAGGTTCAGGTTTATCCCCAGTGTTGTTCACTCTGTACCTACCACAGACCCAGTCTGGCCACTCTGTTCGTCAGGACCCGGCAGGCTCGGTCTGTGGTAGAGCTACCAAAACATTCTTGGTGATGGACATTGAAGTTCCCACCCTGAGTACATTCTGTGCCCTTGTTACTTTCAGTGCTCCTTCCCAGTGCTGTTCAACATGGAGAGGCACTGATTCCTCAGCTGATGGATGGTAGGTGGTAAACAGGAGGTTTGCTGGCCCAGATTTGACCTAATGTCACAGGTTTCATGAGGTCTGGAATCTACATTGAGGACTCCAAGGGTAACTCCCTCCTAACTGCCACCTCGGCTGTTGCCTGACTAGTCTGTGGATCGGCTCTCCCAACATAGACACTAGTCCTCATGAGTTTGTAAGGAGGACTTTGCAAGCGCTGGTGGACTCTTTGTTGGGTCCCAGTTCGGTGCCTCGGCTAATGCCAGGTGATCCATCCAGTCTTACACTTCCCTTTGAATGCAGTGACCAAGTGTCTCGGTCAATAAGGGCACAGCTGCCAGATTGAACTATGGACGGTAGTGACCGAACCAACGTCTCATCCTCACAATCTACCCACAGCAGATACAGCTGTCTGTGATAGCACTGGTAGAAGTAACGACCACACAGGAGGAAAAGTTCCATCATCACACGAAGGATTTCTTCCACTGTGGTGTGTGACAGGACAACCATGCTCAATGCGGCAGTGAATGAACAGATCTGGCTGCTCAAATCTGGGCATTCTTGAGGCACCGTGGACCATCAGCAGCAGATCATGGCCCAGCATATCCCTCACTCTGCCATTACTGTCCAGCCAGGGGACCGACCCTGGGTCAGTGAGGAGTGCGGGAGGGCATGCTGGGAGCAGCACAGGCAAACCTGGAACTGAGCTCCCACCCTGGAGAGGCTGCAGCATGGGACTGTATACTGCTGAACAGTAACAGCAGCATGCATGCAGCTGGTCAGATCAAAGCTCTGCAGTCCTGCCACATCTGCTCATGAATGGTGGTGGACAATCAAACAACTAACATGAGGAGTTCTAAGAACATCCCCATCCTCAGCGATGGAGGGGCCTGGGGTGTGAGTGTTAAAGAAAAGGTTGAAGCACTCGCACCATGCACAGCCTGAAGTGCTGGATGCAAATGCACAAGTCAATAGCACGATGGAAGGTGAGAGTGGTAGGTAATATAACCACTTGCAGCTCCAACAACTCTCAGGAGCTCAACACCATCCAGGACAAAGCAGCCTGCCCACCACCCTAAATATTCACTCCCTCCACCACTGGCACACAGCGGTTGCAGCATGGGTACCACCTCCTCTTGTCTGGCAGGTGAAGCCAAATTGGCACTAACAGACACTTGCACAGATGGGGCTGGATGTGCCTGGTGCGGATGCTCCTTCACCCTTTTGGGTGGTCATAGGCCGAGGATCCCCAGGAATGAGGAGAATATTGTACTTTCTAAAGAAGGGTTTAAGAACATCCTTGAATCTTTCCCCAGACTCTCTGAACCCACACCCCACCCTCTCCTTCCTCTACAAGGCTCCATCTCCCCTCTCCCCCCCCGACAACTTTTTTCTCTTTCCTTACATGTCTCTCTGACTGGCCACTGCCTCCCAATTCCACCCCTTCCCCTCCCTCACCTGCTCCATCTGCCCATCATCTCCCTCCTTACCTGTTCCACCTATCATCTGCCAACCCCTGCCTCATCTCTCCTTCTCCCCTCTTTATAGTGGCTACCTCCCCTCAAGACACTCAGTCCTGATGCAGGGTCTTGACCCAAAACCTTCACCATTCTCCACAGACTCTGCCTGCCAGCTGAGTTCCTCCAGCAGTTTGTTTTTTTTTGCTTGAATCTTTTCCTCTATCTGCCGTTTTGCAAGCCTAGTATCAGGCAAACAAAAAGCCTGGTCTGCCCATTGGTGCCCACTGGGTGTAATTAGGGTGTCAATGCTGGGGAAGTTGTTCTGGGAGAGGACACTGACATTGGTCCACTTATCCCACATGTGGATTTGGAAGATTTGGTGGAGACAGGTTTGGTATTAACATTCAAACACAATATGCAAAGTGGTCCACATTTTCCATAGGGAACCATTATTGCGAGAGGGCACTGTACAGCAGAGGCAGGTTGGTGAAGGACCTTTGTCTGGTGGATGTGGGTTATAGGGCCCATCCTGTTGTATGCTTCACCTGAGAAGTTGATGACTTGAAGCTCGCCCTCTGCATATGCGGAAGCACATGTTGTCCGCACACTGCAGCTCAACTCATGAGGTTGGCTCTGAAGTCGAGGGGACATAGGCTGAATGGTTAGCTGTTAATCTTGAAGACTCCACTCCAGCAGGAGATGAGGTGCAGCATTATGACGAGAAAACTATTGGGGCAGTGACGCCGCCTCTACCAACATTTGGAGAGACAGTCTGATTTGGGACAGTCAGCATGGCTTTGTGCGTGGGAAGCCGTGCGTGCAAGGAAGTAACCAAGAGGGTAGATGAGGGGAGGGCAGTGGATGTTGTCTGTATGAACTTCAGCAAGGCATTTGACAAGGTCCCTCATGGCAGGCTAGTCTGGAAGGTTAGATAGCATGGGATCCAGAAGGAGATAACGGATTGGATTCATAATTGGCTCAGTGGTAGGTGATGATTGTTTCTCGGACTGGAGGCCTGTGTCTAGTGGTGTGCCACAGGGGTCAATGCTGGGACCTTTGTTGTTTGTAATTTATATAAACGATTTGAATGTGAATGTACAAGGCATAATTATAAGTTTGCAGATGATACTAAAATAGCTGGTGTTGTAGAGAGTGTGGAAGTTATGAAAAATTTCATGGGGGGTTCTTGATCAGCTGGGTCTGTGTGCTGAGGACTGGAAAATGGCTTTCAATCCAAATAAATGTGAGCTATTGCATTTTGGGAGATCAAACCAGGGCAGGACTCATACAGTGAGTCTTGGAGTCCCAGGGCCCTGGGGAATGTTATGGAACAGAGGGACCTAGGAGTGCAGGTGCATAGTTTGCTGAAAGTGGTGTCATAGGTAGACAGTGGTGAAGGTTTTTGGCACGCTGGCCTTCATCAGTCAGGGCATTGAGTATAGGAGTTGGGAAGTTATGTTGCAGTTATATAAGGTGTTGGTGAGGACACACTTGAAGCATCGTGTACAGATTTAGTCACACAGTCATAGGAAAGGTATTAGTAAACTAGAAAAAGTATAGAAAAGATTTACCAGGATGTTACCTGGACTTGGGGCCTGAGCTACAAGGAGAGATTGCGTAGTGACCTGATAGAGGTGTATAAGATCATGAGGGGCACAGACAGGGTGAAAGCACACAGTCTTTTTCTTAGGGAGGGGAGCTAAAAACAAGAGGGCAAAGGTTTAAAATCAGAAGTGAGAGATTTAAAAGGGACATCATGGGCAGCTTCTTCACGCAAAGGGTGGTGTGTATTTGAAATGAGCTGCTAGAAATAGTGGTTGAGGCGAGCACATTAGAAACATTTAAAAGTCATCTAGATAAGTCCATGGATAGGAGAGGTTTAGAGGACTATGGGCCAAACACGGGCAGATGGGACTAGCTTGTTGGGCAACAAAGATGGCATGGATGAGTTGGGCCAAAGGGCCTGTTTCCATGCTGCATGACTCTATGACAACTGCTTGCACCAAGACTGGCTGTGATGTAAAGCCACTGGTTAGAACCATGGCTTGCACGGCATCATGAAGCAAAGATAAAATGGGGACAAATTTCTGTGAGGAGCCATTTTGGGTTAAGACCCTGCATCAGCCTTCTGTGTGGATGCTCCATGATCTCTCCCAGTTAGAGTCAAAGGCTTCAGTGAGGGCAGGAAAAACCACATACAGTGATTGCAGCTGCTCGTTGCATTTATCTTAGAGTTAACGTTTTGAAGATCATGTCCACTGAGCTGGAGGATGGACAGGATCTATGCTGTGACTGGGGTAGCAGCTCTCCGGCTGAGGATTCTGGTGATAGTTACTGTAGTCAGATTTTGTAACTCCTTTGAAGATGGTCAGGACTCCAAAATCTCGGAGGTGCCCTGGCATATTCTTCCCATCCCAGTTATGGACAAGAGATTGTGGATTGACGAACTGAGCTCCTCACCACAGAGTTTTAGAACAGCAATGGGAACATCACTGGGGACATTCCATCTTTTTGACTTCCTGCTGGCTGGATTGGTGGCGAGGCAGGACCAAATAGGCTGCTGTGCGAGGAAGTCAGGAGCACTTACGTGAAGGTCAGGGCTGCAGCTGAAGTGTTCCCTCCAGCGGCCGTTGACTGTCTCACTGCTCTTGATAAGATCAGCTCTGTTCTCGACTCTCAGTGGGTGGGGCTTTGGGCTGTGAATGCCCTTGTCAGTGCAGAAGAACCCACAGAAGTCAGGGCTGTCAGCAAGCTGCTAGAATTCCCATTCCCTTTCTGTAGGTCATGGCTTTTCTACAGAACCTCGGCCTTCAGCTGTCTGTAGAGCCGCTTTCTTCCATGGAGATGTGGTGGAGCTTCCAATCCAGGGATATTTTGCATTTGTGGCTAATTGGATCCTGGATCTCCTGGTTAAGAAAAGACTATCTCAAAGAACAAGGTGGTGGGTAAAGCAGGTGAGTGCTTCAGACCAGGTTGATGGAGATAAAAGTGGCATAGATAGACAGCTGGTATGTTTTTCCAGTCGAAATGTCTAATATTAGAGGGCATGGATTTCAGGGGAGAGGGGGTAAGTTCAAATGAGATGTGCGGGCAAGTTTATTTTACACAGAGAGTGGTGGGTGCTTGGAATGTGCTGCCAGGGGTGGTAGTGGAGGCAAATATGATTGAGGCATTTAAGAAGCTCTTAGACAGGCACATGAATGTGCAGGGAATGGAGGGATACGGACATTGTGTAGGCAGAAGGGATTAGTTTAGTTTGGCATTTAATTACTAGTTTAATTAGTTCGGCACAAAATGGTGGGTTGAAGGGCCTGTTCCTGTGCTGTACTGTTCTATGTTCTAACAGCAAAGTGATGGGTAATGTTGTCAGCAGTGCTGTCATGCAGCACTTACCAATAAGTGATGTTCTGTTTTCCTATATGTACTCAGCTCACAAATCAAATACTGTCAACAGCACTGCCTTTATATCTTTTGAAACCTCTTATAGAAGAGAAAATAACAGAAATACATATTCTACATGACGTTTCCCAATGTTTGAAGCTGCAGAAATCCAATAATGTCCAAGAAAACGAGCAGTGTAAAGTACATCACTAAATTACATGTTAAATGCCCAAGGGCATTGAGGCCAGGGAAAAGGGTGCATCAAGATTGAGATTTGAAGCCTGGTTCAACAAACAGTTACTGCTGCTACACATTATTAGTAAGTCAGAATATCACCTCAATCACACTCTTACTTGCAGACTGGCTATTGTTGGTTACGTACCTGTATCGGTGACACAGCAGCTGCTGGTGGGGTTTTCAGGGGGCTTGGACTAAGAGGGCTCCGCGGAATGGCAGTTGCACTAGTGTTAGGGACAACTAGAAAACAAAATAGTTATTTTTAGTACAGAAAGTAATGTTACATTCACAGTTCTGAAATATTGTTCAACTTTAACGGTATCGCAAACTAATCAATGCAGAGTGAAGTCAAATGAATTCCCATTATCTTAGTAACCTCAAAAAGCAAAATGTGGAACTTTGAAAGCAAGCAAGGTCTTTTAATTCTGTACTGCAAATATCCTTTTACTACTGTGTCAGGCAGCTCTGTTCCTCGAACCATTCCGACTGCGTTGGCAATATGCTGTGCTTATTGGTTTGAGAGAGGATGTATTTGTAAAGCATATTTTTAAATACATATATTAGAGTACTTTAAAGGAATACACTCCAAGTTTTATGTCAAAAATGTCCATCTAATCAGTCCCACTTAAAATATTAACATCTGCTGTATAAACAAAAATAATTTGTAAAATACATACCTTTGAATCACTGTGCTTAGAACTGAAATCAGCTGGTGTATTGTCATGTTGTAACATTTTGCTCATGGAAAGATGGAGAGAAGTTATGAGCCACTAGGTGGTTAACTAGTCAACATTCTACCACAGGCAGGAGGAGGAAATATGGAGTAAAAAGTTCGGTATTTGTGAAGGCAGTGAGAAGATTACGTTCATAGCAGTGAATCACTTTTCATCAAGCTGTTTTTGTTCCCCTATTTAAAGGTGACACACAATCATCCATATTCAACGACATGGCTTGCACATACAATCTGTCCCACAACAATGAACACAGGAATTTGCCAACACAACCTAAATAGTTTTAGGAATAGAGCTGTCTGACAACAATGAAAACACATTTGTACCACTAGGTTGAGTGAGCTACAATGGAGATGGTAATGTTTACTAACAACCATACTGATAGAAACACAGTTATGTAACCAGCAAAATATGTGAAGTATTTTGGATTAAAATACCAAGATATCCATGAACACAGCTTGGAAACTAAGGAAAAATCTGACATACACAAGCACTATTGCCTAGAAATTGGGATTCAGCCATTCTTTGTGTGTTGTGTCCTTCAAAAAAATTGTGAAACTGGCTGTGAACATCTTTAATTGTGGTAATATGGTGGTGGTGCTATATTACAAGGTCCACAATCTAATCAACAGACTGTCACAACCTTTGCTGCACACCTAACCCGCAAGGGATCGGCTCCTGTGGGACCAATTGCTGGCAAGTACAGTGACAAAAATAACAGCAGCAAGTCTGACAGGGAGGCTACAGGGAAGAGGGAAAATGTTTCACAACACTAAAATACTCATTAACATCACAGAGGCAAAAAAGGGAGGTCCAATGCTTTTGGGATACCAGGAGACTTGGTAGGACTGTCACTGAGAGCCCAGCAGCTGATGGCTGCACTGGTGTCTGGCTGCAGACAATCCCCATATCATGAAGTAACGCTGCAAGAAATTTCTGATTTGAGAAAAGATGTGTAAAGCCACATAAAGGACCTGTTCCACACTGACACTGAAGACAAAACTCCCACAAATACAAAACAGAGCTGTGCTGACACTCCTGTGGCAACCCCTCCCCCCCCACCCCTCACACTGCCATTCACGTGCCGGCAGCATAGCCCTCGCTCACAGGTTATGTGTTACAATAGAAACACATGACATGTTTACCAGTGTTCTCAATCTTCTCCATTTGGGAGAAAGTCAGGAATAGGAGGTGGGGGTAGCCACAGACAGCAGCATCTCACTAGTCAACCATACTGAAGACTGATGGTCACAGTGGAATCAGAGTGACTGAAAACTTGGAGAGCAGGCAACATCAGCCAGGTATGTGCTCTAATATTTCATTCTGATAACAATATTCCTACTGAGTTCCTCAGCCATGCATATCCTTATATTTCCTCAGCATGATCAGATGACATGAACATTGATGGTATTGTGGATAGCAAAGGCTGTCTAGGGCTACAGCAGTATACAGCTCAGTTGGAAGGTTGGGCAAACGCAATGTAATCCTGACAGATGAGATTGATGCATTTTGGCAAGTCCAATAGGGGTAGGACACGTATAGTAAATTGTAGGGGATAAATGAACATCGATGAACAGACTGACCTTGGGGTTCAAGTTCATAGTTCCCTGAAACGCAGGCAGATGGGGTGGTAAAGAAGGCACATAGGTCAGGGCGAAGAATGCAAGAGGTGGGACGATATGCTGCAACTTTACGAAATACTGGTTCAGCCACACCGGGGGTTTTGTGTGCAGTTCTGGTCACCACACCATAGGTAGGATTTGACTGCACTGGAGAGGGTGTCGAGGAGATTCACCAGCATGTTGCCTGGATTGGAAGAGTTTAGTCTTGGCTGTTTGGATTCAGAATTGGCTTGCCCATAGAAGACAGAGGGTACTGCTGGAAGGGTGTTATGCTGGCTGGAGATCCATGATCAGTGGTGCTGAGGTCTCAGTTGTTTGTGATATATATATGACATGGATGAAAATGTAGATGGGTGGGTTAGTAAATCTGCAGATGACACAAAGATTGGTGGAGCTGTGGACAGTGTAGAGGGCTGTCAAAGGATGCAGTAGAATATAGACAAGTTACAGATATGGGTGGAGAAATGGCAGATGGAGCTTAATCAGAGCAAGTCTTTGGGAGGTAAAATGTAAAGGGACAGTACACAGTTAATGGCAGAACCCTTAACAGTATTGATGTGCAGAGGGATCTTGGGGTCCAAGTCGAGAACTCAGTGAAAGTGGCCACGCAAGTAGATAGGGTGGTAAGGAAGGCATACGGCATGCTTGCCTTCATTGGTCAGGGGCACTGAGTATATGAGTCACAAAGTCATGTTGCAGCTGTATAAAACTTTGGTTATCTGCACTTGAGAGTATTAAGTGCAATTCAGGTCACCACTTTACAGGAAGGATGTGGAGACTTTGGAGAGGGTGCAGAACAGGTTTACCACAATGTAGCCTGGATTAGAGGGTATGAGCTACAAGGAGAGGTTGGACAAACTTGGGTTGTTTTCTCTGGAACGTTGGAGGCTAAGGGGAGACCTGATAGAAGTTTATAAGATTACGAGGGGCACAGATAGGGTAGAGAGTCAGAGTCCTTTTCCCAGGATAGAAATGTCAAGTAGTAGAGGACGTGCATTTAAGGTGAGGCGGGGAAACGGGGAAAGCTTGAAGGGGATGTGTAGAGCAAGTTTTTTACATCGGGCTTCGGTTCGGAGGACTTCGGAGCAGCTAAGTGTTTTCTCTGTTTATCACTTTTATTAGGGTTTTTGGGTGTAAGGGTTAGTTTTTGTTAGGGTTTTTAGTGTAAGGTTTAGATTTTTTAGTAAGTTTTTTAAGTAGTCGAGTGGGGGCTGGACTGTGCAGGCTCGGCGCGGGCAGCTTAAAAAGCAAACAGCCCAGAGAGCGGGCAGCATCGGAGCGGGCAGCGGAGTGAGTGGCAGCAGAGTGTTCTGGGCTTTGGCTCAAGGGGCTTCGGCGTGAAGGGGCAAGGAGGGTAAGTAGGTAAAGGCAAGGTTTAGCTTTTGGTCATTATAGATTTGTAGGTGGGACCAACTAGGGAAAAAAAAAGGTGGTCAGATGGAGGACATGGTGGTGTGCTGCAGCTGTTTGATGTGGGAACTCGTGGACCTTGCTGCGGTCCAAGATGGCCACATCTGCAGTAAGTGCTTGAGGCTGGACGAACTTCGGCTCAGAGTTGATGAGCTGGAGTCGCAGCTACAAACACTGCGCAGCATAAGGGAGGGAGAGAGTTTTGTAGACACGGTGCATCAGGTGACAGTCACCCCCCTTAGGGTAGGTACATCTGAGGTTCAGGAGGCAGATAGAATGGTGACTGTCAGGGGAGGGAAGAGGAAGAAGAAGTCAGGCAGGCAGACAGGACAGAGAGCCCCGGAGGCTGTTCCCCTCAGTAACAAGTTTTCTGCCTTGGAAGCTGTTGAGGGGGATGACCTGGTTACCAGGTCTCTGGCACTGGGACTGGTACTGCTGCTCAGAAGGGAAGGGTGGGAAAGAGACATGCGGTAGTGATAGGGGACTCGATAGTCAGGGAAACAGACAGGAGGTTCTGTGGCAGTGAGCATGAATCCCGGATGGTATGTTGCCTCCCAGGTGCCAGGGTCCAGGATGTCACTGATCAGGTCCACAGAATTCTTGAGTGGGAGGGAGAGCAGCCAGAAGTTGTGGTCCATATTGGCACCAATGACATAGGTAGGAAGGGGGATGAGGTCCTGAAGAGTGAGTTCAGGGAGCTAGGCAGAAAATTGAGTAACAGGACCTCAAGGGTAGCAATCTCGGGATTGCTGCCAGTGCCACGTGATAGTGAAGGTAGGAATAGGAGGAGGTGGCAGATAAATGTGTGGCTGAGAAGTTGGTGCAGGAGGGAGGGTTTTAGATTTCTGGATCATTGGGATCTCTTCTCGGGAAGGTGGGACCTGTACAGAGAGGACGGGTTACACCCGAACCAGAAGGGGGCCAATATCCTTGCAGCGAGATTTGCTAGGGTGGTACAGGAGGGTTTAAACTAGTTTGTGAGGGGGAAGGGAACTGGAGGAGTAGGTCAGAGGAAGAAGGGAATGGGGAAAAGTTAGATCAAACAGGTAGAGAGGCTTTGGGGAAGGAGAAGCAGAATACAGGCTGTAAAAGTAGTAAGATAGATGGACTGAAGTGTGTTTACTTAAATGCAAGAAGTGTCAGGAATAAGGGGGATGAACTGAGGGCTTGGATAAGTATGGGGGACTATGATATCGTGGCTATTACTGAGACGTGGCTGACGTCAGGAGAGGAGTGGATATTGAATATTCCTGGTTTTCGGTGTTTTAAGAGGGATAGGGAAGGGGGGAGAAGAGGGGGAGGGGTGGCGATACTGGTCAGGGACACTGTTACGGCTGTGGAAAAGATGGATGTTGTAGAAGGATCATCTCTAGAGTCTGTATGGGTGGAGTTAAGGAACAAGAAAGGAGCAGTTACTCTACTAGGAGTATTCTATAGGCCCCCCCGGTAGCAGTAGAGATATAGAGGAGCAGATTGGCAGGCAGTGTTTGGAGAGAAGCAGAAATAACAGGGTTATTATAATGGGAGACTTCAACTTCCCAAATATAGACTGGAACCTGCTTAGTGCCAAAGGTTTAGATGGGACGGAATTTGTTAAGTGTGTCCAGGAGGGATTCCTGACGCAGTATGTTGACAGGCCAACTAGAGGGAATGCCATGTTAGATCTAGTTTTAGGAAATGAACCGGGACAAGTGAAGGATCTATTGGTGGGTGAGCATTTGGGGGACAGTGACCATTGCTCCATAACCTTTAAAATTGTCATGGACAGGGACAGGTGCAGAGAGGACAAGAGGTTTTTCAATTGAGGAAGGGCTAACTACGAGGCTATAAGGAGAGAACTTGGGAGTGTAAATTGGGATGTCCTTTTTGAAGGAAAATGTACCATGGGGATGTGGTCGATATTCAGGGATCTTATGCAGGATGGTAGGGATAAATATGTCCCGGTGAGGCAGAGAAGGAATGGCAGGGTGAAGGAACCGTGGGTGACGAGAGAGGTGGAACGACTTGTTAGGGAGAAGAAGGTAGCATACGTGAGGTATAAGCAGCAAGGTTCAGACAGGGCCCATGAGGAATATAGGGTAGCAAGGAAGGAACTTAAGAAAGGGCTGAGGAGAGCTAGAAGGGGACATGAAAAGGCTTTGGCTAGTAAGGTTAAGGAAAATCCCAAGGCCTTTTTCAAGTATGTGAAGGGTAGGAGGATGGCTAGGGTGAAGGTAGGTCCGATTAAGGACAAAGGTGGGAGAATTTGCCTGGAGGCGGCGGAAGTGGGAGAAGTTCTCAATGAGTACTTCTCTTCGGTATTCACCAGGGAGTGGGGTCTTGATGATGCGGAAGGGAGTGCTGGTAGGGGTAATGTTCTCGAGGTTGTTGATATCAAGAGAGAGGATGTGTTGAAGTTGTTAAATAATATTAAGACAGATAAATCTCCGGGGCCTGACGGGATTTTCCCCAGGCTGCTTCGAGAGGCTAGGGAGGAGATTGCTGAACCGCTGGTAAGGATCTTTGAGTCCTCGTTGTCTACGGGGGTGGTGCCGGAGGATTGGAGGGTTGCGAATGTGGTCCCCTTGTTCAAAAAAGGTAATAGGGATAGGCCAGGGAATTATAGACCGGTGAGTCTCACGTCTGTGCTGGGTAAGCTCTTAGAAAGGATTCTAAGGGATAGGATTTATGAACACCTTGAGAATCATGGACTGATTAGGGACAGCCAGCATGGCTTTGTGAAGGGAAGATCTTGCCTCACAAGCCTGACAGAGTTCTTTGAGGAGGTGACCAGGAAGATTGATGAGGGCAGTGTGGTGGATGTGGTTTACATGGATTTTAGTAAGGCGTTTGATAAGGTTCCTCATGGTAGGCTTCTTCAGAAGGTCAGAGGCCAAGGGATCCAAGGAAGCTTGGCTGTGTGGATTAGGAATTGGCTTGCATGTAGAAAGCAGAGGGTTGTGGTGGAAGGAGTGCCCTCGGATTGGAAGGCAGTGACTAGTGGTGTCCCGCAGGGATCGGTTCTGGGACCTCTACTTTTTGTGATATTTATAGATGACTTAGATGAGGGGGTGGAGGGCTAGGTTAGTAAGTTTGCGGACGACACTAAGATAGGCGGTGTTGTGGATAGTGTGGAGGGCTGTCGGAGCTTACAGAGGGATATTGATAGGATGCAGAGCTGGGCTGACAAGTGGCAGATGGAGTTCAATCCGGAGAAGTGTGAGGTGGTACACTTTGGAAGGACAAACTCCAGGGCAGAGTACAGGGTAAACGGCAAGGTACTTGGCAGTGTGGAGGAGCAGAGGGATCTGGGGGTTCATATTCACAGTTCGTTGAAAGTTGCCTCACAGGTGGAAAGAGCAGTTAAGAAGGCCAATGGGATGTTGGCTTTCATAAATCGCGGGATTGAGTTTAAGAGCCGCGAGGTTATGATGCAGCTTTACAAAACTCTAGTTAGGCCACACTTAGAGTACTGTGTTCAGTTCTGGTCGCCTCATTATAGGAAGGATGTGGAGGCATTGGAGAGGGTGCAGAGGAGACTTACCAGGATGCTGCCTGGATTGGAGAGTATTGAATATGAAGAGAGGCTTAAGGTGCTAGGGCTTTATTCACTGGAAAGGAGGAGGATGAGAGGAGACATGATAGAGGTATATAAAATATTCAGAGGAATAGATAGAGTAGACAGTCAGCGCCTCCTTCCCAGGGCACCAATGCTCAAGACGAGAGGTCATGGCTTGAGCCTCTCCCATGGGTGGGAGGTTCAGGGGAGATGTCAGAGGGAGGTTTTTCACCCAAAGAGTGTTTGGTGCATGGAATGCACTGCCTGGGGTGGTGGTGGAGGCAGATACATTGAACAGGTTCAAGAGCTTGTTGGATAGGCATATGGAGGAACGTGAGATAGAGGGATATGCGGGAGGAAGGGGTTAGGTAGTGTGAGGGTGGTCTGATGGACGGCACGACACGGTGGGCCGAAGGGCCTGTTTTGTGCTGTATGGTTCTATGGAGAGTGGTGGATGCCTGGAGTTGGCTGCCAGGGGTCGGGGGTGGGGGGGGCGGGGGCGCAGTGTGGTGGAGGCAGATACAATAGTGGCATTTAATTAGATGGACAAATGAATATGCAGGGAATGGAGGGATATGGATCACGTACAGGCAGAAGACAATTATTTTAATTCGGTATCGTGTTCGACACAGACATTGTCTGTACTGTACTGTTCCACGATCTATGTACAGGAGTGCCCCAGACATTGTCTGTGCTGTACTGTTCTACGATCTATGTACAGGAGTGCCCCAGACTGATGAAGACATCGTGAGGTTTCGCTATAGTAATACTCTGTTGCAGTGTGAGGAAATCACATAACGGTGAGGAGCCAGAGAAGGAGAGGATCTCTCTTTTTCTCCAAGATCTATCCCTCTGGGCAGCAGTGGCCTTAGAACTGCTCAGTCTTCCTGGGGAGGCATTGAGCACAGGGATCAGCTTCTGATGATCCACCATGACCAGTGCATTCAGTGAGTGATGAAAAGGTCAAAGCTCAAGTTGAGTTCCTAGCATCATAGGAGTGGAGTTACTGTGAGCAGAAGAGTGCATACCAATGGAAGCTAGTCAATATCAAACATACCATCAGGGAGTTAGTTTTAAGGAGATGAAGGAAACCAGGTAATTAAAATTTCGTTTCGTTTCAGCGAGAGAATCCGCCGAGGACTTCGGAGCAGCTAAGTGTTTTTTTTAACTAATTGGGAATAGTGGGGCAAGACTGCACAGGCATGTGACGTCAGTGGGTAGTGTGCAAACAGTTTAAAAAGAGAAAAGAAAACTTCAGCAGTTTCATTTCGTTTCGGCAAGAGAATTGGCCAAGGACTTCGGAGTGGCTAAGCGTTTTTTTTTACTAGTCGGGAATAGTGGGGCAAGACTGCGCAGACGTGTGATGTCAGTGGGTAGCGCGCAAACAGTTTAAAAAGACCGCCATATCCAGCGGGCAGCGTCGGAGCGGGCAGCGGAGTGAGAGGTAGCAAAGTGATTGGGCTTTGGCTCAATGGGTTTAGGGGGAAACGGGGCGAGGCGGGATCCACTTATCTATTATTCTCCGGCATCAAGAGGCGGAGGCCATCTGCAACAACACTGGTGAGTAGCTGGTAAGTAAGGGTAAGGTTTAACTGTTATTGTTATAATTTTGAAGTAGAAAACTTAAATTTAATTTTTTAATTAAATTTAAATTTAATTAAATTAAATTTAATTTTTAAGTAGGGGCGGCATGGTAGTGTAGCGGTTAGCACGACTCTATTACAGCGCCAGCGATTGGAGTTCGATTCCCGTCAATGTCTGTAAGGAGTTTGTATGTTCTCCCGTGTCTGCGTGGGTTTCCTCCGGGTGCTCCAGTTTCCTCCCACATTGCAAAGACGTACGGGCAGGTTTATTTGGGTTTAAAATGGGCGGCACGGACTCATTGGGCCGGAAAGGCCTGTTACCACGCTGGAAATAAAAAATTTTAAAAAAAAATTTAAAATTTTAAAATTTTAGCTGGGTAGGGAAAAAATAGTTCAGATGGAGGACAAGGCGATGTGCTGCGGGAGCTCATGGACCGTGCTGTGGTGCACGGTGACCACATCTGCAGTAAGTGCTTGAGGCTGGAGGAACTTCAGCTCAGAATTGATGAGCTGGAGTCACAGCTTCAAACACTGAGCAGCATCAGGGAGGGAGAGAGATATGTAGGTGCAGTGCTTTGGGAGGCAGTTACCCCCCCCTTAGAGCAGGTACTTCTCAGGTCCAGGAGGCAGATAGAAGGGTGACTGTCAGGGAAGAGAAAGTGAAAGGGAACAGGCAGACAGTGCAAAGGACCCTGGAGGCTGTCCCCCTCAGTAATAGGTATTCTGCTTTGGATGCTGTTGAGTGGGATGACCTACAGGGATCAAGCTGCAGAAGCCAGGTCTCTGGCACTGGGACTGGTTCTGCTGCTCAGAAGGGAAGGGAGGAGAAGAGGAGGGCAATAGTGATAGGGCACTCGATAGGCAGGGGAACAGACAGGAGGTTCTGTGGATGTGAGCGAGAATCCCGGATGGTATGTTGCCTCCCAGGTGCCAGGGTCCAGGATGTCCCTGATCGGGTCCACAGCATTCTTCAGCGGGAGGTAACGCAGCCAGAAGTCATGGTACATGTTGGTACCAACGACATAGGTAGGAAGGGGATGAGGTCCTGAAAAGGGAATATAGGGAGCTAGGCAGAAGGCTGAAGAACAGGACCTCAAGGGTAGCAATCTCAGGATTGCTGCCAGTGCCACGTGATAGTGAAGGGAAGATTAGGAGGGCAGTTGAATGCGTGGCTGAGGAGTTGGTGCAGGGGGCAAGCTTTTAGATTTTTGGATCATTGGGATCTCTTCTGGGGAAGGTGGGACCTGTACAGATTGGATGGGTTACAGCTGAACTTGAGGAGGACCAATATCCTTGCAGGCAGGTTTGCTAGTGTGGTTCGGGAGGGTTTGAACTAGTTTGCAAGGGGATGGGAACAAGAGCAATAGGTCAGTGGAAGAAGTGCATGGAGTAAAGTCAGATCTAACATATAGAGGGGCTTTGAGGAAGGAGAAGCAGAGTAGAGGGTATAAAAGTAGAAAGTAGATGGGCTAAAGTGCATTTACTTAAATGCATGAAGTATCAGGAATAAGGGTGATGAATTGAGAGCTTGGATAAATAAAATAAGATCTTTATTAGTCACATGTACATCGAAACCCACAGTGAAATGCATCTTTTGCGTAGAGTGTTCTGGGGGCAGCCCACAAGTGTCGCCACGCTTCCAGCGCCAACATAGCATGCCCACAACTTCCTAACCCGTACGTCTTTGGAATGTGGAAGGAAACCCACACAGACACGGGGAGAACGTACAAACTCCTTACAGCAAGTGGCCGGAATTGAACCCGGGTCTCTGGCATTACGCTAACTGCTACACTACAGTGCCATAAATACATGGACTATGATATTGTGGCTCTTGCAGAGACTTGGCTGCCACCAGGGCAGGAATGGATACTAAATATTCCTGGATTTCAGTGTTTTGAAAGAGATGGTGGGGGGGTAAAAGAGGAGGAGGGGTGGTGTTACTGGTGAGGGATACTATTACAGCTGCAGAAAGGGTGGATAATGTAGAAGGATCTTCTCTGGAGTCAGTATGGGTGGAAATTAGGAACAAGAAAGGAGCAGTTACTCTACTGGGAGTATTCTATAGGCCCCCTGGTAGCAGCAAAGATACTGAGGAGCAGATCTGGAGGCAGATTTTGGAAAGGTGCAAGAATAACAGGGTTGCTATCATGGGAGACTTCAACTTCCCAAATATTGATTGGCACCTGCTTAGATTTAAACGGGGCAGTGTTTGTTAAGTGTGTCCAGGACGGATTCCTGTCACAGTATGTTGACAGGCCAACTAGAGGGAATGCCATATTAGATCTAGTATTAGGTAATGAACTAGGTCAGGTGACAGATCTATCAGTGGGTGAGAATTTGGGGGACAGTGACCACTGCTCTCTAACCTTTAGCATTGTCATGGACAAGGATAGGAGCAAAGAGGACAGGAAGATATTTAATTGGGGAAGGGCAAATTATGAGGCTATAAGGCTAGAACTTGCGAGTGTGAATTGGGATGACATTTTTGAAGGGAAATGTACTATGGAGATGTGGTCGATGTTCAGGGATCTCTTGCAGGATGTTAGGGATAAATTTGTCCCGGTGAGGCAGAGAAGGAATGGCAGGGTGAAGGAACCGTGGGTGACAAGAGAGGTCGAACATCTAGTTAGGAGGAAGAAGGCAGCATACATAAGGTGTAGGCAGCAAGGATCAGATAGGGTTCATGAGGAATATAGGGTAGCGAGGAAGGAACTTAAGAAAGGGCTGAGGAGAGCAAGAAGGGGACATGAAAAGGCCTTGGCGAGTAGGGTTAAGAAAAATCCCAAGGCATTTTTCACTTATGTGAAGAGCTGAAGGATGACGAGAGTAAAGGTAAGTCTGATTAGAGACAAAGGTGGGAAGATGTGCCTGGAATCTGTGGAAGTGGGTGAGGTCCTCAATGAATACTTCTCTTCAGTATTCACCAAGGCCTTGATGACGCTGAGGACAGTGTTGGTAAGGTTAATGTTCTAGAGCATGTTGATATCAAGAGAGAGGATATGTTAGAGCTGTTAGAAAATATTAGGACAGATAAGTCCCCGAGGTCTGATGGATATTCCCCAGGCTGCTCCGCGAGGCAAGGGAGGAGATTGCTGAACCGTTGGCTAGGATTTTTGAGTCCTCGCTGTCCACGGGAATAGTACCGGAGGATTGGAGGGTGGCAAATGTTGTCCCCTTATTCAAATAAGGTAGTAGGGATAGTCCAGGGAATTACAGACCAGTGAGCCTTACGCCTGTGGTGGGCAACCTGTTGGAAAGGATTCTTAGAGATAGGATCTATGGGCATTTAGAGAATCATGGTGTGATCAGGGACAGCCAGCATGGCTATGTGAAGGGCAGATCATGTCTCACAAGCCTGATAGGGTTCTTTGAGGAGGTGACCAGGCAGATTGATGAAGGTAGTGCAGTAGATGTGGTCTGCATGGATTTTAGTAAGGCATTTGACAAGGTTCCACATGGTAGGCTTCTTCAGAAGGTCAGAGGGCATGGGATCCAGGACAGCTTGGCCGTGTGGATTCAGAATTGGCTTGCCTGTTGTGATGGAGGGATTGCATTCAGATTGGAGGGCTGTGACTAGCAGTGTCCCACAAGGATCGGTTCTGGGACCTCTGCTTTTCGTGATTTTTATTAATGACTTGGGTGAGGGGGTAGAAAGGTGGGTTGGCAAGTTTGCAGACGACACAAAAGTTGGTGGTGTTGTGGATAGTGTGGAGGATTTTCGAAGATTGCAGAGGGATATTGATAGGATGTACAGCTGGGCTGAGAAGTGGCAGATGGAGTTCAATCCAGAGAAGTGTGAGGTGGTACACGTTGGAAGGACAAACTCCAAGGCAGAGTACAAAGTTAATGGCAGGATTCTGGGTAGCGTGGAGGAGCAGAGGGATCTGGGGGTTCATATCCACAGATCCTTGAAAGTTGCCTCACAGGTGGATAGGGTAGTTAAGAAAGATTATGGGACGTTAGCATTCATAAGTCGTGGGATCGAGTTTAGGAGCCGCGAGGTAATGATGCAGCTCTACAAAACTCTGGTTAGACCACACTTAAGAGTACTGTGTCCAGTTCTGGTCGCCTGGGGTGGAGGTGGAGGCAAGTACATTGGTCAAATTCAAGAGATTGCTAGATAAACATATGGAGGAATTTAAAATAGAGGGATATGGGGGAGGTAGAGGTTATATAGTCTCAGGTGAGGTTTAAAGGTCGGCACAACATTGTGGGCCGAAGGGCCTGTATTGTGCTGTACTGTTCTATGATTCTATGAAAATGAACCAAATTTCTAACTGGTGAGTGGCTTGTTCCAGTTGCAAGAACCCCATTTAAAATGATGCCATAGCAGTAAATCTACTAAACCCACTTGTACAAATAAGTGTCTGATTCATGTTAACTATTTCAAAGGAGAAATTTAGTTTCTTGAAACAATAGTTTTACAATCAACCTCAGATAAATGGAATCACATCTGAACTGCTTAAAGGAATTTGCTTCATTTAAATTTATAGACGTTTTAAAATAATAAATTAATTACAAATAGAAGATTGTTACCTTGGGAAGCACTGTCGAAGGATTTAATTAGTGTTTTGACAGTTGGGGATGGCTCAGAAGACGTGGATGATCTGCGACTCAGACCCATACCTTGTCTTAAAGCAGCAAGGTCTCGCTCTACAGCATTCATGTAATTGTACATACGCCCCCGCTCTTCATCTTGCCTAAAGGTCATATTTAATGATACCATTAATTATATAAAACATTCTGTAGCTTTTCCAACAGACATTTAACAACAAACTCCTTTATACTCAATTATGCTATTGTTATGTTGACATGAAAGCTGGAAATAACATTCTGCTGGTAGGTGACTTCATGCATTCAAGACTTGACATAGTGAGTTTGTGGTATCAGCTGCATCATACCAGAGTATTTCTGTTCAGTTCAGATGTAGCTTTCAGTAATTTTTCACAATACATGGTTTCTCAGTGCTATTTCACCCAGTTTTACACCAAGGACATTGTGATGCAGGAATCCAGAGAATATTCAAAACTATAAGACTCTTCATTTGGAAAAAGCATAAAGCTTTTATCATAATCTAACCCTACGTCCAACTTTTTCATCTTACTCTTCCGTCTCTCTCCAGGACCCTTCCAATTACTCTTGCACTAATTCACAGTCTACATTTCACACAGCACAATCCCAGTATCTTTTGAATCTATAGGGCTGCTTTTCCATCCTCTCACATTTAAAATATGCAAATAATAGGTTATCTTGTACCTTTGACCCAGAGATCAATTCCCCAGGATCAATTTTGTCAATTCTTCTCAAAAGCTGGAAAACTTTATATAAAGACATCATTAAAAGGTGCAAAGACTTATGAGGATGCTGCCAGGCCTTCGAGTTATAGGGAGAGGTTGGTCAGGCTAGGACTTTATTCCTTGGAACATAGGAGACTGAGGGGTGACATTATAGAGGTGTATAAAATCATTAGGAGTATAAATAGGGTGAACGCACATAGTGTTTTTCCCAGGGAAGGGGAGCTAAAAACTAGAGGGCACAGGTTTAAGGTGAGAAGTGAAAGATTTAAAACGGACCTGAGGGTCAACTTCTTCATGCAAAAGGTGGTGCATATATGGAACGAAGTGCCAGGGGAAGTGGTTGAGGCAGGTACAATAACAACATTTAAAAGACATTTGGATAAGTACATGGATAAGAGTAGTTTCGAGGGAAAGGGGCCAAATGCAGATGGATAGGACTAGCTTGCTGGGCACCATGGTTGGCATGGACGAGTTGGACCAAAGGACCTGTTTCTGTGCTCTATTACTCTATAAAGCTCTTTGACACTTTAACCAAATTAATTTCCAGAAGTTTAAATTTCCGGCACTCAGCATCACTTCAGCTACTTTTGCCAATATACCAATAAAAATTCACAGGAAAGAATCATGGTTTGCAAAGCTGGGTTCATAATCTGATGCTAACACACATGGATGCTTAAAGGTCTCATCCACCCATTGTTACTCCTTGCCGGCCTGCTGACTGATTTTTCACCTGCTGTTGCAAACCACAATATACCACATTTCATAATGGATTCCCAGTCACTGTAATTACTATTGAAAGGTTTAAGTCCTCCAGTTTGGTTATCCTTGTAAAAACTGATGCTATGGATACCCTCCACACTAAGAAGAATTCTATCAATTGACCTTCCTTAATTTCCCCTATTTTATTAACTGCCTGTATCAAATCTACCTGCATAGACATACTCCTGCAGCTCACTGGAGATAATTAGCTTACTAGAACTGAACAACACAACTGCTTTTGATCTGGTCCATCTGACAATATTTGGCACTTTTAAGGAATTACCCAAGATTTTTGATGCAATGGGATGACCATTTCTTTACCTTAACATTTCCTGCTCAGGGCCATGAACCTGCTGTCCCACTTTTGGATCTTTTCAGCAAGACTAACAGTTTATCAACAATGAACCGTTGAACTGAATCTATGTGCCCAGATGCAAGTCCATCAACAATTGTTTGTATTATTCATTATTATTAATTCTGCAGGCAAATTTCAAATCAATTGCTAATCATTGTCACAAATCAGTAAGTAATATTAAACAATCTGGCCACTTCTGAGCTGTAAGCTGAAACTGGGGAGCATACAAACTTGTAAACCCCCACGATTGGAAAATAAAATCTGATATAAAAACAGAAAATGAGAGGGAAGCAGAGTTAGTGTTTCAGGTCAATGACCTTTCATGCAAACACAGAAAGTTAGAAAAGAGGCACGTTTTACAAAGGGGATGTGGGGCGAACACGGTGGAAGAGAACAAAGGGAATGTCTTTGACAGAGTGAAGACCAAGAGAAGATGGAGGACACAGTTTGGTGTCAGTTGAGAAAGGGTGGTGAAGGCTTCTTAATGACAGCTGAGCTGTCTGAAGAAGGTGTAAATGGATGGGGAAAAAAATACAATGTTGGAGCCTGAAATGTTAGAGAAAGCTGGTAAAGCCAGCAGGAGAAGAAACATCTGTTTGGGAAAATATTACTTCAGGTTATATTTACTTTCAGCAATTTCTTTTCCTAAAAGGACTTTAAAACAGAGGTCCAGTTTAGGAAGAGAATAGTGTATCAGGTAATCCATGGTACAGTTGTTATTGTGAGCAATATCAGGAAATAAGATAAGATATGATATTCAGATAAGATATTTATTTATTAGTCACATGTACATCGAAACACACAGTAAAATGCATCTTTTCACATTACTGAGAATGTGCTGGGGGCAGCCCACAAGCATTGCCGTAAAGCATACTCATAGCTCCTAACCTGTACGTCTTTGGAATGTGGGAGGAAACTGGAGCACCCAAGGAAACCCACACAGACAGGAGGAGAACTTACAAACTCCTTACAGGCAGCAGCAGGAATTGAACCCGGTCGCTGGCGCTGTAATAGCATTACGCTAACCGCTACACTACTGTGCGATTTCTGGAAAATATCTCCTCACATTGAAAAGTTTATATTCATCAGTTCCTCTTTTAGTTTTCAGCACCAACACTATTTAATATTCCATGGCTCACTGTAGATTCATGGAATCACTCCCCTGGTCAACTTAGAATCAGCAGCCATTTGGTTACAACTGGCAAGAGAAACTCATCTTGCTGAAGATACAGATTGGTCTTATCTGGCTGGAGCTGGAATAACTTTCCTTCTTCTTAGGCAGTCCCTCAGGATCAAGGATCCCTTACATCATCCACTCTTCTGTGGGTTCTGAGCTGGCTAATGAGGTCAATGTGGGAACTGCAGACTCTTCCACAGTTGCTGTACTGCCAGGTAATTCATGAGATGACGCGCTCCTTCCATTACTTGCACAGGGCCTCAAGATTCTCAGCACCATCCAGAATGCTCCTTCACCATAGAATTTTTTCCTCTATCCACTTGGTAATCTCAGAATAGAGTGTCTGCTTCGGGTGTCCAGTGTTGGGCATGTGAATGTTGTGGCCTTCCCAATGCAGCCTGAATGTAACAATACCGGGGAAGTTGGCCTGGGAGAGGACACTGACATCAGTTTGCTTGTCCTGGTGAACTTGGAAGATTTTATGCAGACAATGTTGATGGTATTTTCCCAGTGCCTTGAGATGTCTGATACAGGTAGTCCAGGTTTCAGAAGCATATATATAAAACTAAAAACCATTACTCTTCACACCCAACAATCCTCCTTCTATATCAGGAAATCTTAAGATAAGATATAAGATTTATCATAGGAACCATACTGACCTGTTTCTTTGGTAACAACACATTGCCTGATTGCAACATAACCAAACTTTCTTCTAAAAACGTCATTTAATTGGCTGCAGTATGACACTGCTGGAATTAGATTCTCAGAATGGCCCATGATCCTCAGTCACATAAGTGGAGGCGAAGAGAACCACAGTCAGGGGAAAATAAAAGTAAGGCAATAAACCTTACAGGGACAGATCATTCTTTGTGACAGCCTGCCTGAGATGTCATTCTGTGCCAAATCTACAATCATAGTTTACAACAGAAACAAAAAAAATCCTTGGGAGGCAGCTGATTCAGGTTAAGACCATTTCTCATGAGATACTCCAAGGGCACTGACAATTATCCAAGCAAAGGTGGAACAAAAGTCCTTTACCACAAGGAATCGAGTGAACAAGTTATGACAACCTGACATGTTTTCTAGCCATTTTCCATGCAAGCACTGGAATTTACAGACTGATGAAACTCGGTTTCAAGTTTGTGATGGTGGCTTTGGAGCTTGTAACCAGTTACTCGACCCAGTACCACAACCACAGAGTTGGAGTCGACGGGGAGGCACCTCACAGTATCAGTCAGCCATGTTCCTCTGGTTGGCTTTTAATCCCAGCAGGACTGATGTGCTGAGGTCTCTACATGGAACTGTGAGCACAAGGTCCTTAAATTATCATTGTGATAAGTGTTTATTAGTGTATCCCAGTGAGTCCTCAACAGAAAAGAAATACATAGACCAAGTATGCTGACAGCTTAAATTGCAATAAGCACACATAAGAACTTAAATAACAATAATAATAACATGAAATAACATGAACATAATAGCACTGTCCCTATCTCCACGGTTTCCTCAATGTCCAGAAACATACTGATCTCTGCTTTGAATGAACACAACCACTGAGTCACCACAGCCCTCTGGGGCAGAGAATCCCAAAGGTTCACTGCCTCTCTCCTTATCTTAGTCAGAAACAGAGTACCCCTTAATCTCAAACTGTGCTGCTGCTCCGAGACTCCACACTCAGGGGAACCATCCTCGCTCTATTCAACATCTCCTCAAATGGCAAACCCGGCATCTCTGGGACGCTGCACTCCCTCTACAGCAAATACATCTTTTCTAACGTAAGGAGGGCAAAGCTGCGTAGAATATCCTGGGTATGAGCTCACCAAGGCCTGATAAAATTGCAGGAAGACTTCCCTACTCCTGCACTCAAAACTTTTTTGTTATAAAGGCCAACCATTTGCCCTGATAATCATTTGCTGCTTCTAAACGTTGGCTTTCACTGACGTGTGTACAAGCACCCAGGTTCCATTGAACATTATCTCCACCTAATCTCACATCACTCTGCTTTTCTGTTACCTGCACCAAAGTGGATGACCTTATACTTTTCGCATTATATTCCACTGGCCATTTTCTCACCCGCTCACTCAGTTTGTTCATATCTCCTAGAAGTCCCTTTACGTCCTCCTCTGTACTCACAACCTCGCCTAATTTACTATTGTCAGTTAAACATGGACAAACTGTTGATATAGGTTGTGAGCAGCTGGGGCCCAAGCATCGATCTGCAGTACCTCACTGGTCACAGCCTGCCAGTTTGAGGAGGATCTGTTTATTCCTACATTTATCCTTCTGTCCACTCACCAGTCCTCAACCCCCATCAGTATATTATCCCCATTCTACTCATTGAAAGTCTTCCAGTAATCCAAATACACCACATCCACTGGATCCTTCTTATATTTTCAAGCAGTCAAATCCTCAAAGAACTCCAGTAGATAAATTAACGTGATTTTTCTTTCATAAATCCATGTCAACTTGGCTCAATCCTATTGTTCTTTTCGAGGTGTTCTGTCAGTACATCCTCCATTATAAATTCCAGCATTTTTTCTACCACTGACATCAGGCGGATAGTTCAGTAGTTCTCTGCTTTCACTCTTCCTCCTTTCTTAAAGAGTGGGGTCAAACTTATTATCATCCAATCCACAGGAACAAAACAAGAATCTAAAGAAACTTGGAAGACGATAACTTGAGTATCAAGATCTTTAAAGCCATTTCCTTCATTTAGGTATAGATCATCAGGTCCCTGAAATTTATCCGCTTTCAAGCTGCAACATTCTCTAGTACTGTCTTTTTAGTAATTAGTTACTTCCTTCTGTTCCTCAGTCTCACCAGACACTTGACTCTCTTACATATCCAGCAGGTCTTCTGTGAAGATGGATGCCAAGTAATGGTTTAATTCCTCTGCCATTTCCTTATTCCCAATTATAAATTCTCCTGTCTCTATTTGTAAGGGGGCAACATTTCCCCTCACTAGTCTTCTCCTTTTATACCTACCTAAAGAGTCATAAAATAACACAGGAAACAGGCCCTTCGGCCCAACTCATTCATGCTGACGTTGCCCATCTAAGTTAGTCCCATTTGCCCCCGTTTGGCTGATATTCCTCTAAACCTAAACCATGTACCTGTCCAGCTGTCTTCTAAATGTTGTTATTGTACCTGCCCCATCCACTTCCTCTGGCAGCTCGTTCCATATACGCACCACCTTCTGCATGAAGAAGTTGCTCCTCATGTCCCTTTTAAGACTTCCTCTCTCTAACACTAACCTTAGACCTATACCTCTAGTTTCTGATTCCCGTTCCCTGGGAAAAAGACTGTGTACTTTCACCCTATCCATGCCCCTCATGATTTTATACACCTCTACAAGGTCACCCCTCAGTATCCTACATTCCAAGGAATAAAGTTCTAGCCTGCCCAACCTCTCCCTATAGTTCAGGGCCCAGAGTCCTAGCAACATTCACGTAAATCTTCTCTGCACTCTTTCCAGCTTAATGACGTCTTTACTCTAACAGGGTGACCAAAACTATACACAATACTCCATGTACAGCCTCACCAACATCTTGTACAACTGCAACATCCCAACTTCTATACTCAATGCCCTGACTGATGAAAGCCAGCGTGCCTAAAACCTTCGTCACCACCCTGTTTACTTATAAAAGCTGCTGTAGTCTGTTTTTATAGTTCTCGCTATTTGCCTTTCTTTATCAATTTCTTCTTTCTCTTTTGTTGATTTCAAAAATGTTCGCAGTTGTGAGGCCTACTAGGATTTCTGGCAATCTTATAAGTTTCTTCCTTTCATCTTTAATTTCTCTGGTCAGCCATTGATGAAACACTTTTCCTTTTGGGTATTTGTGCTCTAAAGCCGTAACATCTTCCTGTATTGTGCATAAAATGCTGCTTTCTCAGTGTTGGCATGGATGTTAGGTTTTGTTTCACAAGGTTAGATTCCAAATTGTGAAGTAGGTTCATGAAACGTTGGAGGTGTTTCTAGAATTCCATTTCAAGTTCAAGTTTATTGTCATAGGCAAACATAAACACGTGGTATAAATGCCATGAAAATTAGCTTTCTGCAGCAGCAGCACAGTACATTACAAACATGACCCACATAAGTTAACGTAAACTTAAGTTGACATAGATTATACATAATTTACATGACAAAATAAACATAACGACATTAGTGCAAGGTGAGAGAGAGAAAAATAGTCCGAGGGAGTGCTGGAGTTTTTCAGGTCAGTTCAAGAACTCGATAGCAGTGGGGAAAAAGCTGTTGCTGAACCTTGAGGTGCAAGTCGTCTAGCTCCTGTAGTACCTGCCTGATGGCAGCAATGAGAAGAAGACATGGCCCAGATAATGGGGGGGGGGGGGGGGGGGGTCCCTGATGATAGATGTCGTCTTCCTGAGATGTCCTCGATGGTGGGGAGAACTGTACCCGTGATGGAATTGGCAGAGTCCACCACTCTCTGTAGCCTCTTGCATTCCTGTACATTGGAGTTTCCATCCCAGGTCATGATGCAACCAGTCAGAATGCCTTCCGCTGTACATCTGTAGAAGTTTGTCAGAGTCTTTGATGACATGCTGAATCTCCTTAAACTTGTATGAAAGTAGAGATGCTGGTGTGCCTTCTTCGTGGTTGCATCTATGTACTGTGCCCAGAATAGGTCCTCCGAGACGTTGACACCCAGGAACTTGAAGCTGCTCACCCTTTCCATCATAGACCCTTCAATGAGGACTGGTGTGTGTTTGCCTGACTCCCCCTTCCCGAAGTCCACAATAAGTTCCTTGGTTTTGCTGACACTGAGTGCAAGGTTGTTACGAAATCACTCAACCAGCTGACCTAGCTCACTCCTGAATGCCACCTCGTCACCATCCATGATTCAGCCAATAACAGTAGTGTCATCAGCGAACTTGTGGATGCTCTGCTCTCTCTAAGTTTAGCTGCACAGTTGTTGGTATAGAGAGACTAGTGCAGGAAGCTAAGCACACATCTCTGAGGTCAGTGAGGAGGAGATGAGGTTACCGATCTGCACTGACTGGTCTCCCAGTGAGGAAGTTGAGGATCCAAATGTAGAGGGAGGTACAGAGGCCCAGGTCTGATGATAAGTTTTGAGGGGATGATGGTGTTGAATGTCAAGCTGTAGTCATTGAACAACAGCCTGATGTGTGTGTTTTAGTTGTCCAAGTGTCCAGAGCAGAGTGGAGAACCAGTGAGATATAGTTTTGTCTATAACTGATCATATGTCTATAACCTGGGCTGGGCTTTTAGAAGTTGAGGTACAGATAAATCATGGTATAAGTATAGGACATAGAGAATGGAGCTCTTTTACCTTTGTTAAAGAGGTAACAACTATTATTTATGGGAGGTGAGCCAGTGTAAGCTCGGTGATCAATGCATTAAGTGACAGAGGGAGTGAATGCTGAGGGTGGTCAATAGGGTGCCAACCACATAGGCTGTTTTGTCCTTGATAATGTCAAGCTTCTGAGTGTGGTTGGAGCTACACACATCCAGGCAACAGAAAGGTATTCCAGGACACACTTCGCTTGTGCTTCAAGATTCAGGAGGTGAGTCACTCCACAGGATACCCTGCCTCTAACTTCCTCTCGTAGCCCAGGTTTTTAAAGCAGAATGTTGATAACAGGAACTCTGCATTGGTAATGTCACTGAATTGTCTCTTATCAGAGATGGCTTGTTATTTGTGTGGCGTGTGTGTTAATTGCCACTTGTCTGCACATGCCCGAATGTTGCCAACATCTTGCTGCACATAGGCATGTAGGCCTCATATGCTGGAGCGCAGTGAAGGGAAATGAACATTGTGCAATAACCAGTGACTGCTCCTTCTTCTGACCCTAACGCAAATGGTCATTGATGAGGGAGCTGTGTGGGCAAAGACTATGCCATTATATGAAAAGTTGTAAACAGATCTGCAATCAGTTAACTTCCCCATTTTATTTCTTATGTTAGAGGGAAGATTGTTGATGAAGCAGCTAAATGTAGTTGTCCAAATTCAAAGTCGAGTTTATAGTCACATGCACAAGTATATGTATGCACAGACGCAATGAGAAACTTACTTGCAGCAGCATCACAGGCACAGTGCATTGGATAAGCATTCACAAGAAAAACATAAATTATACACAATTTTTACAAGAAAGAACACAATTAGACAAAAGAACCAAAGTCCATTGTAGTGCACAGTGGTCATGGTGTTGCTGTACTGAGGTAGTGATTAGGGTTGTGCAGGTTGGTTCAAGAACCAAATGGTTGATGGGAAGTAGCTGTTCCTGAACCTGGTGGTGTGGGACTTCAGGCTTCTGTACCTCCTGCTCGATGGTAACTGCGAGAAGATGGCATGGACCAGATGATGGGGATCTCTGATGATAAATGTTGCCCTCCTGAGGCAGTGCCTCCTGTAGATACTACTGATGGTGGGGAGGGATGTGCCCATGACCCTGAGGAACAGCTTGGATGAATGGCCTCCAGCAACTATATTCCATTATACCAGGTATGATTCCAGCCAGTGGAGAGTTTTCCCTTGCATTCCTATTCACAATGCTCTCTGATGGCGCACTATGTCAAATGCTGTCTTGACATCTCTCTCTACCTTGTTAAGGGCTTACTGAAAATCTAGACACATCAGTCACTTTCCCACCTACCACGTCAGTAAATAGAATCATGAAGTTGTGGTATACAGCATGGAAACAGACCCTTTAACACTGAGTCCACACCAACCATAAACCAACTGCTTTTACACCAATCCTACCCTAACCCATTTTGTTCTCCCTACATTCCTATCAACTCCTCCCCAGAAGCTAAAAAGCAGGACCTCAAGGGTAGTAATCTCTGGATTACCTCTCGTGCCATGAGCTAGTGAGGGTAAAAATAGGAGGATATGGCAAATGAATGTGTGGCTGAAAAATTGGTGCGGGGGCAGGGATATCTTCTGGGGCAGAGGTGACCTGTACAAGGAGGATCGGTTGCATCTGAACTGGAGGAGGAACCAATATTGTGGCGGGCAGACTTGCTAGTGCTACTAGGGAGAGTTTAAACTAGACTGGCAAGGGGGTGGGGTTGGGGGGTGGATTCCCAAGCAGCAGGGAGACAAACGAGAGGCTGGAAAGTGATATAGAAGTCAGTGACAGTAAGTTCAAAAGACAAGACAGGTAGGAGCACAGCAGGGAGTGAGGAAAGTCTATGGGATTAAATTGCATTCATTTCAATGCAAGAGGTCTGACAGGTAAGGCAGATGAACTCAGAACATGGATAGTTACATGGGACTAGGACACTATAGCCTTTACAGAAACATTGCTAAGGGAGGGACAGGACTGGCAGCTAAATGTTCCAGGGTACAGGTCTTTAGGCAGGATAGAGGTGGAGGAAAGAGAGGAGGGCGAGTAGCACTTTTGATTAAAGAGAACAAATCTGAGACGAAGGATCATTCAGTGAGGATTTATGGGTGGAGATGAGAAATAGGAAGGGGATGATCACTTTGTTGAGATTGTACTATAGGCCCCCTAATAGTCAACAGGAATCAAGAGGAACAAATATGCAGGGAGGTTGTGGAGAGTTACAAGAATAATTGGGTTGTCATAGTAGGGGATTTTAACTTCCCTAACATACACTGGGACTGCCATAGTGTGAAGGGCTTAGAATTTGCTAAGTGTATTCAGGAAAGTTTCCCCAGACAATATATAGAAGGCCCTACTAGGGAGAGAGTAAAGCTTGACCTACTCTTCGGCAGGGCAAGTGACTGAGGTGACAGTGGGGGAGCACTTTGGGATCAGTGACCATAATTCTACTATTTTTTAAATACTTATAGGAAGGGACAGAACTAGTTCACAAGTTAAAGTTCTAAATTGGGGCAAGATGAATTTTGACAGTATTAGACAGGAACTTCCTAAAGTTGATTGGAGTTGGTTATTTGCAGGCAAAGGGACAATGGCAAGTGGGAGGCTTTTAAAAGTGAGATACCGAGAGCTGAAGGTCCACATGTTCCTATTGGAGCAAAGGGCAAGGCTGGTAGGAGTAGAGAACCCTGGATGACAAGAGACAGTGAGGTCCTGGACAGGAATCAGGAGGCATGCATCAGGTACAAGAGCTGGGACCAAGTGAATCCCTGGAAGAGTATAGGGGTGTACTCAGAACAGAAATCAGGAGGACAAAGAGGGGTCATGAGATAGCTTTGGCAGAGAAGATTAAGGGGAATCCAAAGAGATTTTATATTAAGGGAAAAGAGCAACTAGACAGAGAATAGGGCACTTCAAAGACCAAGTGGGCGTCTATGTGTGGAGCCACAGGAGATGGGCAAGGTCCTCAATGAATATTTTTCCTCTGTTTTTACTGTGGAGAAAGACGTGAAGACTTCAGAACCTGGGAAAGTTAATATGGATGTCTTGGGGATAGTCCGCATTACAGCAGAGGAGGTGCTGTACGTCTTAAAATGTATAAGGGTAGACAAATCTCTGGGGCCTGACCAGGTATAGCCAAGAACATTGTGGGAGCTCAGTAAGACCTTTGATAAGGTTCCACATGGTAGGCTGCTCTGCAAGGTTAGATCACATGGAATCCAGGGAGAGCTGGCTAATTGGATACAAAATTGGCTTGATGGTAAAAAGCAGAGAGTGATGGTGGAAGGATGTTTGTTGGACTGGAGACCCGTGACTAGTGGTGTGCCTCAGGGTCGGTGCTGAGCCCACGGATGTTTGTCATCTATATCAATGACTTGGATGAGAATGTACAAGGTTAGTAAGTCTGCGGATGACACTATTATTGACAGTGAAGAGGGGTATCAAAAATTACAGAGGGATCTTGATCACCTGGGTAAATGGGCCAAGGAATGGCAAATGGAGTTTAATTCAGATAATGTACGTGTGAGATGCTCCATTTCTGAAAGTCAAATTAAGGTTAGACTTTCACAGTGAACAGTAGGGTCCTGGGGAGTGTTGTTTAACACAGGGACCTAGGAGTTTAGGTACATGGTTCCCTGGAAGTGGAGTCACAGGTAGACAGGGTGGGAAAGAAGGCTTTTGGCACGCTGGGCTTCATTGGTCAGGGCATTGCGTATTGAAGTTAGGAGGTTATGTTGCAGATGTACAAGTTGCTGGCACTTGAGTATTGTGTTCAGGACTCGATGGACTGAGTTACAGGGAGAGGTTGGATAGGCTAGGACTTTTTTCCCTGGAGCATAGGAGACTGAGAGGTGATCTTACAGAGGTGTAGAAAATCATGAGGGGCATAGATAGTATGAATGTACACAGTCTTTTACCCAGCGCTGGGGAATCTAGACATAAGAGGGCATAGGTTTAAGGGGAGAGGGGAGAGATTTATAGAACAGTACAGCACAGGAACAGGCCCTTCAATGTTCAGGCCCACAATGTTGTGCCGAACTAGTTAAATTGGTAACCAAATGCCCAACTAAACTAATCCCTTCTGTTTACACAATGTCCATATCCTTCCATTTCCCTCACATTCATGTGCCTAAGAGCCTCCTGAATGCCTTTAGCATATTTGGTGGGGGAGTGGCACTGTTGATCAGAGATAGTGCCACGGCTGCAGAAAAGGTGGACGTCATGGAGGGACTGTCTACGGAGTCTCTGTGGGTGGAGGTTAGGAACAGGAAGGGGTCAATAACTTCACTGGGTGATTTTTTTATAGGCCGCCCAATAGTAACAGGGATATTGAGGAGCAGACAGGGAAGCAGATCCTAGAAAGATGTGATTTTAATTTCCCAAATATGATTGGTATCTCCATACAGTGAGGGGTTTAAATGGGGTAGAGTTTAAGTGTGTTTAGGAAGGATTCTTGACACAATATTCTTGACAAGGCTACAAGAGGAGAGGCTGTGCTTGATTTGGTATTGGGAAATGAGCCTGGTGAGGTGTCAGATCTCTCAGTGGGAGAGCATTTTGGAGATAGTGATCATAATTCTATCTCCTTTACAATAGCATTGGAGAGAGATAGGAGTAGACAGACTAGAAAGGTGTTTAGTTGGAGTAAAGGGAATTATGAGGCTCTCAGGCAGGAAATCAGAAGTTTAAATTGGGAACAGATGTTCTCAGGTAAAAGTACAGAAGAAATGTGGCAAATATTCAGGGGATATTTGTGTGGAGTTCTGCATAGGCATGTTCCGATGAGACAGGGAAGTTACAATAGGATACAGGAACTGTGGTGTACAAAGACTATAATAAATCTAGTCAAAAGAAAAGCTTACAAAAGGTTCAGAGAGCTAGGTAATGTTAGAGATCTGGAAGAGTATAAGGCTAACAGGAAGGAGCTTAAGAAGGAAATTAGGAGAGCCAGAAGGGGCCATGAGAAGGCCTTGGTGGGCCGGATTAAGGAAAACCCCAAGGCATTCTACAAGTATGTGAAGAGCAAGAGGATAAGACGTGAAGGAATAGGACCTATCAAGTGTAACAGTGGGAAAGTGTGTATGGATCTGGAGGAAATAGTAGAGGTACTTAATGAATACTTTACTTCAATATTCACTATGGAAATGGATCTTAGTGATTATAGTGATGACTTGCAGCAGACTGAAAAGCTTGAGCATGTAGATATTAAGAAAGAGGATGTGCTGGAGCTTTTGGAAAGCATCGTTCGATAAGTCGCCGGGACCGGATGAGATGTACCCCAGGCTATTGTGGGAGGTGAGGGAGGAGATTGCGGAGCCTCTAGCGATGATCTTTGCATCATCAATGGAAACAGGAGTGGTTCTAGAGGATTGCGGATGTTGTTCCCTTATTCAAGAAAGGGAGTAGAGATAGCCCAGAAAATTATAGACCAGTGAGTCTTACTTCAGTGATGGAGAAGATCCTGAGAGGCAGGATTTATAAACATTTGGAGAGGTATAATGTGATTAGGAATAGTCAGCATTGCTTTGTCAAAGGCAGGTCCTGCCTTATGAGCCTGACTGAATTTTTTGAGGATGTGACTAAACACATCGATGAAGGGAGAGCAGTAGATGTAGAGTATATGGATTTCAGCAAGGCATTTGATAAGGTACCCCATGCAAGGCTTATAGAGAAAGTAAGGAGGCATGGGATCCAAGGGGACATTGCAGTGTGGATCCAGAACCGGCTGGCCACAGAAGGCAAGGAGTGGTTGTTGAAGGGTCGTATTTTGCATGGAGGTCGGTGACCAGTGGTGTACCTCAGGGACCTGTTCTGGGACCCTTGCTCTTTGTGATTTTTTATAAACGACCTGGATGAGGAAGTGGAGGGATGGGTTAGTAAGTTTGCGGATGACACAAAGGTTGGAGGTGTTGTAGATAGTGTGGAGGGCTGTCAGAGGTTACAGAGGGACATAGGTAGGATGCAAAGCTGGGCTGAGAAGTGGCAGATGGAGTTCAACCCAGTTAAGTGTGAAGTGGTTCATTTTGGTAGGTCAAATATGATGGCAGAGTATAGTATTAATGGTAGGCAGTGTGGAGGTTCAGAGGGATCTTGGGGTCCATATCCATAGGACACTCAAAGCAGCTGTACAGGTTGACTCTGTGGTTAAGGCAGCATATTGGTGTATTCTCCTTCATCAACCATGGAATTGAATTTAGTAGCTATATAGTACCCTGGTCAGACCCCACTTGGAATACTGTGTTCAGTTCCGGTCCCCTCACTACAGGAAGGATGTGGAAGCCATATAAAGGGTGCAGAGGAGATTTACAAGGATGCTGCCTGGAATGCTGAGCATGCCTTATGAAAGCAGGTTGCGGGAACTCAGCCTTTTCTCCTTGGAGCGATGGAGGATGAGGGGGGACCTGATAGAGCTGTATAAGATGATGAGAGGCATTGATCGGGTGGATAGTCAGAGGCTTTTCCCCAGAGCTGAAATGGTGGCTACAAGAGGACATAGGTTTAAGGTGCTGGGGAGTAGATACAGAGGAGATGTCAGGGGTAAGTTTTTTACTCAGAGAGTGGTGAGTGCGTGGAATGGGCTGCCGGTAACGGTGGTGGAGGTGGATACGATAGGGTCTTTTAAGAGACTTTTGGAGAGGTACATGGAGCTGAGAAAAATAGAGGGCTATGGGTCTCTAAAGTAGGGACATGTTCAGCACAGCTTCGTGGGCCAAAGGGCCTGAATTGTGCTGTAGGTTTTCTATGTTTCTATGTAGTTCTATGTTTTTTACAGAAGCAGCTCGGCAGCCGTTGGAGCAGCAGTTCCCTTTCAGGTCCGGTGAGTGTATTTAAAAAGCTTAATAAGTGGAGGGCAACTGAAGGGTTAAACAGTGTTGAGTGGTTGATTAGAGGGAGTGTGTACTTGAGGTCATTGGCAGGGACAAATATAAGGAGTAACTGAAAAGGAGTGGCAAGTGTGTGAGTGGCTCAGGGTAGGAGTGGAGCTTTGTGGCTTTGGTGAGCAGAGGCTGAGGAAGTGCTTGCTCCCTGAAAGGTAAGGCTGGTAAGTTCCTTTAATTTTATTAACTTAGGAGTAGGTAGTGATGGCAGCAGTCAGGGCAGTTGTGTGCTCTTTATGTGGGAAGTCAGGGACAGCACACTTGTCTGTGATGACTACACCTGTAAAAGGTGCATCTAGCTGCAGCTCCTGACAAACCGAGTTAGGGAACTGGAGCTGGATGAACTCCAGATCATTTGTGAGGCAGAAATAGACAGGAGTTTCAGGGAGATAGTCACCCCTAAAAGTCAGGAGGCAGGTAGCTGGGTCCCTGTCAGGAAAGGGAAGGGGTATAGACAGAAAGGGCAGAGCACCCCTGTGGCTGTTCCCATCAACAATAAATATATTGTTTTGAATACTGCTGGTGGGGACAACCTACCAGGGACAAGTTGCAGTGGTTGTCTCTGGCACTGAGACAGGACCCTTGGCTCAGAAAGGAAGGAGGGAAAAGAAGAGAGCAGTAGTGATAGGGGATTAAATAGTTAGGGGGACAGATAAGAGGTTCTGTGGGAGAGATTGAGAATCCTGGATGCTCCGTTGTCTCCCTGGTGCTAGGGTCTGTGATATCTTGGATTGAGTTCTTGATATTCTCAGGAGGGAGGGTGAGTAGCCAGATGCTGTAGTCCATGTAGGAACCAATGACATGGATAGGGAGGAGGAGGTCCTGTAAAGAGTTTAGAGAATTAGGTGCAAAGTTAAAGGACAGTACCTCCAAGGTTGCAATCTCAGGATTGCTACCTGTGCCATGAGCTAGTGAGGCTAGAAATAGGAGGATCATGCAGCTAAACACATGGCTAAGGAGATGGTGCAGGAGGGAGGGTGTCATGTTTCTAGACAATTGGGCTTTCCTCCAGGGAAGATGGGACTGTTTGCACCTGAACTGGAGGGGGACTAACATACTTGCTGCTAGGTTTGCTAGTGCTACTCTGGGGGGGAGGGGGGGTGGTGGTTAAACTAGATTTGCAGGGGGAGGGGAACCAGTGTTAGAACAGATAGTGAGGTGGAGAAGGAAAGTCATGTGAGGATGTCAGGTATAGACAGTAATCAAAGGTTTGTATGTGATAGAAATGTTGTCAGGTGCATCTATTTCAATGCAAGGAGTATTGTAGGTAAGGCAGATGAGCTTAGGGTGTGGATTGGCGTGTGGGATTATGACATTATTGCTATTAGTGAGACTTGGATGCAGGAGGGGCAGGACTGGCAGCTTAATGTTCTGGGGTCTGTTTCAGATGTGATAGAGGGGGAGGGATGAAAGGGGAGGAGTGGCATTACTAGTCAGGGAAAATATCTCAGCTGTGTGTAGACAGCCTGTAGGGCTCATCTACAGACTCGTATGGGTGGAGCTGAGGAACAGGAAAGGTGTGGCCACACTAATAGGGTTGTATTATAGACCACCCAATAGTCAGAATTGGAGGAACAAATCTGTAGTGAGATAGCAACAGACCAATGTAAGAAACAAAGTTGTAATAGTAGGGGATTTTAACCTTCCACATTGACTGGGACTCCCACACTGTGAAAGGGCTGGATAGCTTGAAATTTGTCAAATGTGTTCAGGAAAGTTTTCTAAATCAATATAGAGGTACCAATGAGTGAGAATGCAATACTTGATCTCCTATTAGGGAACCAGACAGGTCAGGTGACAGAAGTATGTGTAGGTAAGCATGGGTCCAGTGACCATAATGTCATTAGTTTCAAGTTAATTATGGATAAAGACTGGTCTGGTCCCTGAGTTGAGGTTCTAAATTGGAGAAAGGCCAATTTGGTGGAAATAACAGGATCTAGGAAGAGTGGATTGGAGTAAGTTGTTTTCTGGCAAGGATGTGTTCAGTAAGTGGAAGGCCTTCAAAGGCAATTTTGAGAGTGCAGAGTTTGCATGTTCCTGCCAGGATCAAAGGCAAAGTTAACAAGCATAGGGAACCTTGGTTTTCAAGGGATATTGGTGATCTGGTTAAAGGTGTATAGCAGGCATAGGCAACTAGGAACAAATGAGGTTCTTGAAGAGTATAGAAAAAGTAAGAAAAAACTAAAGGAAAGCAAAAAGACATGAGGTTGCTTTGGCAGATAATGTGAAGGTAAACCTGAAGGGTTTCTACAAGTATATGAAGACTAAAAGGATAGTAAGGGACAAAATTGGTCCCCTAGAAGATCAGCATGGTTGTCTGTGTGGAGCCTCAGGAGATGGGGGAGATTGTAAACAGCTTTTTACATCAGTATTTACTCAGGAAACTGGCATGTGGATATGGAAGGAAGGGAAACAAGCAGTAGTGTCATGGAACATAGATTAAAGGGGAGGAGGTGCTTGCTGCCTTACAGCAAATAAAGGTAGACTAAATCCCCTGGGCCTGATAAGATATTTCCCCTCACTAAGAGACTAGTGTAGAAATTGCAGGAGCCCTAGCAGATGTATTTAAAATGTCCTTAGCCACAAGTGTGGTGCTGGAGGACTAGAGGGTAGCTCAAGTTGTTCTGCCTCTTTTAAAAAAGATCTAAAAGTAAACCAGGTAATTACAGGCCAGTGAGCCTGACATCAGTAGTGGGTAAACTATTGGAAGGTGTTCTGAGATCAGATATACAAGTACTTCGACAACCAAGGACTGATTAAGGATAGTCGGCATAGCTTTGTGCGTGGTAGATCGTGTTTAATGAGTCTTGTAGAGATTTTTGAGGAGGTTACCAAGAAAGATGAAGGAAAGGCTGTGGACGTTGTCTACATGACCTTTAAGGCCTTTCCCAAGGTCCCACATGGGAGGTTGGTTCAGATGCTAGGTATCCATGGAAAGGTTGTAAATGGGATTTGAAATTCTGTGTGGGAGAAGACAGTGGTAGTGGATGATTGTTTCTCAGACTGGAGGTCTGTGACTAATGGTGTTCCTCAGGGATCTGTGCTGGGGCCATTGTTTGTCTATATCAATGATCTAGATGTGGTAAATTGGATCAGCAAGTTTGCTGATGATACTAAGATTGGAGGTGTTGTGGACAGCAAGGAAGGCTTTCAAAGCTTGCAGAGGGATCTAGACTAACTGGGAAAAATGGGCCAGAAAATGGCAGATGGAATTTAATGCAGACAAATGAGGTGTTGCATTTTGGCAGGACATGCACAGTAACTAGCAGGGCACTGAGGAGTGCGGAGGAACAAAGGGATCTGGGAGTTCAGATACATAATTCCCTGAAAGTCAGTCACAGGTAGACAGGGTTGTAAAGAAGGCTTTTGGCAGCCTGGCATTCATAAATCAAAGCATTGAGTATAGGAGTGGGATGTTGTGATGAGGTTGTATGAGACATTGGGGAGGCCAAATTTGGAGTATTGTGTGCAGTTCTAGTCACCTAACTATAGGAAGGATATCAGTAAGATTGAAAAAGTGCAGAGGAGATTTACTAGAATGTTGCTGGGTCTTCAGGAGCTGAGTTACAGGGAAAGATTGAACAGGTTAGGACTTCATTCCTTGGTGTGCAGAAGAATGAGGAGATTTGATAGAGGTTTACAAAATTGAGGGGCATAGATAGTAAATGTGAGCAGGCTCTTTCCACCTAGATTAGGAGAGATAAGTATGAGGACATGGCTTTAGGGTGAAAGGTTTAAGGGGAACGTCACTCAAGAGTGGGAGTATGGAATGGGCTGCCATCTGATGTAGTAAATGTGGGCTCATGCTTGAATTTTAAGAACAAATTGGATAGATACATGAACAGGAGAGGTCTGGAGGGTTATGGACTGGGTGCCAGTAAATGGGACTAGTGGCATAATGTTTCAGCACAGACTAAAGGGCCAAATGGCCTGTTTTCTGTGCTGTAGTGTTCTATGGTTCTAACTAGGAACAGCTGTTTTTAGGCAAGTCCACATCTAACATGTGCAGGGTGTTTAAAGACCAAATGCACAGAGTACAGGACAGGTATCTTCCAGTAAGAAGGAAGGTCAAGAATGGCAAGGTAAGGGAACCTTTATGTTGAGAGAAGTAGTGAATTTCTTCAAGAAGGAAAAGCTTATGCAAGGTTTAGGAAGCTAAATTGAAACAGGGCCCTTATGGATTATAAAGAAGCTCAAAAGGAACTCAAGGGAATTCAAGCCAGGAGGGGCCATGAAAGGTCCTTGGCAAGTAGGATAAAGGCATTCTATACATCAAGAGGATAACTAGAGTGTAGGACCACTTGGCTAAAGGAGGAACATGTGCTTGGAAGCAGAGGAGGTAGGTGAAGTCCTTAATGAGTACTTTGCATCAGTATTTACCTAGGCAAAGGATGTGGAGTACAAGGAGATCAGTGTGGTGCATGCTAATATGCTCAGGCATTTCAAAATAGAGGAGAGTGTTGTCTCAGAGCATTAAGTTGAATAAGTCCCCAGGGCCTGATGGGGCTATGCCCCAGGTTATTGAAGGATGCAAGAGATGAGATTGCTGGGGCCTTGACCAAGATCTTCATGTCCTCTCTAGCCACAGGAGAGGTCTGAGGACTGGTGAGTAGCTAATCTTGTTCTATTATTCAAGAAGGGAAACAGGGATAATCCTGGTAACTATAGACCAGTGAGTCTCAAATCAGTGGTAGGGAAGTTACTAGAAAGGATACTCAGGGATAGGATTTATGAGCATTTGAAAAACCATGTCCTAATTAGGGACAGTCAGCATAGCTTTGTGCAGGGCAAGTCATGCCTTACTAACTTGATTGAGTTTTTTGATGAGGTGACAAAGGTGATTGAGGGTAGAGCTGTGGATGTTGTCTACATTGACTTTAATACGGTGTTTGACAAGGTCCCTTATGGGAGGCACATCCAGAAGATTAAGATGCATGGGATCCACAGTGAATTCTCTGTAGAAGACAGGGTAGTGGTTGATGGGACTTGTTCTAGCTGGAGGTCTGTGACTAGTGGTGGTCCTCAGGGATCTGTACTGGGACCTCTGCTGCTTGTGATGTGTATATAAATGACCTGGATGAAAATATACATGGATGGGTTAGTAAATTTGCAGATACAAAGATTGGTTGTGATGTGGATAGTGTAGAAGACTGGCAAAGGATAGTGGGATGTAGATTAGTTGCAGATGTGTGTGGGGAAATGGCAGATGGGGTTCAACCTGGCCAAATGTGAGGCATTGCACCTTGGGAGATCAGATGTAAAGAGACAGTACAAATAGCAAGATCCTTAAGTGTTGATGAGCAGAGGGATCTTGGGGTCAAAGTTCATAGCTCCCTGAAAGTGGCTGCACAAGTTGATAGGGCAGTTAAGGCATTTGGCATGCTTGCCTTCATTAGTTGAGGCATTGAGTTCAAGAGTCAGGAAGTTATGCTGCAGCTTTATAAAATTTTAGTTTGGCTGCATCTGGCATATTGCATTCAGTTCTGGTTGCTCTGTTGTAAGAAGGATGTTGAGGCTTTGGAGAGGGTGCAGAAGAGGTTTACCAAGATGCTGCCTAGATTAGAGGGCATGTGCTATGAGGAGAGGTTGGACAAACTTGTGGTGTTTTCTCTGGAGTGGCAGAGGCTCAGGAGATCTGAGGTTTATAAGATGATAGGCACAGATAGAATAGACAGCCAGTACTTTTCCCCAGGATTGACATGTCTAATACCAGAGGGCATGCATTTAAAGTGAGAGGAGGAAAATTCAAAGATGTGTGGGGGCGTCTTCAATCACACAGTAGTGGATGCCTGGAATGCACTGCCTGGGATGGTGATGGAGGCAAATACAATAGGGGTGTTCAAGAAGCTCTTGGATAGGCACATGAATGTGAGGGAAATGGCAGGATATGGACATTGTGTAGGCAGAAGGGATTAGTTTAGTTGGGCATTTTATTACTAATGTAATTGGTTCTGCATATATTGTGGGCTGAAGGGCCTGTTCCTGTGCTGTTCTGTATCTCCTTTGAACTTGCCCCTCACCTAAAATGCATGCTCTCTGGTACTAGACATTTCAACCCAAGGAAAAATACCAGTGGTCTACACTACCTATGCCCCTCATAATCTTAAACCTCTATCAGGTCTCCACCACTCCAGAAAACAGTCCAAGTTTGTCCACCCTCTCCCTCTAATCCAGGCAGCATCCTGTTAAACCTCTTCTGCCCCCTCTCCAAAGCCTCCACATCCTTTCTGCAATGGGGTGACCAGATCTGACCTAACCAAGTTTGATAAAGTTGCAACATAATTGCCCAACTCTTGAATTCAACACCTTGACTAATAAAGGGAAGCATGTCATATGCAGCCTTTACCACACTTTCAATCTGTGCAGCCACTGTCAGGGAGCTCTGGACTTGGACCCCAAGATCCCTCTGCATATCAACACTCAAGGGTCTTGCCATTAACTGTGTACTGTCCCTTTACATTTGATCTCCCAAGGTGCAACACCTCACCTGACCAGGTTAAACTCCATCTGCTATTTCTCTACCTGTATCTGCAACTGGTCTATATCCCACTGTATCCTTTGGCAACCTTCTGCACTATCCACAATGCCACCAATCTTTGTATCATCTGCAAATTACTAACCCACCAATCTGCCTTCATCCAGGTCATTTATATATCATGAACAGCGGAGGTCCCAGTACAAGAGCAGGAAGTCTCATTGCCATGGTAAGTACCACAAGAACTAGAGCAGCAATGAGTGAGAAGCAGTTTAAAAAGGTAGGCCCCTTGTTCTTGTTGCTGTGGTGAGTTGATAGGCCCATTGATTAGCTAATTGGATAATTAGGCAGTAGCTGCCAATAAAAAGTTAGGTTCAATTCCACAGTGTTGGAGTGGACAGCTGAGGCTTTGGCTCAAGAGGCAGTATTTTCTTTGTATAGAACAGTGGGAATGGCAGTCAGGGCAGAAGTATGCTCCTCCTGTAGGATGTGGGAGATCAAGGAGACCTCCAGTGTCCCTGATGACTACCTGCAGGAAATGTCCAGCTGCAGCTCCTTACCAACCACGTTACAGACAGTGAGTCTTGCGTCAGTGGTTTCCAAACTATTGGACAGGATTCTTGGACAGGATTTATAAGCATTTGGAGAAGTGTAGTCTTATTACAGATAGACAACATGGCTTTGTGAAGAGCAAGTCATGCCTCACAAGCTTGAGTTTTTTTTGAGGAAGTGACAAGACAAATTGAAGGTAGTGCAGTGGATGTGGTATATACAAGGTGTTTGACAAGGTTCCCCATGGTAGACTCATCCAGAAAGTCATGAGGTATAGGATCCATGGAAAATTGGCTGTGGATTCAGAATTGGCTTGCCCACAGAAGGCAGAGGGTGGTTATAGAAGTATTTGACCTGGAGGTTGGTGACTAGTAATGTTCTGCAGGAATCTGTTCTGGGACTCCAGCTCTGATTTTTTTAATATAAATGACTTGGAAGAAGTGGGAGGGTGGGTTGGTAAGTTTGCAGATGACATGAAGGTTGGTGTAGTAGATAGTGCAGAAGGTGGTTGTAGGTTGCAATGGGATAGACAGGATGCAGAGCTGGGCAGAGAAGTGGCAGATAGAGTTCAATCCTGAGAAGTGAGGTGCTACACTTCAAAAGATCAAACTTGAAGGCGAAGTACATGGTTAATGGCAGGATCCTTAGTGCTGTGGAAGAACAGTGAGATCTCAGAATCCAAATCTATAGATCCCTCAAAGTTGCTGTGCAAGTTTGTAGGATGGTTAAGAAGGCGTATGTTGTGCTGGCCTTCATTAGCTGAGGGATTGCGTTCAAGAGCAGAGGTAATGTTGCAGGTCTAAGATTCTGGTTAGACCACACTTGGAATGTGTTCAGTTCTGGTCACCTCACTAGAAAGGATGTGGAAGGTTTAGAGGGTGCAGAGGAGATTTACAAGGATGCTGCCTAGATTGCAGAACATCTCATGAGGAGAGGCTGAGTGAGTTAGGGCTCTTCTGGAGTGATGCAAGATGAGAGATCAAAGTGGACAGCCAGCATCTTTTCCCCAGGGTGGTAATGGCCAATACTAGAGATCAGTTTGGTGGTCCCACTGGTAACATCTGACTGGTGGCTAAAGTGACTTTTAGAACTCCAAGTGAAGGCTATGTGGCCACACCCTCTCAATGAGAAATGTCAACCATATGGATTGTTCACAAACCCAGTAGGGCAGATAACTGGACAAATAACTGCCCTGTTGAAACACTTGCAATGGTGTTCTCTGCTAAATGCATTAGTTGCAAATGCTACAATGCCTGGCCTGCATTAGAGAAAATGTCCTCAAACTTCTGAGGAGAATCAGAGGCTTAAGATTACTGTGGGTGCTCTGAAGATTCCACAATGGGGCAACATTCAGGAAGAGCATGAGACAATTAAACCCACTTGAGTTAGGGTCTGTCAGAGATCTGACTGAATCCATCAAGACTTATATTTTACAATTCAAAATAAAAGGATGAAATGGGTAAGTCAGATTCAATGAACAGAAGACATGGGACTGAGACCCTTGTCAAAATACTGTTCACAGAATTGCATTGTGCAACAGAGGGTGCCTTGATATTTTCACCACCATTGGAGCCTTTCATGCACAAGTGAAGAAAAGACATTGAATCAGTTGGTAAAGGTGATCTGCTCAAAATGTGGTAAGACTGAGTTCCATCTGTGGCATGTCATCATGCTAAATGTAAAGGGGCAAGAGAAGTCACAAGATCATGTGTGAATCTGACATCTGTATTGAGTCTTTGAGACCAAGAGTGGGCTAAGCCAACATGAAAGATATAGCCATGCTGTGCTTAGAAATACCAAGAGCTTAAGAAATCCTGACAAAGAAAGTCTGGGAGAAAAGAAATATGGATCAATGAAGAAGTGGCACTCTTGTTGGAACTTGAGGAAAAACATCAATGCTGAAATTGCTCAAATCTTGAAGACCAAAACACAGGGCACTACAGAAAAAATGCACCACTGGCCAGATGCAGGGCCCTGGGTTAGTCAGTTTTAACATAAACACTTCCAAGGACCATCAAATAGCTGATTCACCACTTAAGCTGAAAAGGAGTATTCCCATGGGGAGAAACTCAGCTGACCACAACATCGATAAAAACCTGGAGCGAGTGGATATCCTGTTGAGAGCCAGGAAGAGTAAGAACAATCTAGCCTCTGGGATTGAATTGAGCGAACATCTCACAACTGGTGAAGAGGTATGGAAAGGACCAGGGACAAAAGCATGTCAGGCTTAAGCAGATGAAAAACCATTGATTAATATGGGAAATAGAGGATGACTCTAAGAAGGCCAAATATGACATCAAATGTATGAGAAAGATAATAAAAGATTGGTCAGACAACTGATGAGAACCCCTGCACAACAGGACTGTACCCTCAACAAAGGAGGGTACAACAAAACATAAATGCTTCCTGGAAAAAATGGGAGTAGCTAACAACAAAGCAGACCTTGGCAAACTTGAGGGTTATTCCAGGAATGTGGAAACCAAAAAACTCTACAAGAAGATTGAAAGAGGAGATTGAAGAAGCAATGAATGGCATCAAGGAGGACAGTGCCTCAGGACCAGATGGCATTGAGAAAAGCAATCTGGATAGACTGATAGAGGCTAATGAGACCACACTGCCTCAGCTCTTCTTTGGCTCAAGTCTGGCACCATTCCTGAATGTTTGAAGAACAGCTGCACAGTATTAATACCAAAGACAGATGACAGCAATTAAAGAACCTGGATAACTGGAGACCAATTACCATCGGTCCATGCCCCTGAGATTGTTTACTAAGATCATAGCAAAATGCCTCAGTGAATCTGTCAGGATTAATCCCAGACAAAAGGGATTCCTGCTTAATATACCCAGATGCAAAGAGAACATCAATCTTGCAGAACATCATTAGAGATGCCAAAAAGATCTGGCAGTTCTATTTGTGGATCTTGCCAGGGCTTTTGACTTGGTAGGCCACAAATTGATCATGAAGGCATCACAAAGGATGGGACTGCTGTAGATTTTTATCAACCTCATTATAAATCTTTACAGCAAAATGACAACTTTTGTTGAGGTAGGGAAGGAAAGAACAGAGCACATTAACATCAAAAGGGGTGTAAAACTAGGAGAACCCCCTTCACCCATCCTGTTTAATACTGCCATGGACCCACTCATTTGCACTCTGGAGAGCAGGGGGAGGGGAGTCCAATTTGAAATGAGGGGGTAATCGGGTACATTGCACTGGCCTTTGCTGATGACATAGTAATCTTAAGTGACTCCCACAAAGGAATAGCATGTATATTAAAATCCTATATCTTTTGTAGGTCAACTGGACTTGAGGTGAAACATTGAGAAAACAGTTTTCATGTCACCTGTCAAAGACTTTCTTGTACATTATAAGATCTCTAACTCATTGGCAAACCAGTACTGGAAAGGGTATCATGTAATCAATGCCCTGCTGCTTTAATGTGGGCAATATCTAACTAGATACAGTCAAGGAAGGCCAGATGTGGTGAAAACCTGTAGAAGATGCAGGATTGCCAACAAGATGCTGGCACACATTTATGCATAGTGCTTAAGTATGAAGAATGCCTGAATTAAAATACACAACCAGATTGCTGATCATCTGAAAATCAAGGCAAATCAGCATGGATGGGCATCATATGTAGAAGCTCACTTAATAGATGACATTGTTGTGGATGCCTGACCTGATCTTTGTCAGGGACATAAAGCTGCTGTTGTTGATGTCACTATTTGGTACAAAGACAACACTCAAGTGATCAAGGCAGCCTGGGAAGGAAAACAGCAGAAATACCAACATCTAGTGAAGTCAAAGAATTGACTGGTGCTGAGGCTGTGGACTTTTATCTTTTTGTAATTGGAGCCAGAGGTCTGTAGTCTAATAATAATCACAAGTGGCTTAAATTCCTTGGCATCCCAAAATACAAGATCTTTGTGGCGTGTCTTGTGGACTATCCAATTTGACAAGACTAACAATTGATGTAATGCAGATTTTTATGGACTTAAGTAATCATGGTTACTGTGTACATGATTTGGATTAAATGTGTATTAAAGTGCAGTACATACACTGCACAGCCCATCGTGCCCCAAACTTTAGACTAGCTTTGAGCTCACGTTCCAGAGCTCACATCTTGGGCCTGTAATGCCAATGGCTGGGTCTTCACTGACATCGACCTGCTACATTCCATCTGGCCTTTTATCACTTCCCCTGCATCAGGGTAGGGACCTACTTTATCCACAGACATAATGTGTAATACTACGAAAAAGGGTCTCCTCTGGTGCATGGAGGAAAGTTCAGGGGAAATATGAGGTAGAATTTTTTACACAGCAGTGGGTGCAGGAATGCACTGCTGGGGCTGGTGGTAAGGGGCAATAGGACAGGGTTATTTGAGAGGCTCTTAAATAGGCACATAGATGAAAGGAAAAACAGGGTTATGGGAGGTGAAGTAGAGAAGGGGATAGATTGAATTTGGATAAGGTTTATAAAGGTTGGCACAACATTGTGGGCTGAAGGGCTGGACTGTTCTATGTTCAGATCCCTGTGGAAGACCACTAGTCACAGACCCCACCCCTGCCAGAACAAGTCCCATCAACCACTACCCTCTGCCTTCTATAGGTAAGCTAATTCTGAATCCAAATGGCCTTTACACCATGGATCCCATGCATCTTAATCTTCTGGATGAGCCTCCTATGAGGAACTTGTCAAATGCCTGACTAAAATCATGCAAACAACATCCACAGCTCTACCTTCATCAAACACCTTTGTCAGCTCCTCAAAAAAAAAATCAATCAAATTAGTAAGATGCTACTTGCCCCATGCAAAGCTATGCTGACTCTCTAATTAGGCCATAGTTTTCCAAATGCTTACAAATCCTATCCCTAAGAATTTTCTCCAGTAACTTCCCTACCACTGATGTGAGACTCACCAGTCTGTAGTTTCCAGGATTATCCCTACTTCCCTTCTTGAAAAATGGAACAACATTAGCTACTCGCCAGTCCTCTGGATCCTCTCCTAGGGCTAGAGAGGACACAAAGATATTGCTCAAGGCCCCAGCAATCTCATCTCTTGCCTCTCAATAACCTGAGGTACATCCCATCAGGCCCTGGGCCTATTAGGAACTTGAGGGGCAACTTTTTTTGTTTTACACAGACATAGTGCACATATGGAATGAGCTGCCAGAGGATATGCTTGAGGCAGGTACAATAACAATTTTTAAAAGACACTTGGACAGGCACATGGATAGGAAAGGTTTAGAAGGATATGGGACAAATGGGGCTAGCTTGGATGGGCATCTTGGTTGGCGCTGACCGGTTAGGCCAAAGGGCCTTTTTTCATGCTGTATGACCCTGAGATTCTACCTCTCAACTACACTTCAGGGGCAATTTATAGTGATCAATTAACTTAACAACCTGCCTATTTTGTGATGAGGGGGGAAACTGGAGTAGCTAGAGGAAACCCATGTTATCGAGCCAGATGGCACAGAAGCTGGGTTGCTGGGGCTGTGAGGTAGCAGCTCTACCAGCTGCACCACTGCTGTTGCAAATATTCTCTAAATTTATAGTATCCTTTAATCATTAGTTCATGTACCAGATTTTTCAAAACCATTTCACGAGTTTCCCTACATTGGCTGCTAAATTCATAAATCAGTAACTTAGTAGATCTAGATACTCCAACCTCATGCTTCACTCTTTATACCCGCTTTCTCCCTGGACCTCTGAAAATCCCTTCACAAGTATTATGTGCCAATATTAATATGCATTTGCAAACAATGACACACTGCATTCATCCAGACCGAGATGCAGTTCCAGCTAATGTACAACGTACCAAATCACATCACAACATCCCACGTACTTGCGTGCCTTCACTTCCTCTAGTTCTTTGGTGAGCTTCTCGCTCTTCTCCATTGACTCTTGCAGCCTCCGCCTTAGATCACTGATCTCCTCTTGTGCTTCAGATTTAATATCATTAGCGATGACAACAGCAGTCTGGAGGTCGGCTTGAAACTGCCGCCACTCAGCCGACTCCTCCTGTTTAAAAAAAAATTCCATTTTAAATAAAAGCAAACGCTACCTTCATCTCTTTTCATAATGGCAGGATGACCATATCATCCCAAATAATACAAATATTTGAGATGTGACCCTATGTCCATTAAGAATGGGTTGAGCGAACAGTTGATCATACACCTTCCTATGTGCACTGATTATGAAACAAACACAAATTATCCACATTCTCATTTACTTCATCTTTCTTTGCCATAATATTATACTTAATAATCAGCTTCATGCACTTCAAAGAAAAATTCTCTTTCTAATCTTCCTTCATATCTAAAGTGTTCTAGTCCTGGGCCACATTCCTGTAAATCTCCTCTGCAGCACAAACAACGCACCCCCTCCCCACCCCCCTGCAGGAGACTCATGCTCCTGACTGTGGAGAACATGACAATGTACAGTGAGGGATCATCCACCAATAACAATGGGTACCTCAAAATTGATCACATTTATTTCAGTGGAACTTGACTAGATATGTTTATCACTGAGAGAAAGTTTGTGATGGGCAAAGACCAGGCCAACTAAGATGACAAAGGCACTGTCGGAGAGATATGAGAGAGTATAATGAAGCTTATTTGATCTGTCTTGAGGCGTAAAAATTGGGAATGAAAGTGGAATGGGTGGGGGGGGGGGGGGAGAAAAAATCAGTTTTATTCAGTGCTGGCCAGTTCCAATTCAAGGTCATTAACCTGTGTAATGTTAACAATGTTTTTTTTCTCCACAGATGCTATTTGCAGCATTCCCTTTTATTCCAGAATTCCAGCAATTGCAACAGTTCCTGTATTTTTTTTCCTCTCCTTTGCTCTCATTCATCTGGATTCTCTCGTTTCCACCCTATTGCAAATACTCCTTTTGTTCTTTGCATAGTTCTCACTTCCTTGCAATGTAAAACACTTGTTTTCTCACTTTTTCCAGTCCCAATGAAAGATCATCGACTGAAACAAATGTTTCTAAGTCATCACGTGACATTCAGGAAATTCAACTGTTTGCACGTGTTCCCAGCCAGACGTTTCCTTGGATCAGGGGATGGGAGTGAAGTTAATGGGGGCATGGAACACTTGTGTCACAAATATGCCATACAATGAACTCTTTAACAAGATAGAGTCTAACCACTGGAGTCCCGTGTTTGAATCAGGTTGTGGGGAACAGGAAGATGGGGCGTGAGGGGAGAGGAGAGTCTTGAATTCTGGGACCTGTACCTTGAATCTGGGGTAGGTAAGTGAAGGGGCAAAGAAGGATCACACCAAGGTTAGGCCAAGCTTGGGGGCAAGGCTAAGGTAAGTGGCAGTTAAGAATGTTTGGGTATCCTCCATGGTGACCTCTGGGAATCATATCATACAGTCCAGACGAAGGATGAAAAGAAAATATGCAGATCACCCAACAGTTGTCTGAGACTGTGGCCACAAGGTCTCTTATTTGCACTGTAAAGACCCAGCTATACTTGGAATGGACAACAATGGCCCAACTACCCCAGATATCAGAGAGAATGGACACCACACCACCACCCAACAGATAGAGCTAAATATCGTATAAAAAAGACCAGAAGTTCTGCATTCCTGGCATATTTACCCATCAACAGACAATTAGCAGGAGGAGGCAGCTCCAAGAACATCCCAATCCTCAATTATGTCTTCTTCTGAGATTGCTGCATCACAGAAACCAGTTTCCAGCCAATTTGATTCACTCCACATGATCTCAAGATATGGCTAACAGCAGGAGGTAGAGAAAAGGCCACGGACCAGGTGACATCCCAGCCGTTGTCCTATCAGGCAGCATTTGCTTACCAGTAACCTACCCACATGCCCAGTTTGGATTTTGCCAGGACTTGGCTCCAGACTCATCACAGCCTTGAATCAAATATGGAACGAAGGGTTAAAATCCAGAGATGACGTGAGAGTGACCTCCCTTGACATCAAAGCCATTTGACCAGGTGTGGCATCAAGTAATCCTGGTAAAGAATGGTCAATGGGCCTCAAGGGATAAACAGCCCTACTGCTGGTGTAACATCTTGCACAAGGAAGCCTGTTGTTGGAGGTCAATCATCCCAGCCCTACGTCATCTCTGTAGGAATTCCTCAAAACAGAGTCCTAGGTTCAACCATCTTCAGCTGCTTCATCAATGACCTTCTATGTTAGAAGTGGTGATGTTTGCTGATGACTGTACAATGTTCAATTTATATTCTATTCACCACTCCTCAGCAAACTGAAGCAGCCATGCTTGCGTGTAGCAAGACCTAGACAACATTCCAGCGTTGGCCAATGGGGGCATGCAACATTTATGACACAAAAATGCCATACAATGAACAGTGAGCCTTACGTCAGTGGTAGGAAAATTACTGGAGAAAATTCTGAGGGTCAGGATTTATATACATTTGGAAAGGCAGGGACTGATTGGGGATAGTCAGTACGGCTTTGTCAGGGGAAGTCCTATCTCACTAATTTGAGTAGGTAACCAAGGAGATTGATGAAGGCAGGGCGGTAGATGTTGTCTATATGGATGTTAGTAAGGGTTTTGACAAGGTCCTGCATGGTAGGATGGTCAGAACATAGAACAATACAGCACAGGAACAGGCCCTTTGGCCGACAATGTCTGCACCGAACACGATGCCGAATTAAACTGAGTCTCTTCTGTTGTACGTGATCCATATCCCTCCATTCCCTGCATATTCACGTGTCCATCTAACAGCCTCTTAAACGGAGGTGAAAGGTGCATGGGATCCAAGGCGACTGCCTAAATGGATCCAAAACTGGCTTGGTAATAGGAGGCAGAGGGTAGTGATGGGGAGGTCTGTGGTATATCACAGGGACTGGTGCTGGGACCTTTGCTGTTTGTGATATATAATAATAACTTGGAATGAATGTGGGAGAAATGATCAGTAAATTATGGATGACATGAAAATTGGTGGTGTTGTGGATGGTGAGGAAGGTTGTCTAAGACAAGGTATAAATCTGATGGACAGTTAGACAGAACACAGGCAGATGGAAGTTAATCCCAAGTGCATAGTGATATATTTTGGGAAGTCAAATATGGGTAGGACAAGTACAATAAATGGAGGGGCACTGAGAAATGCTGAACAGAGGGAGCCTGGGTCCAGTCTCTAGCTCCTTGAAAGCAGCAACACAGGTCGATAGGATAGTAAAGAAGGCATGTGGTATGCTAGCCTTCTCCCTGAAAGTGGCAAGACAGGTCGATAAAGGGTGAAGAAGGCAAATGGCATGTTTGCCTTCATAGTTCGGGGCACAGAGTATAATAGTTGGGATGTTATGTTACAACTTTACAAAACACTGGTTAGGCCACACTTGAAGCACTGCAGGAAGGATGGGGAGATTGCAGAAGAGGTTCACATGGGGCGAGATTGGATCGGTTGGACCTGTTTTCCCTGGAGTGAAGGAGGCCGAGGAGTGATCTGATAAAAGTATACAAGACTATGAGAGGTATATATAGGGTAGAGAGTCAAAATCTTTTTCCCATGGTAAGGGCATCAAAAAAAGGAGCATAGATTTAAGGTGAGAGGTAGCAGTTATAAAGTAGATGCTGAGGGGTAAGTTTTTTTTACACAGAGAGTGGTTGATATCTGGAATGGGCTACCAGAGGAGGTGCTGGAATCAGATACAATTACTATACTTCAGAAGCATCTAGCAGGCACAGAAGATACCGTCCTAATGTGGGTAAATGGGATTAGCGTAGATGGGCAAAATGGTTAGCATGGACATGTTGGGCTGAAAATTCCATTTCTGTGTTGTACAATTCTATGACCCCTCACTTAGAATGTAAGAACATAAGAATCAGAAGTCAGGGTTGTCCAATTGACATCCTTGTGCCAGACCATCTCTTATCTCAGCACCCCTTTCCTGCACTAATCCAATATTCATTGGTTCCTTTAATATCTAAAAATCTATTGATTCTGTCTTGATCATACTCAATGATTGAGTCTCCACAGCCCTCTTAGGTAGAGAATTCCAAGGATTCACCACACTCATAGAATCACAGAACAGTACAGCACAATACAGGCCCTTCGGCCCACAATGTTGTGCCGACCTTTAAACCAGACTGTCTAACCCCTTCTTCCCACATATCCCTCTATGAGATTTTAAATTCCTCCATATGCTTATCTAGCAATCTCTTGAATTTGACCAATGTACCTGCCCCAGGCAGCACATTCCATGCACCAACCACTCTCTGGGTAAAAACCTTCCTCTGGTATCTCCCTTGAACTTCCCACCCAGTACTTTAAAGCCATGCCCTCTTGTATTGAGCACTGGTGCCCTGGGAAAGAGGTGCTGGCTGTCCACTCTATCTATTCCTCTTAATCTTTTGTACACCTCTATCACGTCTCTCATCCTCCTTCTCTCCAAAGAGTAAAGCCCTAGCTCCCTTAGTCTCTCCTCATAATGCATACCCTGTAAACCAGGCAGCCTCCTGGTAAATCTCCTCTGTACCGTTTCCAACGCTTCCACATCCTTCCTATAACGAGGCGACCAGAACTGGACTCGAAGTGCGGTTTAACCAGAGTTTTGTAGAGCTGCATCATTACCTCGCGGCTCTTAAACTCAATCCCACGACTTATGAAAGCTAACATCCCATATGCTTTCTTAACTACCCTATCCACCTGTGAGGCAACTTTCAGGGATCTCTGGATATGAACCCCCAGATCCCTCTGCTCCTCCACACTGCCCAGAATCCTGACATTAACCTTGTACTCCGCTTTGGAGTTTGTCCTTCCAAAGTGTACCACCTCACATTTCTCCGGATTGAACTCCATCTGCCACTTCTCAGCCCAGCTCTGCATCCTACCAATGTCCCTCTGCAATCTTTGACAATCCTCCACACTATCCCCAACACCACCAACCTTTGTGTCGTCTGCAAACTTGCCAACCCACCCTTCTACCCCCTCATCCAAGTCATTAATAAAAATCACGAAAAGCAGAGGTCCCAGAACCGACCCTTGTGGGACACCGCTAGTCACAGCCCTCCAATCTGAATGTACTCCCTCCACCACAACCCTCTGCTTTCTACAGGCAAGCCATGGCGAAGACATTTCTTCTCATCTGGGTTCTGAATGGCTCACCGTATTTTTTGACCTCTGGCAGGGGAAATCATCACCCCTGAATCTACCTGTCACGTCCTATAAGATTTAAGTACATATGTTTCAGTGAGATCACCACTTATTCTTCTAAATTCAAGAGTGCCTGAATTTAGAGTCACAGAGCCAAACAGCACAGAAACAGGCCCTTCAGCCTAACTGGTCCATGCGACCAAGATTTCCACCTAAGCCATTCCCAATTTTCTTCGTTTGGCCCATATCCTTCTAAACCCTTCCCATCCATGAACCTGTCCAACTGTCCAATTTAGGCCATACCAATTTAATTTCTCCTCTTACAACAAACCTGATATGCCCAGTATCAACTTGGTGAACCCTTGCTGCATTTTCCCTACAGAAAAGAAAAAAGATAAAGTAGATGACCTCACATTTTTCCATATTATATTCCATCTGCTATACCCTTGTCCATTCACTTAACTTATTAACATTGCCCTGAAGAATCCTTGCATACTCCTAGCAGCTCCCACTGCCACCCAGCTTAGTATCAGCAACAAACCGGAGGTGCCAGTGCAGTGCCGGAGGACTTGGAGGGTAGCTCATGTAGTTCCGTTGTTTAAAAAAGGATCTAAAAGTAAACCAGGTAATTACAGGCCAGTGAGCCTGGCATCAGTAGTGGGTAAATTATTGGAAGGTATTCTGAGAGATCGGATATACAAGTATTTGGACAGCCAAGGGTTGATTAAGGATAGTCAGCATGGCTTTGTGCGTAGTAGATCGTGTTTAACGTATCTTGTAGAGTTTTTCGAGGAGGTTACCAAGAAAGTAGATGAAGGAAAGGCTGTGGATGTTGTCTACATGGACTTTAGTAAGGCCCACATCAGTCCCACATGGGAGGTTAGTTCAGAAGGTTCAGACACTAGGTATCCATGGAGAGGTTGTAAACTAGATTCAAAATTGGCTGTGTGGGAGAAGACAGAGAGTGGTTGTGGATGACTGTTTCTCAGACTGGAGGCCTGTGACTAGTGGTGTGCCTCAGGGATCTGTGCTGGGGCCGTTATTGTTTGTTGTCTATGTCAATGATCTAGATGATAATGTGGTAAATTGGATCAGCAAGTTTGCTGATGACACTAAGATCGGAGGCGTAGTGGACAGCGAGGAAGGCTTTCAAAGCTTGCAGGGGGATCTGAACCAACTGGAAGAATGGGCCAGAAAATGGCAGATGGAATTTAATGCAGACAAGTGTGAGGTGTTGCATTTTGGAAGGACAAATCAAGGAAGGACATACACAGTAAATGGTAGGGCACTGAGGAGTGCAGAGGAACAAAGGGATCTGGGAGTTCCCTTTGTCCCTGAAAGTGGCGTCACAGGTAGACAGGGTTGTAAAGAAGGCTTTTGGCATTCTGGCATTCTTAAATCAAAGTATTGAGTATAGGAGTTGGGATGTTACGGTAAGGTTGTATGAGACATTGGTGAGGCCAAATTTGGAGTATTGTGTGCAGTTCTGGTCACCTAACTATAGGAAGGATATTTGTAAGATTGAAAGAGTGCAGAGGAGATTTACTAGAATGTTGCCAGGTCTTCAGGAGTTGAGTTACAGGGAAAGATTGAACAGGTAAGGACTTTATTCCTTGGAGCGCAGAAGAATGAGGGGAGATTTGATAGAGGTTTACAAAATTATGAGGGGTATATACAGAGTTAATACGAGTAGGCTCTTTCCACCTAGATTAGGAGAGATAAGCACGAGAGGACATGGCTTTAGGGTGAAAGGGGAAAAGTTTAGGGGCAACATTGGGGGAACTTCTTCACTCAAAGAGTGGTGGGAGTGTGGAACGGGCTGCCATCTGATGTAGTAAATGCGGGCTCACTCTTGAATTTTAAGAATAAATTGGAGAGATACATGGACGGGAGAGGACTGGAGGGTTATGGACTGGGTGCAGGTAAATGGGACTAGCAGAATACCGTTTCGGCACAGACTAATGGCCTGTTTTCTGTGCTGTAGTGTTCTATGGTTCTAAACCTAGATATACTATACTTGATTCTCTCACCCAAATCACTGATATAGGTTGGGTACAGCTGGGGCCCCACCAGGGACCCATGCTGCACCCCACGAGTGACACCCTTCCAACCTAAATGTTACCAGTTTGTTCCAATTTTCAATTCACATCAGTATATTCTTCCCAATATTGTTGTTTGATTTTGTTTAATAATCTCAGTGGCACTTATTAAAGGCCTCCTGAAGATCCAAATATACCAATTAGGTTTTCCTTACCTACTCTGCTAGTTGCAACAGCTAAAACCTGGAACAGATTTATCAAATGTGATTTCCTTTTCCTAAATCCACGTTAACTCACTTCAGTCCAATTATTATTTTCAAAGTGCCTTGTTACTCTTAATTTCTGATTTCAACATTTTCCCTGCTACTGATATCAGGCTAACTGGTTGACAGTTCCCTCCTTCCTTTCTTCTCCTGCTTTCTCAACTTGAATGGCATCCCCCCCTTCACTGGGCCCAGCCCACTCTTACACTGAACATCTCCTCTTTTAATTCTACTTACTTCCTCAGAATCAAAAAGATAGCGATGCAAACCCACATGGGTCCAAGCTACGCTTGTCTCTTTGCGGGATACTTGGAACAGTCCTCATTTCAGTTTTAGTCAGGCCCCACTCTACCACCCCCTTTTCCAGGACATTGATGACTACATTGGTACTGTTTCCTGCTCATGTGCAGAACTCAAATTTCAACGCCTTTGCTGCCGATTTCCACCTTGCTGTTGCTGTCACATGGTCCATCTTTGGCTCTTTTTCTTTTCTGGCCTTCTCTATCTCCATTTCGGGAATAGGTTGGTGATCAATATTCACCACAAGCCCATAGACACCCACAGCTATCTTGACCACATCCCCAACCTGCTTTCTGTTAGGACCCCATTTCATAACATTGGCCTACCTGTTAGCCTTCCATACCAGAGCATCCAAGGTGTCTTTCTTTTTCTTTAACCATGGTCTCCCCTCCACCATAATTGACAGGGCTCTCAACAGCGTCTGTAGCATTTCTGCCATGTCAGCATCTCATCTTCTAACCAGGCACATTATAGCCTTCAGGACTCAACACTGAATTCAACAATTTCACTAACCAGACCTTGCAATTTATATTCAAACTGGCCAGTTCTGATGAAAAGTCATCAACAAGTTATGTTACTCCTCTCTCTGCATATGCTGCTTGGTATTTTCAGCATTCTCTGTTATTTCAAGTTCTGACATCTGCAAAGTTTTCCATTTCATTAACCTCTCTTGTCCTCCTTCACCTCCCCTACTTACACCCCCTTCCAATGGATAAGCTGCGATTAACAAGCCTTCAGCTCCAGTTGGCAGCATCACCACTTGTATCATTCAGTCCCTCCTCGTCTCCACCAATCACAGTCATTCCCCTTATTCTCTTCACCATGTGATCTAAAACATGTTTATTTCTAAATTTGCCAAGTTCTGATAAAATGGTTATTAACCTGAAACATTAACTCTGTTCCTCCTTCCACAGATGCTGCCTGACCTGCTGGGTACTTTTTGATTTTATACCAGATTTCCAGTAGCTGTGGATTTTTGCACTGTACAGGGAATGGCATCATCCTGTACATCTCCAGCCCCAAGCCCAGCACTGACAGGGAAATCACAGGGACCAGGAGTGACTTACACCCAGAAGCGCCCAGGTGAATTTCCACAGGGCTGCATTATTGTGTTTCATGCTGTGGGAAAAATAATCTTCAGCACAAAGCTGTTCGTAACAGCAATCACATTTCTAGGCAAACAAGGTTGGTTTAAGTTTCATAAAGATTGAAATACAATCTTCATTTTGAAAGAAGGCATTCAAATTACATTAAAAAAGAAACTTACCCTGAGTCTCCTGTTAAGGATTTTGGTCTCCCTATCCATGTCATGCTTCTGGTCTTGAAGCTTTTTAACGGAGTCTGTGGACAGGAAGTCACAGAAATAATTTGTGAAGTTGGGTCATTCTTGTTTTAAGAGAATTTAAAATTTAAGCTATTTGCATTTCAGTCAGTTTCAGAGCTGCCTGCTAGGCTCATAGCAGCCATAAAAAGTGGGTCAGCACTGTTGGGTGTGGGGGAGTAGAAATCACAGGGAGACAGGAAGAGTGGGGGAGAGAGATGGAGAGAGTGGGGGGAGAGACAGAGAGAGGGTCGAGGGGACATGGCGAGAGGGATTGAGGAAACATGGCTGGGGGGGGGGAAGAGGGGGGGAGGGGGAGAGGATGACATACATACAGATTTCAATGTCACTCAGCCATCAACTTCCAAATAAACAGAAAAAGTTTGGAGTTTTGGTGCACCATTTGGATGTTATGTACTTACTTTCCAGGTCTGAAATAATGAGGTTGTCATGGAGTTTGACTGTTCGATGTTGTTCCACTTCATCTTCAAGTTCAAAGATGGTCTCCTTCATGTCATTTATCTCAGTTTCCTTTTCTTCCAGTTCCACTCGCTGTTTTTCAACATTCAGGCTAAGTTCGTCTATCTGTTTTTTGGCTTCCTCTTGGAAGATTCTGTATTCATCTTCAACCTAAAACAACAGCTTAGAAACTATCAAGGATACAACATGGGAAAATGTCACATCAAGTGTCTAATGCAGCTGGAGTCTGTGCTTTCTAACAGGAAAGGGCGCAAAAGAAAGATGATAGGGAACTACATAACGCATGCTTTCAGAAGAAGAAAGCAACGTCTCTTCAACGTTGGCCTGGAAACTTTATTGGGTTAAGACCATAACAGGTTAAAGATGTGCCAGACTTTGTGAAAGATGGTTACCTGGCTGTTATCACATGTCAGTGTGTGAGAGCTTGTTATGTGCAAATTGGTATAGTACATCAGCAACTACATTTACAAATTTCACAGGGCGAAGCTGTGAAAGATGTCTGAGAATTGCACATGCTTGTCTTTTCTATATTATAGGCAACTTCGATATTATTCCTCTAGCGTCTGTTGCTGAATAAACTAAGCTAATTGGTAACTAGGAACTCCTTTCAATAACCATGACCCAAATCCAAACCACACGCCGACAGGATTCTTGACTATATAGAGAAGTAAGAGTATAAAAAATGTACAACGAAACATTAGCAAGGACCCAAGAGTTAGATGAAAAGATAATAAAAAGTTGGCAAGCATTCCATTTGATTGAACATTTAGGACTTTAAAAGGAATTATTAGGATTAAAAAAAGAGCAGTATTATCTGCTTGTTGAGGAATCTGGATCCTGAGAACACAAGAGTGAAATAGAGTGGGGCCACACTGGAGACAGCGAAGCCATACTTCTTCATGCAAAAGATGCTGCTAGGTGTTGAACTCTCTCCCAATAAAAGCAGTAGATTCTAACTCACTCACCAGGGCATTGTTGGTGAATGGAGAGGAAATCAAGCACAATCTAACTAAATAACAAAACAGGATCAAGCAACTTCTGTTCTCAAGTTCCCAGGTTATGTAAACTTCTATAAATCATTGGCTTTGCTGCAGCATTTATGGCACCACATTTTGGATCTTGGAGAGGGTGTTGAGAAAATTTACTGCAATGGTACCAGTGAAGAAATATTTTATTTATTTGGGGAGAAACTAAAGAAATCGGGATTTTTTTCAGATCAGAACCGATTTAACAGACATACTGAAAAGCAAGGAAGCATTCTGATGGAATAGACAAGAAACTGTTTCCAACAGCAGACTGGCAATCACAGATTAAAGATAAGAAGTTAAGTGACAAGGAATGATTTCAGACAGTAAGTTATTATGATCTGAAATGCACTTCCTTAAAGTGCAGCAACACACAAAGGCACTGGAGGAACTCAGTGAGTCAGGCAGCATCTATGGAGGGAAATGGACAGTTGACGTTTCAGGTTGAGACCTTTCATCTGCCTAGTCCAGGGTCTCAACCTGAAACATTGACAGTCCACTTCCCTCCATAGATGCTGCCTGACTCACTGAGTTTCTCCAGTGCCTTTGTGTGTTGATCCAGATTTCTAGCAGTCTCGAGTCTCCTGAAGGTGCAGGTAAGTTGATTCAGTAATAATTCTGATAAAGGGCCTTCCCCTTTCCCTATCTTCGGTCCTGAACCAAAACATTGACTGCCTGCTTTTCTCCACAGATGCTGCCTGGCCTGCTGAGTTCCTCCAGCATCATTGTGTTTTTCATTCTGATAAAGGAATTGTACAAAATATTTGAAGGGAGAAAGAAGCTGCAGTGTTATGATGGAGCAGGAAAGTGGGATAGTTCTTTAAAAAGCACCCAAGGGGAAAATTGAAAAGCTTCCATCTGTACTGGACGATTCTAATTACTTAATCTATTCAAATTGAACAAACATTGGCATCCTCTCAATAGTTAAATTACTGTTGATTTCATCTCCATCCACCAAGCAAAAAACATTGATCTTTGTCTCTGGTTATAAAAAGTAATGGCCCCAATCTTTCATTTAAAAGCCAACACATGCCCCACAATTAGGCCGAAGCTTGGGAATCCCAAACACAGGCTGACATCCAGCCTCTGAAACAACTATGTGCCAATCCTAGGACACCTATGATTCCTCCTGATGTCCAACTCTCCTATGCAGATTTCCTCAGATTTCTTAGCAATTTGGTTGGAAAGAAATAGTGTGGATGGAACATTAAGTAGAAGTTGGATTCTTTCCATCATTAGCTGAGAACATTAGAATACAAGAGCAGAGAACTCCTTGAACTTCACCATATAGCCTTGGAGAGGGATAGGAGCAGATGATATGGGAAAGTATTTAATTGGGGGAGGGGGAATTATGATGCTTTTAGGCAGGAACATGGGAGCATAAATTGGGAACAGATATTCTTGGGGAAGTGCACAATGGAAATGTGGAGGCTGTTTAGAGAGTACTTGAATGGGATTCTGGATAGGTTTGTCCCATTGAGGCAGGGTAAGGATGGTAGAGTGAAGGAACCGTGATTGACAAGAGATGTAGAACATCTTGTCAAGAGGAAGAAACAAGCTTACCTAAGGTTTAGAAAGCAAGGATCAGACAGAGCCCTGGTGTGTTGCAAGGTAGTCAGGAAGGAGCTTAAGAATGGACTTTGGAGAGCTGGAAGGCCTTGGCGAGTAGGACTAAGGAAAACCCCAAGGCGTCCTACACGTATGTGAAGAATAGGAGGATGACTAGAGTGAGGGTAGGAATGATCAGGGATAAAAGAGGAAACATTTGCCTGGAGTCGAAAGGGGTAGGGGAGGTCCTTAATGAATACTTTGCTTCAGTATTCACCAGTGAGAGAGACCTTGACGTTTGGGAGGATGGCGTATGACAGGCTGATACACTCAGGTATGTCGACCTGAGGAAAGAGGATGTGCTGGAACTTTTGAAAAACATTAGGATAGATAAGTCACCCAGGTTGGACTGGATATATCCAAGGTTATTACGGGAAGCGAGGAAACAGATTGCGTCCTCACTGGCCACAAGAATAGTGCCAGATGATTGGAGGGTGGCAAATGTTGTTCCTTTATTCAAGAAAGGGAGTAGGGATAACCCTGAGTATTACTTCAGTGATGGGCAAATTACTGGAGAAGATTCTTAGAGACAGGATTTATGGGCATCTGAAGAAGCATAGGTTGATTAGGGACATTGCTTTGTGAGGGGCAGGTTGTACCTCATGAGCCTGATTGAATTCTTTGAGGTTGTGACAAAGAACATTGAAGAAGAATGACCAGTGGATGTAGTGTACATGGATTTCAGTAAGGCACTGTGTGTTTCGATGTACATGTGACTAATACAGTTCTCTTATAAGGTTCTTCATGGAAGGCTTATTCAGAAAGTCAGGAGGCATGGGATCTAGTAAAACTTGGCAGTGCAGATTCAGAATTGGCTCACCCATAGGTGGTTGTATATGGAACGTATTCTGCCTGAAGGTCAGTGACCCGTGGTGTTCTGCAGGGATCTGTTCTGGGACCCCTGTTCTTTGCGATTTTTATAAATGACTTGGATGAGGATGTGGAAGGGTGGGTTAGTAAGTTTGGAGATGACACGAAGGTTGGTGGTGTTGTGGATAGTGTAGAAGATTGCTGTAGGTTACAACATTGATAGCATGCAGACCTGGGCTGAGAAGTGGCAGATGGTGTTCAACCCGGAAAAGTGTGAAGTGATACACTTTGGAAGATTGAATTTGAGGGCAGAATACAAGGTTAATGGCAGGACTCTTATGCAGTGTGGAGGAACAGAGGGATCTTGGGGTCCACATCCACAGATCCCTCAATGTTGTCGCGCAGGTTAATAGGGTTGTTAAGAAGGCATATGATGTGTTGGGCTTCATTAGTCGGGGTATTGAGTTCAAGAGCTGTCTGGTAATGTTGCAGCTCTATAAAACTGTGGTAAGACCACACTTGGAGTATTGTGTTCAGTTCTGGTCGCCTCATCATAAGAAGGATGTGGAAGCTTTAGAAAGGATACAGAGGAGATTTACCAGGATGCTGCCTGGATTGGAGAGCATGTCTTATGAGGATAGGTTGAGTGAGCTCGGGCTTTTCTCTTTGGAGCAAAGGAGGATGAGAGGTGACTTGATAGAGGTGTACAAGATGATAAGAGGCATAGATCGAGTGGACTTTTTCCCAGGGTGAAAATGGCTCACACGAGGGGGCATAATTTTAAGGTGATTGGTAATTTTAAGGGATGTTAGAGGCAATTTTTTTTTACACAAGAGAGTGGTGGGTGCGTGGAACGTATTGCCAGCAGAGGTGGTGGAGGCGTACATTAGGGACAGTTAAGAGACCCTTAGATAGCCACATGAATGATAGAAAAATGGAGGGCTATGTGGGAGGGAAGGGTTAGATAGATCTTAGAGTAGGCATATGGAGGAACGTGAGATAGAGGGATATGCGGGAGGAAGGGGTTAGGTAGTGTGAGGGTGGTCTGATGGACGGCACGACACGGTGGGCCGAAGGGCCTGTTTTGTGCTGTATGGTTCTATGGTTCTAAAATGTCGGCACAACATCGTGGGCCGAAGAGCCTGTACTATGCTGTAATGTTCTGTGTCCTATGTCATTTGTGCTAGAACTGTACAAAATACCAGCCAGGCCATGGCTTGAATACTTCTGTACAATGCTGGACACTATATTACAGGAGAGGTGTGAATGCACCAGAGAGGGGAAGTGACAACATGATGAGGTAGGGAGAGAACATTATCTTAGCTGGAGCAATGCACAACTCAAACATGAGTAAGCATTTCAGGTAGGAATTGCTTACACAGAATGCTAATTGATAAGAAATTCATTAGCTTCAACCCAAATCTATGCATTAACAAGTCAACAGACAGTACTTAATGCTCAAGGGAGATAAAATTCACATAACTAGAAAACATTTGTACAAGCCCTTTTGCTTCCCTTAAAAGTGATACTTGAGCACAACTTTAACCCATTATACCTTGGCTAAGGCATCTTGTAGTCGATTAGCATCATTACGAGTATGGGCCAGTTCCTCCTGGAGGTTGTTGTATAAGGCCTCAATTTTCTCTTTGTCCAGTCGTGTTGTCTCCAACAGTTCCTGTAAATCTGACTTGTCACCTGCATTGTGAAAAGCATACAATTCTGCAACCTTCTGTTTCTCGTGTTCTAACAGAGCCTTGAACCTGTTCAGCTCAATCTGATCATTTGCAACAGTTACTTTATATTCTTCCAATGCTCCAGCAAGCGCTGTTTTGGCCTTTTGCTCAGAATCCATGATCCGTTCCATTTGGTGGTTGCGTTCTTTCAGAGCACCTATCAATTCCTGAGCATCCTTGTTGTCTTGTTCTGCCATCTTTAAAGTGTTGCTTAAATGCTGCTGTACTCCAAGAAGCTGCTCACGTTCAAAACGAGCGTTTTCAGCAAGATCCATGTAACGCTGCTCTAGTTCCATGTAGCGGCCACTTTTTACATCTTCATCTAGAACATAAGAAATGTGGTGCTCATCCAGTAAAGAAAGAAAATACTCACTCTGTCTGCTGAAGTGCTCCAGTTTATCACTCTGCTGGCATAAGGAATCCATCAGAATGGCCTTTTCCTCCCCTAACCTCTCATTTTCAGAATTCAGCTCCTGTGTGATCTGTTGCAAGTCTGCAAGCTCCTGAAGGGTAGCCTGGAGCTCCTCTGCTGTGCTGTGTTGGTTCTCTTCCATCTGGTGAATGCGCTCTGTTAAACAGGCCACTGAGACTTCACTCACGTTCCCACTGCTCCCCTTCCTTGACCGCTCCCTGCTTGGTGCACCCTCAGATTCAGAAGATGACGAGGGAGCATCTAATGCATCATCACTGGAAGTAAGGGGTTGGTAGACCTCACTGGATTCACTGTCCAGGTTGTCAAGAGAATTGCTGCGGTTGTCGGTTAAAGTGTTCTCATCCTGGCTCAGGAGGTCTTCCATGGAACCAAGTGCTGATCCCTCCACTGAGGAAGTTAATGTGCCGCCATCACTTTGGTTGCCAGCAACTACCTCAGGGCTCGAGGACTGAAAACCAAACAGCTTCTCTGCACTGTCCACCTTTTGCTCCAAAGAGAAGCCAAGAGCATTTAGACGATCTTTTAGCATTCGGTTCTCATTTTTCATCTGGTTCAGCTCGTCCCGGATTGTACTGTTCTGCTCTTCCAACTGAAGCAGACTTGACTCTACATCTCTGGACTGATGGGGTACAGCATCCTCTTTTGTCTCAGTCTTTTCCTCTCCTTCCAGCAAATCGCTGCTCAGTCCCAGCTGGGTACGCATATCTCGAAGTTCATTTCTCAGATGCAGAATCTCCACGTCCTTATTTTTAGCCAAAGCAAGGAGATCTTTTACCTTTGCTTCCAGAGCAACTTTGTCACTGATCTGGCCATCAGATTTGGATTTACTAATTCGAGTGTCAGACTCTGCTGCCATCCGACCGTGTGACCTTTTAATGACATCATTACCTCCCTGGCTGGCAGATGACAACTTTTTGATTGTGCTTTGTCGTGACCGCTCACGAGTTTTGTCTCTGCTACAATTGATCTCTTTATTTCCTGGAGCTGGATTCCGTTTGGACGTAGCACTCAAACCTGGATATTGAAAATAAACAAGACTCTTAATCCTCCACAAATGACATTTAAAAATTATTTTACTAGTTATACAGTGAGTTTTTCCTCGACACAGTTGTGGTTTCTTCACAAGAGATTGTGAAAAATTTCTGGCAACCTTCTCAAAGCTATAGTAACCTGAGTGATACTGTTTTACAGAACTAGAAATCTTGGCGTTGATTTGTGAGGCAGAAAAAGTAAATGTGCAGGTACAACAAGCAGTTGGCCTTAACCACGAGGGGTTATAGTACAAAAATAAGTCCTCCCGAGTTTGTGCAGGGACCTGGTGAGATGAGATTTGGAGTGTTGTGTGCAGTCACACTACCTCAGAAAGGATATGCTTGGTGTGGAGTCCATGCAGTGCAGATTCACTGGCGTTGTTTCTGGGACGCAGGTGAATTCCAAGAGGACAAAGTAAGTAACAGTGCAGAAACATGGCAGGGAAACATTGGCTTACAAGCTCAATAACTGAAAATAAAAAGGTGTGTTAGATAGATGCTAAAATGGGAAACCCAATGACCCTACTGAGATATCAAGTGACACTGTGGGAGCACTTTTACCAGAAAGACTGCAGTTGCTCAAGACAGCAACTCAACACCATTTTCTCAAGGATGGGCAACGAACACTGGCCTTTCCATCAATACCTACATCCCATAAAAGGAAAATTGTTCTGTTCATGGTAGTTTGCTGTGTTTAAATTGCAGCCACATTTCCTACATCACAACAATGATTGTATTTCAGAAACACTTAACTGATTGTAAAGCACTTTGAGATGTTCTGAAAATCATATTTAAAGGCACCACAGAAACAAAAAGAAATAAAAACATGAACAGGAGTCATTTGCCCCCTTATACTTGCTCCACCATTCAAAGATATCATGGCTGAGCTACTTCAAACAGTATTTTCCTCTCCTATATACATATCCCTTGATTCCTTTAATATGTCGTGAATGAATTCAATACTGAGCCTCCACAGCCCTCCAGGGTAGAGAGTTCCAAAGGTTCACCACTGTCTATGTGAAGAAATTTGTTCCCATTTCAGCACCAAGATAAGACAAGACATCTTTATTAGTCACATGTACATGGAAACACACAGTGAAATATATCTTTTACGTAGAGTGTTCTGGGGGCAGCCCGCAAGTGTCGCCATGCTTCCTGCGCCATGATAGCTTGCCCACAACTTCCTAACCCGTATGTCTTTGGAATGTGCCTCATTCTCAAACTGTCCCTCCAGTCCTAGACTCCTCAATCAATGAAAGTATTCTTCCTGCATCTAGCCTGTTAAGCCCTTTATAAGTTTCAATGAGATTTCCTACTCACTTGGAGATGCTACAAAAATTGACACCACCAGACAAGAGGAAGTGAAGATGAGTCTGGACTTTGGGGACCCCAGGAGCTGGGAAGTGCACTGCACAGGAGTCTGGCTAAGGCCAACACAGGGAAGTTCTACTGGGATAGTTTCCCTGGGAACTGTTACTGTGACTGTTTAGCACAAGAATTTTGTACCGGTGATGAAATACCTCATGTCTGCACCCTTGTCCCTGAAGGAGCTGAGAACCAGACTTTTTGAGCTGCTGTGAACATTAATATTCTCAAATTAAAGGCTGAGAACAAAGCCCAGAGGTCTTGCCATTCCACTGTCTTCAACAATTACTCTCTGCCCGTGCTCACAGATTTCAACTCATGGCAGATGGTACTGAAGAGAGAAACAAGACTGCTTCCACACATGGCTTCTCCTGTTCCTGCTCACCGACTGGTGGGGTTATTATACAGGATTCAGTTAGTCCCATTGTCAATCATATTCAAACAGAAAAGAAAGTGAGATTAGTGCTGCCTCACCCTACGCCACTTCATCACTACCCTGGCTGTCTCAGCAAAAGCCCCCAGGCCCAGTGGACACACTCTGTGACAGTTTGGTATTGGTATTGGTTTATTATTGTCACTTGTACCAAGGTACAGTGAAAAGCTTGTCTTACAAACCGATCGTACAGGTCAATTCATTGCTCATTGAGTTAGTACAGTCAAAGCATTGCCCTACAAAAAGGTTTGTATCTGTCCTCATTAGACACTGAAGCTGCTTGTTCACACCCCTCTCTTCCTCCTGAGTCACTGGCCCTCTTCGTATTCCTTAAGAATATAAGAAGTAGGAACAGGAGTAGGCCAACCAACCCTGTGAGCCTGCTCCACCACGGTTGATCATTTTCTGGCACTATACCATATCCCTCAATTCCCTTGAAATCCAAAAATCTTTGATCTCTGTTTTGAACAAACACAAGGACAGAGTCTCCACAGGGGTTAAGAATTCTTAATGTTCACCAGCCTCCAAGTGAAGACATTTTTCATCTTGGTGGTGCTATAGTGAAGGTTGTCGAAGGTTAAATACAGCAGGATATAGATCACATGGAAAGATGGGCATAGGATTGGCGGAAGTAATTTAATCCCTTCAAGAGTGAGTTGATGCATTTTGGCTTTGTTCCAGGGAAGGTGGAACCTGTTCCGACGGGACGGTTTGCACCTGAACCGGAGGGGGACTAACATACTTGCGGGTAGGTTTGCTAGTGCTGCTCCGGGGGGTTTAAACTAGATTTGCAGGGGGAGGGGAACCAGAGTGTGAAGCAGAGGAGGTTAAAGGCCATGCGAGGATGGCATGTTCTGATGGAAATCAAAGGTTTGTACGTGATAGAAATGTTGTCAGGTGCATCTCTTTCAATGCAAGGAGTATTGTAGGTAAGGCAGACGAGCTTAGGGCGGGGATTGGTACATGGGATTATGACATGATGGCTATTAGTGAGACTTGGATGCAGGAGGGGCAGGACTGGCAGCTTAATGTTCCGGGGTTCCATTGTTTTAGATGTGATAGAGGGGAGGGATGAAAGGGGGAGGAGTGGCATTACTAGTCAGGGAAAATATCACAGCTGTGCGTAGACAAGACAGCCCGGAGGGCTCGTCTAGAGGCCGTACGGGTGGAGCTGAGGAACGGGAAAGGTGTGACCACACTAATAGGGTTGTATAATAGACCGCCCAATAGTCAGAGAGAATTGGAGGAACAAATCTGTAGTGAGATAGCAGACTGATGTAAGAAACAGAAAGTTGTAATAGTAGGGGATTTTAACTTTCCACATATTGACTGGGACTCCCACACTGTGAAAGGGCTGGATAGCTTGGAATTTGTCAAATGTGTTCAGGAAAGTTTTCTAAATCAATATATAGAGGTACCAATGAGAGAGAATGCAATAATTGATCTCCTATTAGGGAACCAGGCAGGTCAGGTGACAGAAGTATGTGTAGGTGAACATTTTGGGTCCACTGACCATAATGTCATTAGTTTCAAGTTAATTATGGATAAGGACAGGTCTGGTCCCCGAGTTGAGGTTCTAAATTGGAGAAAGGCCAATTTGGTGGAAATGAGAAAGGACCTAGGAAGAGTGGATTGGGATAAGTTGTTTTCTGGCAAGGATGTGTTCAGTAAGTGGAAGGCCTTCAAAGGTGAAATTTTGAGAGTGCAGAGTTTGCATGTTCCTGCCAGGATTAAAGGCAAAGTTAACAAGCATAGGGAACCTTGGTTTTCAAGGGATATCGGCGATCTGGTTAAGAAAAAGAGACAGGTGTATAGCAGGTATAGGCAACTAGGAACAGACGAGGTACTTGAAGAGTATAGAAGATTTAAGAAAATACTAAAGAAGGAAATCAGGAAAGCAAAAAGAAGACATGAGGTTGCACTGGCAGATAATGTGAAGGTAAACCCGAAGGGTTTCTACAGGTATATTAAGAGTAAAAGGATAGTAAAGGACAAAATTAGTCCCTTAGAAGATCAGAGTGGTCAGCTAGGTGTGGAGCCTCAGAAGATGGGGGAGATCTTAAACAGTTTTTTTGCATCAGCATTACTCAGGAAACTGGGATAGTGGATATGGAAGGAAGGGTAACAAACAGTAGTGTTATGGAACATATAGAGATTAAAGAGGAGGAGGTGCTTGCTGCCTTAAATAAAGGTAGCAAATAATGCTGCCTGCAAATAAAGGTAGATAAATCACCTGGGCCTGATAAGATGTTTCCTCGGACCTTGAGAGAGACTAGTGTAGAAATTGCAGGGGCCCTGGCAGATATATTTAAAATGTCCTTAGTCATTTGGGGGAAACAGCCTCCCTGTATCTAGCCTGTCAAGACTTTTAAAAACGTTGTAAGTTTTGATGAGGTGATGCCCAGAAGGGGCAGTGAGACTGGCAGCACCTACGGGATCTTCAAGGGCAAGAGACTAAGGCCTAAAGGCGTCAGTGAGACTGGCAGCAACAGCGGGATCGACAACAGCAAGTTATAAAAGGAGCACCAGGGTGAGTGGGAGCAGCTTCTCTGTGATGGCAGGGAGGTTGAAGTGCTGATGTTAAAGTGTGGGCTGTGGTGAGGAGGGTGAATAGTGACCAGGTAAGGTTTTTTATTCTTTTTTTCTATTAAGGACTGGGGATTAAGGATATGGAAGCAAGGGCAGTGGTATGCTCCTCCTGCAGGATGTGAGAGATCAGACATTTCCAATATCCTTGTGGGAAGTGTGTCCAGCTGCAGCTCCTATCAGACTGCACAGAGCAGCTGGAGTTGATGTGTGACTTGCTATGTACAATCCAGGATGCAGAAAAATTGTGTGAGTTTAGTGAGTTAGTCACACCATATGAAAGAGAAGAGATGGGTGACTATCAGGAAGGGCATTGAGAGCAGGCAGGTAGTGCAGGTGTCCCCTGTAGTCACTCCCCTCTCAAACAGATTAACTGTGTTGGATACTGTGGGGGGGGGGGGGGGGCGGGGGGTGGATGGCCTCCCCAACAGTATAATTGGGTTATAACCTCAGGATTACTCCCTGTGCCACAAGCTGGAGAAGCACGAAGAGGATAGGACAGATGAATGCGAGGCTGGTGTGAGAGGGAAGGCTTTAGGGATTTGGATCTTTGAGATCACTTCCAGGGCAACGTGGGACCTGTACAAAATATGTGGGTTCCATCTAAACAAGAGGGAGACCAAAACCCTTGCAGTGAGGTTTGTTCAAGCTACTCAGGAGGGTTTAAACTAATCCGGCGGGGGGGAGGGGGAGGGAAACTCGGTAGTAATGTCACAGTGGGGAGAATGACCTGAATACAGAGGATAAATCAAACCAGTATCGCAAATCTTCGCTGTGCTTCACAAGTACATCCTTTCTTTCCCCTCTTCTGTCACTATCCCCCTTCATTCCTCTCTCCTGCTCCATTACCGGCTCTCTTCAGACTGCACTCATCCCCTCAGAGGATCACTAGGCCTCAATATTATAGAAATAGTCTTAATTAAAAAGATCTTCTAGCAGTGTTTGACTGAACAGCTTGAACATGCATCCAATGGGAATCTAACTGCCCTACTGCAGTATCAAGGACCTCGGCGAGGTCGTTGATAATGGTGAGCCCCATTACCCGATATACCACCAATGGGCCTCACCTTGCTCTCCAGCTCTTCCCTCAAATTAACACACCTCTTTGTAGCAGCTTGGCATGGCCTCCTACACCATAAAAGATACACAGGAAACACGAGAGACTGCAGATGCTGGAATCTGGAGCAACAAACAATGTGCTGGAAGAACTCAGCAGGTCGAGCAGCATCTGTTGGGGGGGCGGTGTGGGGGTGGGCGGGAGGAATTGTCGACATTTCAGGTCGAAACCCTGCAATCAGGACTAATGTAGGATTTTGACTCAAAATGTGGCCTCCCACAGGTGCTGCTCGACTCGCTGAGTTCTTCCAGCAGATTAAATCATAGAGTCATGGAGATGCAGCACAGAAATGGGCTCTTCATCCCATTGAGTCCACAATGACCACCAACTATCCATTTTTACACTAAACCTGGACTAATCACATATTTTCTCCCCACATTCTCTTCAACTCCCCCCGGATTCTACCACTCACCTACACATAGAACAGCAACAGGCCCTTCGGCCCACGATGTTGTGCCCGAACTAATGACATCTAATCGCTTCTGCCTGCTCATGGTCCATATCCCTCCATTCTCTGCATACGCATGTACCTATCTAAGAGTCTCTTAAAATGCCTCTACTGTAGCTGCCTCCACCACCACCCCTGGCAGCGTATTCCAGGCACACTAAGGGCAATTTTAAAAGCGGCCAATTAACCTACCAACCCATGAGTCTTTTGGGATGTGGGAGGAAACCGGAGCACCTGGAGGAAACCCACGCAGTCACAGGGAGAATGTGCAGGTAGCAGTATTCACTGGAGGATATGCTTTCTTCAGAGGTGATGAGGAAGGTATACAAGATCAGTACTGTGGCATTCAGGAGGGAAGATTAAGCAGCACCGGGGGTCAGGAATGAAGCCGTTTCTCTGGCTCTAAGGCAGCAGCTCTTCCAGCTACACCACTGTGCCATGTGTAAAGTGTTCAGTCTATGTTCCTCTGGAAAAATAACACCCAGAGCAGATGTTTTGATTGCCATTACTGCCTTGAAACCCAAGAATCAGAACTCCAGAAATGCCAGTTGCAGTGATGAGTAATTAATTGCCAAAGCCCATTTTGCTGTCAGTTAAAGAATGGCCAATTGCAGGGCCAGCATCGGCATGGCTACAGCAGCGTTTTCCAGGGCAAGCACTTGATGTTGGTTGCACATACAGTACGCATGGTCCTGGCTCAGGAATTTTGTGTTGGTTACAAGGAACAACACCCATGTCCTGGGATAGGCTACTGGTTGCAAGGAACTGGACTCCTAGAGAGCCTAGTGGCATGGTGTCAAAACAACAACCTCTCCCTCAATGTCAGCGCTGGTCATTGACTTCAGAAAGGAGGGAGAGCACATGCTCCTGTGTATATCAATGGTGCTGAGGTGGAGATGGTTGAGAGCTTCAAGTTTGTAGGTGTAAACATCACCAATAGCCTGTTCTGGTCCAACCATGTAGACGCCACGGCCAAGAAAGCTCACAAGCACTGCTACTTCCTCAGAAGGCTATGGAGAAGCCTGCTGGTCATTAATGCAGTAACAGCTATTTGCCGTTGCTCGTACTCTATCTAACTTTTTCAATCCGGTTTGAAATCCTTTTTCCAAACGTGCTATTACTCTACTATGACTTCAAGGAGTGCCAAAGGTACTAAAACTACCAAGGAACATGACCCCCCTGCATCTTTGGAATCTATTTTACAATTGCTTTGATTCTTCCGAGCAATTTCAACAGCGACTTCAACAGCTTAATTCCACGTTGGACTCTATTCAAAAAACCTTACACAATCATGACGAAGAAATTGAAGTGACTGAAATGACTCTTTCGATTTTGGATGGGAAAATTGATGATTTAGAAAAGCTTTGTAAAAAGCAATCAAAGTCTAATGAAAAATTAATACAGAAGCTTATCAACTCGGAAAACAGAAGTAGAAGAAACAATCTACGTATTCTGGGTCTTAAAGAATCGGTTGAAGGTAACTAGCCTATGGAATTCTTTGCAAGCCTTTTGGCTCAACTATTTCCTACTACTTTAAAATCTCCACCTAAGGTTGATCGAGTACACAGATCACCGCTGTACAAACCTCCTATGGAAGACAGATGCAGGTCAGTCATTATGTGCCTGATGACTTTCAAATTAAAGAGCTTCTAATTTGTGATTCCTGAAGAGGAATGATTAATTACCAAGATTACAAGATCAGAATTGTTGAAGATTTCTCACCCGAGGTTATGAATGAACGCGTTAAATTTAAAAAGGTCATGTCGGAACTTTATAACAAAGGCTTCAAGCCTTCTCTTCGTTACCCTGCAAGGCTTAGAATTATTCCGAAAAATGGCTCGCAGAAGTGGTTTTGTTTGGCTGAAGAGGCTCAAGATTTTCTGGAAGCTGAGGATTAGTTGACTCTGTACTTTTCTGCATGAACATTTATCGTTTTCACTCTTGGTAACCCATACTAATAATTAAATGTCTATGTATTTTGATTTTTGATCTTTTTTTGATAAGTTACTTTATATATTCTTTTGAGGTTTTTTATTAACAAAACTTAATAAGGATATTTATAATTTCAAAATCGTGGGTTTTTTTTCAATTTACTGTTTTGACTGGGTTGGAATTATACGCTGTCTGTAGCATTAGCTGCCAGCCGTCTATTGGTCGGCTTTCTGTTTTTGGGTGGTGGGAGGGGGGATGGGTTCTCTCTTTGGAAGCTGTTTTGGGCTCTTAGCCAAGTCTGTTGCTTAGTTACGTTATCTGGAAGTTCGCCGTTTGGTTTGAATCTACATTCCAGTATGATTTATTATCCTTTCTTTTTAACTGCATTTAAACAATATTAAAATGGATCAAGTTATCAATTTACTTAGTTTTAACGTGAAAGGATTAAATCACCCTGTGAAACGAAATAAGATTTTTGCCTATATTAAAAAATTCAAGGTCCCAATTATCTTTTTACAAGAAACTCATATACGTAATTGTGATATTCCACGCTTTTTTAGTTGATGGAAAGGGTTGCAATTTCATTCCTCTTTCCAAGCTAAATCTGGGGGAGGTCTCAATTTTTATAGATAATACAGTTTCATTTGTTCAACACAAGGTAATAACTGATACTAATGGATGTTTTGTTATAGTATCAGGAAAATTAGATAATAGATTAATTATATTTGCCAATATTTATGCCCCGAATACGGATGACCCAGGATTTTTTGAACTATTTTTTGCACTTGCCAGATTTGAATTTTTATTCTACGGTTTTAGGAGGAAACTTTAATTCTTGGTTAGATAGGTCATCTACTAAACCAGCAGCTCTTAATAAATCAGCTTTATTTCTTCAATTGTTTTTAATGAAATCTGGTGTTACTGATGTTTGGCATTTTTTACATCCAGAAGATAGGGAATATTTGTTTTTCTCTCATGTTCACCATACATATTCCAGGATTGACTACTTTTATTGATAGTCAAGTGACTCCATCAGTTTGATACTGTGAATATAAAGAGATTGCTCTTTCAGATCATGCTCCTGTGTTTTTAATCTTTAAACCTCCCCAGACTCCCTCAAACAAATAGATTTTGGCATTTTAATTTAACTTTGTTATCTGATAAAGGCTTTTTAAAATTTTTGGAGAAACAAGTTATTCTTTTCTTTAAAGAGAATACGCCGGGAGAGACTTCCAGTCTTATTATATGGGATGCTTTTAAAGCCTTTATTAGAAGACAAATTATTTCTTATACAGCAAGCGTTAAGAAAAAAGCTAACAGAGAGAGAATTGATTTAGCTAATCAATTGAAAATACTAGACCAAAAATATGCCTTGGATCCAGATCCTGCTTTATACAAAAGGCAAGTTGAAATTAAAATTAAATATGATCTCCTATTAACATATCCAATTTAGAGTCAACTTTTAAAAGATAAAAGTCAATTTTATATTCATGGAGACAAAACAGGTAAATTACAGGCTAACCAATTGAAAACCTCTATTGCTAGACGGCAAATTAAAGAAATTTGCAAAGCTAATGGTGAAAGGACAACTGATCATTTAGAAATAAACGATACTTTTATAGAATTTTATTCTAAACTTTATAGTTCTGATTCTCCTAAAGACGATACTGTAATGAACAATTTTTTTGACCAATTAAACATTCTTACATTCTCTGCTGATAACCGAAAACAGTTGGATCAATCTATTGTTTATGAGGAAGTTGCCAAGATTATACGTTCATTGCATTCTGGGAAGGCTCCGGATCCTGATGGATTTCCTGGAGAATTTTATAAGGCCTTTTCCCCTTTGCTTATACCTTATTTATGTTCTGTTTTTTCGGACTCTTTTAAATTGGGTAGGTTACCACAATCCTTTTATGAAGCTTCCATTTCTTTATTCTCAAGAAAAATAAGAACCCAATGGAATGTTCTTCATACAGACCAATTCCTTTACTTAATGTTGATGTTAAAATTTTATCTAAAGTTTTGGCTCATAGATTGGAAAATATGTTACCATTAATTATATCCGATGATCAGACTGGTTTTATTAAAAATCACTATTCCCATTTTAATATTTGTTGTTTACTGAATATTACCTACCCTCCCTCTAAGGAAATATCGGAATGTGTGATATCTCTAGATGCTGAGAAGGCCTTTGATCGGGTTGAATGGAGTTACTTATTTAGGCCCGATTTCATTCAATGGATTAAATTACTTTGTTTATCTCCCTCTGCTCATGTTCTTACTAACTTCCAAAATTCTAAACCTTTTAAACTTCAAAGTGGAACCAGACAGGGATGCCCTTTGAGCCCTTTGCTATTCGATCTGGGTTTAGAACCTTTAGCTATTGCTTTTCAAGGATCTAGAGATATCGCTGGTATCTTTAGAAGAGGTATTATCCACAAAGTTTTGCTCTATGCGGATGATTTACTGCTTTTTATCTCTAATGTTGAGACCTTGTTACCTCCTATGCTTTCTCTACTTTCCTGTTTTAGCCAGTTTTCAGGATATAAACAGGATTTATACAAGAGTGAATTTTTCCCTTTGAATAATCTGATGTCATTTGATACTAACCTTCCTTATAAAATTGTAAGAAATCATATTTGGGTGTAACAATTACTAAAAATTATAAACACTTAGTTCAATAAAGAATGAATGTTTTCTTTAAATATGTGAAAAGGGTTTTATCAAATTGGTCACCCCTCTCTATATTATTGATTGGCCAAATTAATTCTATTAAAATGAATATTTTACCTAAATTTATATACTTATTTCAGGCCTTGCCTGTTTTTATTCCTAAGTCCTTTTTTGATTCTCTTGATATCATCTTACATACAGAAAAACAAACATCCTAGATTAAATAAAGTTTACTTTCAGGAAGTTAAAAAGAATGGAGGTTCTTTCTTACCCAACTTTAGGAATCTTACATTTCGGTTACACTACATTAAGACCACAAGACAAAGGAGCAGAAGTAGGCCATTCGGCCCATCGAGTCTGCTCCATGAGCTAAACTAATACTATTCCTATCTAGCCCCAATTTCCGGCCTGATCCCCATCTCCCTTGATACCTTATCAGGTAATTAGACTAATTAGATACCTATCAATCTCCTCCTTAAACGCCTCCAATGATCTAGCCTCCACTGCTGTATGTGGCAAGGAATTCCATAATTTCACTACCCTCTGGCTAAAGAAATTTCTCCTCATCCCTGTTTTAATCCAGTGCCCTCTAATTCTAAAACTGTGCCCTCTAGTCCTTGACTCACCCACCAAAGGAAACAGCTTAACTACATCTACTCTGTCCAGTCCTTTCAACATTCTAAATGTTTCTGTGAGGTCCCCTCTCATTCTTCTGTACTCCAGTGAGTACAGTCCAAGTGCCGACAAACGCTCATCACAAGTAAGCCCTTTCATTCTGGGAATTGTCCTCATAAATCTTCTCCGAACCCTCTCCAACATCAGTTCATCCTTCCTAAGATACAGGGCCCAAAACTGAGCACAGTACTCCAAATGAGGCCTCACTAGTGCCCCGTGGAGCCTCATCAACACTTCGTTACTTTTATACATTATACCTCTCAAAATGAATGCCAACATAGCATTCGCTTTCTTTACCACCGATCCGACCTGGTGGTTAACCCTTGGGGTATCCTGCACGAGTACCCCCCAAGTCCCTTTGTACTTCTATACTTTGAATCTTCTCCCCTTCTAGATAATAATCTGCCCGTTTATTTCTTTTTCCAAAGTGTACAACGGCACATTTCTCAACATTGAATCTCATCTGCCATTTCCTTGCCCATTCTCCGAAGCTATCTAAGTCTTTCTGCAACCTTCCTGTTTCTTCAATACTCCCTACTCCTCCACCTACCTTAGTGTCATCTGCAAACTTAGCCACAAAACCATTTACCTCATCATCCAAATCATTAATGTACAGAGTAAAAAGAAGCGGCCCCAACACCGACCCCTGCGGAACACCACTAGTAACCGGTAGCCAATCTGAACAAGATCCTTTTTATTCCCACCCTTTGCTTCCTGCCAACCAGCCAATGCTCCACCCATTCTGTTACCCTACCTGTAATTCCATGACCTCTCATCTTATTAATCAGCCTCTTGTGCCGCATCTTGTCAAAGATCTTTTGGAAGTCTAAATACACAACATCCACAGCCTCTCCCTTATCCACCCTACCTGAGATTTCCTCAAAAAACTCCAATAGGTTGGTCAGGCAGGATCTTCCCTTCGTGAAACCATGCTGGCTTGGACCTATCTTGCCTTGCACCTCTAGGTATTTCATAACCTCATCCTTGAGGATCGATTCCAATAACTTTCCCGCCACCGATGTCAGACTAATAGGTCTGTAATTTCCTTTCTGCTGCCTCCCACCCTTCTTATACAGCGGAACTACATTTGCGACCCTCCAGTCCTCCGGAACCATGCCAGAGTCTATTGATTCCTGGAAAATTATCACCAATGCCTCCGCAATCTCTGAAGCCACCTCCTTCAGAACCTGGGGGTGCACATCCGGTCTGGGAGACTTATCTGTCTTTAGTCCATTTAAGCTTCCCAAGCACCTTCTCTTTAGTAATCTTAACTGAATTCAGTTCTATCCCCTGAGACCCCTGACTATCCGGTACATTGCTGATGTCCTCCACAGTGAAGACCGATGCAAAATACTCATTTAAATCCTCTGCCATCTCTTTGTCATCCATTATAATCTCTCCCGCACCGTTATCGATTGGTCCTATATCTACCCATGTCTCTCTTTAACTCCTCATATATTTAAAAAAAACTCTTAGTATCTTTTTGAATGTTATCTGCCAACTTCCTTTCATAATTCATCTTTTCTTTCCTAATGACCTTCTTAGTTTCTTTCTGTAAGTTTTTAAAAGTTTCCCAGTCTTTTGTTTTCCCACTAATTTTTGCTTCCTTGTATGCCCTCCCTTTTGCTTTTATTTTAGCCTTCACCTCTCTCATTATCCACATTTGTGCCATTTTTCCGTTCAAAACCTTTTTTCTTGGAATATATCTATCCTGCACTTTCCTTATTTCTTGTAGAAATTCCATCCATTTCTGCTCTGCCGTCCCTCCAACTAGCTTACTTTTCCAATCAATTTGGGCCGGTTCCTCTCTCATGCCACTGTAATTTCCTTTGTTCCACTGAAATATTGACACATCTGATATCAGCTTCTCCTTTTCAGATTTGAAACTGAACTCAATCATATTGTGATCGCTAGTTCCTAATGGTTCCTTTACCTTTAGTTCCCTAATCACATCCGGTTCGTTACACAGCACCCAATCCAAAACAGCCGATCCCCTGGTGGGCTCATCAACAAGTTGCTCCAAACTTGCTCTCCTGAGATCCACTGCCTTCCTGGCTTTCCCAATCCACCTTCATGTTAAAATCCTCCATGTTAAAATCTCATGGGCGGCACGGTAGCGTAGCGGTTAGCGCGATGCTATTACAGCGTCAGCGATCGGGGTTCAATTTCGGCCGCTGTCTGTAAGGAGTTTGTACGTTCTCCCGTGTCTGCGTGGGTTTCCTCCGGGTGCTCCAGTTTCCTCCCACATTGCAAAGACGTACGGGTAGGTTAATTTGGGTTTAAAATGGGTGGCGTGGACTCGTTGGGCCGGAAGGGCCTGTTACCACGCCGTAAATAAAGTTTAAAATATAATTTAAAATAATTATCTTGACGTTGTCTCTCTGACACGTTTTTTCTATTTCTAGCTGTAATTTATAGTCCACATCCCGGCTGCTGTTAGGGGGCCTATTATATAACTGTTATTATTGTCCTTTTACCCTTGCCATTTCTTAGCTCCACCCATAAGGATTCCACTTCTTCTGACCCTAATCATGAGGCTCGTCCAGTATGGGTTTCTTTGGAAGCTAATTCTGTTAAAAATGTTTCTATTATTTCTTTGCTCGGTTCTTCACTTCCTTTATCATTAAATAAACTGATAATCTGGTAGTTAAACGTGCTTTGAGGATTTGGCTACAATTTAGAAAATATTGTGGTTTATCGAGATTTTCTTTGTCGAGTCCCACTTTCGCTAATTGTGGTTTTAAACTTTCTATGACTGATGTAGTTTTTAAAGAGTGGGATATATTGGGTATTACTTGTTTTCAGGATCTGTTTATTGGAGGAAATCTCTCTTCATTTGAACAATTGTCAACTAAATATAGTTTACCAAAAACCCACTTTTTTTGATATTTACAAAGTAGAGACTTTCTCCGATCTCAATTACATACATTCCCCATGAGTCCTGATAAGAACTTATTAGATGTAATTTTTAATTTGAAGCCTTTTTATGATGGGTCAATATCTAATATTTATAGCATGTTATTAGGAACGAGTAAGGTTCCCTTAGACAAAATTAAAAATGCTTGGGAACAAGATCTGCAGATTTCAATTTCAATTTTTTTAAATTGGTCAATACTTCATCATTATGCGCGTGTCACTCTCTCCTTCAATTTAAAGTGGTCCATAGAGCTCACTTGTCCAAAGACAAGCTATCTTGTTTTTATTCGAATATATCTCCTTATTGTGATAAATGCAATAATGGAGAGGCTTCTTTAATCCACATGTTTTGGACATGTACGAGTCTTAAAAAATACTGGACAGAGGACTTTCAAACTTTTTCTGTGCTTTTTAAAATAAATTTCAAGCCTAATCCTTTGACTGCATTATGTGGGATTGTTGGAGAAAAAGATATAACTTTGGACACTTCTGATTTACACGTATTGGCCTTTATTTCTCTTATAGCCAGGGGGGCTGTGTTGCTTCACAAGATCACAAGACAAGGGAGCAGAAGCAGGCCATTCGGCCCATCGAGTCTGCTCCAAGGAAAGGGAAATAGAAATGCGAAATGGGGAATGGGGGAAGAAGAAAAAAAACTACTCTAATCCCAATTTCTGGCCTTATCCCCATATCCCTTGATATCCTGACTATTTAGATATCTATCTATCTCCTCCTTGAACGCCCCCACTGATCTGGCTTCCACTGCTGTACGTGGCAAGGAGTTCCACAAATTCACCACCCTCTGGCTAAAGAAATTTTTCCTCATCTCTGTTTTGAAACTGTACCCTCTAATTCTAAGATTGTGCCCTCTGGTCCTGGACTCACCCACCAAGGGAAACAGCCTAGCCACATCTACTCTGTCCTTTCCTATCAATATTTTAAATGTCGCTATGAGGTCCCCTCTCATTCTTCTGTACTCCAGCGAGTACAGTCCAAGAGCCGACAAATGCTCCTCATACTTAAGCCCTTTCATTCCTGGAATCATCCTCGTAAATCTCCTCTGAACCCTCTCCAACGTCAACACATCCCTCCTAAGATGTGGGGCCCAAAACAGCGCACAATATTCCAAATGAGGCCTCACTAGTGCCCCGTAGAGCCTTATTAACACTTCCTTACTTTTATACACTATACCTCTCGAAATGAATGCCAACATAGCATTCGCTTTCTTTCCCACCGATCCGACCTGGTGGTTAACCTTTAAGGTATCCTGCACGAGTACCCCCAAGTCCCTTTGTACTTCCATGCTTTGGATTTTCTCTCCTCCTAGATAATAATCTGCCCGCTTATTTCTGCTTCCAAAGTGTACAACTGCACATTTCCCTTCATTGAATCTCATCTGCCATTTCCTTGCCCATTCTCCTAAACTGTCTAGGTCCCTCTGCAACCTTCCTATCTCTTCAATACTCCCTACTCCTCCCCCTATCTTGGTGTCATCTGAAAACTTAGCCACGAAACCATTTATTCCATCATCCAAATCGTTAATATACAAGGTAAAAAGGAGCAGTCCCAACACCGACCCCTGCGGCACACCACTAGTAACCGGTAACCAACCAGAACGAGATCCTTTTATTTCCACTCTTTGCTTCCTGTCAACCAGCCAATGCTCCACCCATTCTGTTATCCTACCTGTAATTCCATGACGTCTCATCTTATTAATCAGTCTCTTGTGAGGCACCTTATCAAAGGCCTTTTGAAAGTCTAAATACACATCTACCGCCTCTCCCTTATCCACCTTGCCTGTGATTTCTTCAAAAAACTCCAATAGGTTGGTCAGGCAGGATCTTCCCTTCACAAAACCATGTTGGCTAGGACCTATCCTGCCCTGCGCCTCTAGGTATTCCGTAACCCCGTCTTTGAGGATAGATTCCAATAACTTTCCCACCACTGACGTCAGACTAATAGGTCTGTAATTTCCTTTATGCTGCCTCCCTCCTTTCTGATACAACGGAACTACATTTGCGACCCTCCAGTCCTCCGGAACCACGCCTAAATCTATCGATTTCTGAAAAATAATCGCCAATGCCTCCGCTATCTCTAAAGCCACCTCCTTCAGAACCCGGGGATGCACCTCATCCGGTCCGGGAGACTTATCAGTCTTTAGCCCATTTAGTTTTCCTAGCACATTCTCCCTAGTAATCTTAACTGAACTCAATTCCATTTCGTGAGACTCCTGACTAACCGGCACATTGCTGATGTCCTCCACGGTGAAGACCAATGCAAAATATTCATTCAATTCCTCTGCCATCTCTCTATCGTCCATTATAATAGCTCCTGCACCGTTATCAATTGGTCCTATATCAACCCGTGTCTCTCTTTTACACCTTAAGTATTTAAAAAAACTCTTAGTATCCTTTCGAATGTTATCCGCCAACTTCCTTTCATAATTCCTCTTTTCTTTCCTAACGACCTTCTTAGTTTCTCTCTGCAGGTTTTTAAAAGCTTCCCAGTCCTCTGTTTTGCCACTAATTTTTGCTTCTTTGTACGCCGCCCCTTTTGCTTTTATTTTAGCCTTCACCTCTCTCGTTATCCACATTTGTGCCTTTTTTCCATTAAAAACCTTCTTTTTTCTTGGAATATATCTATCCTGCAATTTCCTTATTTCCTGTAGAAATTCCTTCCATTTCTCCTCTGCCGTCCCTCCAGCCAGCTTACTCTTCCAATCAATTTGGGCCAACTCCTCTCTCATACCATTGTAATTTCCTTTGTTCCACTGAAATATCGATACACCAGTTACCAGTTTCTCCTTCTCAAACTTGAAACTGAACTCAATCATATTGTGATCACTGCTTCCCAGTGGTTCCTTTACCTTTAGTTCCCTAATCACCTCCGGTTCATTACACAGCACCCAATCCAAAACAGCCGATCCCCTGGTGGGCTCATCAACAAGTTGCTCTAGAAAAACGTCCCGTAGACATTCCACAAACTCCCTCTCCTGAGTACTACCGCCATTCTGGATTTCCCAGTCCACCTTCATGTTAAAATCCCCCATAATTATCTTCACATTGTCACTCTGGCATGCTTTTTCTATCTCAAACTGCAACTTATCGTCCACTTGCTGACTGCTATTAGGGGGCCTATATATGACTGCAACCATTGTCCTTTTACCCTTGCTATTCCTTAGCTCCACCCACAAGGATTCCACCTCCTCTGACCCAATATCCTTCCTTTCTATCGATTTTATATCACTACTAACCATCATGGCCACACCTCCCCCTCTGCCTACCCGCCTATCCTTCCTATACACTGTGTACCCCTGGACATTCAGTTCCCAATCACATCCGTCATAAAGCCATGACTTGGTGATTGCCACAATGTCGTATTTATTAACCTGTAGTTGTGCCACTAGGTCATCTACCTTATTCCTAATGCTACGTGCGTTTAAATACAGTACGTTTAGTCCGGTATCTGCTATTAATTTTGTTGTACTTCTATTGTTCAGCAGATTATCCTGGCTTTCCACCTGTCTATCCTTCTTACCATCTTCACTACATACTACCTTAGACATGTTCCTATATACCTCATCCCCTATCCTAACATTCTGTATCCTAACATCCTGACTTGTTGTACTTCTATTATTCAGCAAATTATCCTGACCTCTCACTTGCCTGTCCTTCTTGCCATCCTCATTGGACTTGTTTCTATAAACTCCCTCCTTTACCTTAGCATCTTGTAACCTAATGGAAGGAAGTTACTCCGCCTACTCATGTTCAACGTTTACGGGATGTTATGTCACACCTAAATTTAGAGAAGATCCGTTGTTCAACTTCTGAATCTAACTTAGACTTTGAAACATTTTGAACTATTTTCAAAACCTTTGATTTGGTGGTTAAAGTACAGATGTTGGCTAATATTATGTGTTAAGGATTTTTCTTGGTCCTTTTTTTAATCAAACAGCTTCGGTCTTTGGTAGTGGGGTTTAGATTTTTTTAAATAATAAAATTATTCCAATTTAATTGTTAGCAATCAACTATCATTTTTGTTTATCAATATGGGGTATTTGATTTCAAGTATGATCTAACACAATGTATTTTGTTGCATTTTTATCTTTTTTCTGATTCATTTACTCTGTATTTTCTATCTGGAATCAATAAAAATATTGTAAAAAAAAGGCTACGGAAATTTGCCATGTCTCCATTGACACTCAGCAATTTTTATAGATGCACCATTGAAAGCATCCTAATTGGATGCATCATAGCTTGATACAGTGACTGCTCTGCCCAAGACAAGAAATTGCAAAGAATTGTGGACACAGCTTAGTCCATCATGAAAATGAGCCTCCCCTCCATGGACTGTCTACACTTCTCACTGCCTAGAAAGCAGCCAACATAATCAAAGACCTCCCCCACACATTCTCTCTTCTCCCCCTCCCACCTCCCATCAGGCAGAAGATACAAAAAGTTGAAAACACACACCACCAGACTTAAGGACAGCCCTATCCCACTGTTATAAGACTCTCGAATGGACGTCTTATATGTTAATGATAAACTCTTGACCTCACAATCTACCTCACCATGGCCCTTCCACCTTATTGTCTGCCTGCACTGCACTTTCTCTGTAACTGTCGCACTACATTCTGCATTGTGTTATTGCTTTTCCCTTGTACTACCTCAGTGTACTTATGTTTTGAAGTGATCTGTATGGATGACATGCAAAATTAAGTTTTTCACTGTACCTCAGTACATGTGGCAATAATAAACCGATTCCAATTCACATCCCACTGCAGCATGTGACCTCAGTTATAGAGAGAAGCATCCTTATCTAGGGTAGATATCAATTGCTACCCCAGGGTACAGGTGCTGTTCCCTGAACCTGAGGATACAAGGGAAAGTACCCCTGTCCTACGGCAGGTTACGGTGAACACTGCCTATGTCTGAAAGCACATTACTTTGATGCTGGGAACTGGTCAGGTTACTTTGCTGTTGGATACTAACAGCTATACTCTGAGGTTGCTTTTGATGATAATGTTAACAGGGAACAGCACCCCCATGCTTGTGCAGGTTCTTTTCCACATAATATAGAAAAATAGCTTCCATGCCCTGAGGCTGTGTAAAGTGCCAGTTCCAGGAACAGCTTTCAATGTTAATTATTGGAAAAAGGCAGATTATTTGAGTTAATTTGGGAATGACGCCCATAGCAGTTTTTTTAAAGTTTTTTTTTAAAAGAGTCGTAGCTACAGCAATGGAAACAGGCCCCTTGGCCCACCGAGTCCATGCAATCTACTTGAGCAACCATGTACACTAATCCTACTCTAACCCATTTTATCCTCACCACACTCCCATCAACTCACTGCAGGTTCTACCACTCACCTACACAGTAGGTACCAATTCACCTTCCAACCTGCAAATGTTTGGGATGTGGGAAGAAACCAGAGCACGTGGTCACAGGGAGAACAGCGAGCTCCACGTAGACAGCATTGGAGGTCACGACTGAACCGTGGTCTCTGGTACTATGAGGCAGTGGTTCTATCTGCTGTGTCACTGTGCTAATTATATTCATATAGCTCACAACAAGGGAGGCAATACAGTTGTTTGAATCCACACTGACTCTCAGAGCAACTGTAGATAATCCAACCAGGGAAGAGACCATACTAGATCTTGTATTGGGAAATGAGGCTGGCCAGGTGGTCAGAGTTTCAGTGAAAGAGCATTTTGGGACCAGTGATCATAACTCCTTAAGGATAAAACTGGACTTTGGGAGGAAGTGCTAAATTGGGGAAAAGCTAATTACAACAGTGTTGGACAGGAACTAAGGAAAACAGATTGGGAGCATGTGTATATATCACATGGGTATATCATGTGGTAGTCTTTTAAAGGCCAGCTGAGTAGAAGTTAGGACCAGCAGGTTGCTGTGAAGATGAAGGATAGGGACAGCAAGTTCAGGAACCTTGGATAACAAGAGAAGTTGTAAGTTCAAGAGAAGAGCAAGTGAGCAAAGTACGAAATTGGTATTCACCAAAGGGAAGGACGCGGATGATAATGAGACCAGAGAGAAGTATGTTGATATTCAGGAGGAAGAGGTGTTGAGTCTCTTTAAGAACATTAAGGTGGGTAGGTCCTCAGGGCCTTACTTTGAGTACTGTGTCCAGTTCTGGTCGCTTCATTATAGGAAGGATGTGGAGGTGTTGGAAAGGGTGCAGAGGAGATTTACCAGGATGCTGCCTGGATTAGAGAGCATGGATTATGAGGAGAGAGTAAAGGAGCCTGGGCTTTACTCATTGGAGAGAAGGAGGATGAGGGGCGATATGATAGAGGTGTACAAAATATTAAGAGGAATAGATAGAGTGGACAGCCAGCATCTCTTTCCCAGGGCACCAGTGCTCAATACAAGAGGGCATGGCTTTAAGGTAATGAGTGGGAAGTTCAAGGAAGATATCAGAGGGAGCTTTTTCACCCAGAGAGTGGTTGGTGCATGGAATGCGCTGCCTGGGGTGGTGGTGGAGGCTGATACGTTGGTCAAGTTCAAGAGATTGTTAGATAAGCATATGGAGGAATTTAAAATAGGGGGATATGTGGGAGGAAGGGGTTAGTTAGTCTTGTGTGGTTTAAAGGTTGGCACAACATGGTGGGCTGAAGGTCCTGTATTGTGCTGTATGGATCTATTCCAGGTTATTGAGACATGCAAGGCAAGTCATTGCTGGGGCCTTGGCCAAGGTCTTCGTATCCTCTTCAGCTGTAGGCAAGGTCCCAGAAGACCAGAGAATAGTCAATGTCGTTCTTTTGTTTAAGGAGGGTAATCAGGATAATCTAGCAAATTATAGGCCAGTGAGCCACACATCAGTGTTAGGGAAATTATTGTATGGCTTTGTGAGGGAGAGTTCATGTCTCACAAGCTTGATTGAGTTTTTTTTAAAAGAAGGTTACGAAGATAATTGATCAGGGTAGGGCAGTGGATGTTGTCCATATGGACTTTATTGAAGTATTTGATAAGGTCTCTCACATAGGCTGATCCAGAAGATTAAGTCACATGGGATCCACAGTGACTTGGTAGGTCAGATTCAAAATTGGCTTGGCCATAGAAGACAGAGAGTAGTTGTAGAAGTCTGTGACCAGTGGTGTTCCACAAGGATCAGTGCTAGGATCTTTGAATATTTTGAACAGAAATGTAGGTGGCCTGATCAGCAAGTTTGCAGATGATACAGAAATTGGTGGAGTTACTGGTAGTGAGGAAGGTTCTCAAAGTATACAGCAGGATATAGATTCGTTGGAAATTTGGGCAGAGAGATGGCAGATGGAGTTTAATCTGGACAAGCATAAGATGTTGCATACAGCACGGAAATACAGATGTCATACAGCACAGGAATAGGCCCTTCGGCCCATGCTGACCAAGATTCTCATCTAAGCTGGTACCATTTGCCTATGTTTGGCCCATATCCTTTCCCATCCATGTACCTGTTTTTGGGGGGGGGGGGGGGTGTTAAATGCAAGAGGAAAGTATACAGTAAATAGGAAGACCCTTTGGAGCACTGATGTACAGAGGGATCTTGGGGTACAAGTCCATAGCTCCCCGAAAGTGGCAACAGAAGTGGACAGGGTAGTAAAGAAGGCATGCTTGTCTTCATTGGTTGGGGCGCTAAGTATAAAAGTTGGCAAGCCATGTTACAGCTGTATAACACTTTAGCTGGGCCACATTTGGTGTGCAGTTCTGGTTGCCACATTACAGGAAGGATGTGGAAGCTTTAGAGAGGATGCAGAAGAGGTTCACCAGGACGTTGCCTGGATTAGCTATAAGGAGAGGTTGGATAAACTTGTATTGTTTTTACTGGAGAGGAGGCGGCTGAGGGGGTGAGCTGATAGAAGTATACAAGATCATGAAAGGCATAGATAGAGTAGATGGTCAGTCTTTTGCTCAGGGTGGAAATGTCAAATTCTGAAGGGCATAGGTTTAAGGTGACGGGGGCAAGTTTAAAGAAGATTAATGAGGCAAGTTTTTTTTTACACAGAGGTGCGCATGTGCCTGGAATGTGCTACCAGGGAGGTGGTAGGGTCAGATACGATAGCAATGTTTAAGCAGCATCTAGACAGTCACATAAGCAGGCAGGGAATACATGGACATGGGCCTTGTGGAGGCAGATGGGATTAGTTTAGGTTGGCACAAAGGGCCTGTTCCTATGATGTACTGTTCAATGTTCTAATGCCTAAATCTCATTCCCCCATTTATTTCCCAGTCAGTAGTGGGTATATTCCCTGATGATTTCACAATGTTTACTTCCATTCACAACTCCTCAGCAAATAAAGCCCATGTGTCCATACAGCAAGACCCAGTAAACATTCAGCATGGACTGTTAGGTTGCAAGTAAAATTCAAGTCACAAATGTGCCAGGCAGTGACCATCACCAAGAAGAGGTTCTGACCACCATCCCTTGATATTCAATGACATTACCATCCCTGAGTGTCTCACCATCACCAATGACCATGAACTTATTGGGCCAGTCACATGAATATCATGGCTACAGAATGGGTCCGGGGCTGGGTTTCCCCTGGCACCTCCTAACACCCCAAAGCCATCCCACCATATACAAGGCCCAAGTCAGGATTGTGATGGAATACTACACCTTTCCCTGGATAAGTGCAGCTCCAACAACTCTCAGAAGCTTGACACCATCCAAGACAAAGCAGCCCACTTAACTGGAAACCCCATCAACCATCCTGAACATTCATTATTCTCTTCACCACCAGCACAGTGTCTACAGTGTGTACCATCTACAACATGCATTCCCGTTACTTGCCTTGATATTGTGGATAAATGTGAGATTATCTACCCGGGCGGCAAAAACTGGAAGGTACGTTATCTTAGCAGCAAGGGATTACGAAGGCAGGAGATGCAAAAAGACCTGGGGAAGCCTTGTGCACCAGTTCATGAAACTAACTGGTTAGTGCAGCAGCTGGTTAACAAGATGCCACTGCGAGAGGATCTGAGTACAGGAACAGAGATAGCTTACTGCAACCATACAGGGCTTTGGTGAGACCACACGTCAATATTGTGCGCAGTTTTCCTCTCCTTATCTGTGGAAGGATGTTCTTGCTATGAAGGGAATTCAGCAAAGATTCACCAGACTGATTCCTGGAATGGCAGGACTAACATATGAAAAGAGAATAGGACAACTGTACCTGCATCTGCCAGAGTTCAGAAGAATGCAAACGAACCTCATTGAAATTTATCAGATTTTGATGGGATTAGATAGATTAGGTGCAGGAAACATGTTCCTGGTGATGGGGAAGTCCAGAACCAGTGGTCACAGGCTAAGATACAGGGTAAGCCACTTAGGACCAAGATGAGGAGAAATTTCTTCACCCAAAAAGGGGCGAACCTGTGGAATTCTCAACCACAGAAGGCAGTTGAAAACAATTCATTAAATATATTCAAGGAGGAGTTGGACATAATACAAATGGTTAAAGATCTGGGGAGAAAGAACAGGGCACTGAATTTGGATGGGTAGACGTGATCACTTCGAATGGTGCAGCAGACTCGAAAGACCTCCTGCTGCTTCTAATTTCTGTATTTCTGTGACACTTGGACAGCAGCTCCTGAACCTGTAATCTCTACTAATAAGGACAGGGCAGCAGGTGCAGGGGAACATCGCCGCCTGCAGGTCCCCTCCAAGGTGCACACTGCCCTGATTTGTAAATATATCCTGGACCAAGTCCAGCAACTCCCCAACAGCACTCTCGGAGTACCTTCACCAGAAGGACTCAGTGGTTCAGGGCACACCCTACCACCTTCTCAATGGACAATAAACATGGGTCTTGATGGCAACACCCAGGTCCTGAAAAATTAATAAATAAAAAAAGACAATATATGTGCAATGAACTTGCTTTTGAAATTCAGTTCTTAAAGGTGTACAGAACAAGGACATAGTGGGTGTATGCACACAAAGGTTTGAAAGCTGCAGGGTTTTAAAGGATTAAACGGGTTCTTTAATATTATGCATAAAAGTCAAGGAAAAAGTCATGAAGTTACGAACCAAGGCAAACACTTGTGGAGAAAGGATCACCAATTAAAGGTCATGTATTCCATATAGTAAAGCTCTCATAATGCACACTCCAAGTATCGGGAAATCCTGATAGTTTAGCATCTGATGGACAGGCCCCAGTTCCCACACTCCCTGTCACACACCGGGGCCCCAGTTCCCACACTCCCTGTCACACACCGGGACCCCAGTTCCCACACTCCCTGTCACACACCGGGGCCCCAGTTCCCACACTCCCTGTCACACACCGGGGCCCCAGTTCCCACACTCCCTGTCACACACCGGGGCCCCAGTTCCCACACTCCCTGTCACACACCGGGGCCCCAGTTCCCACACTCCCTGTCACACACCGGGACACCAGTTCCCACACTCCCTGTCACACACCGGGACACCAGTTCCCACACTCCCTGTCACACACCGGGGCCCCAGTTCCCACACTCCCTGTCACACACCGGGACACCAGTTCCCACACTCCCTGTCACACACCGGGGCCCCAGTTCCCACACTCCCTGTCACACACCGGGGCCCCAGTGCCCACACTCCCTGTCACACACCGGGGCCCCAGTTCCCACACTCCCTGTCACACACCGGGGCCCCAGTTCCCACACTCCCTGTCACACACCGGGGCCCCAGTTCCCACACTCCCTGTCACACACCGGGGTCCCAGTTCCCACACTCCCTGTCACACACCGGGGCCCCAGTGCCCACACTCCCTGTCACACACCGGGGCCCCAGTTCCCACACTCCCTGTCACACACCGGGGCCCCAGTTCCCACACTCCCTGTCACACACCGGGGCCCCAGTTCCCACACTCCCTGTCACACACCGGGACCCCAGTTCCCACACTCCCTGTCACACACCGGGACCCCAGTTCCCACACTCCCTGTCACACACCGGGACCCCAGTTCCCACACTCCCTGTCACACACCGGGGCCCCAGTTCCCACACTCCCTGTCACACACCGGGACCCCAGTTCCCACACTCCCTGTCACACACCGGGGCCCCAGTTCCCACACTCCCTGTCACACACCGGGGCCCCAGTGCCCACACTCCCTGTCACACACCGGGGCCCCAGTGCCCACACTCCCTGTCACACACCGGAGCCCCAGTTCCCACACTCCCTGTCACACACCGGGGCCCCAGTTCCCACACTCCCTGTCACACACCGGGGTCCCAGTTCCCACACTCCCTGTCACACACCGGGGCCCCAGTTCCCACACTCCCTGTCACACACCGGGGTCCCAGTTCCCACACTCCCTGTCACACACCGGGGCCCCAGTGCCCACACTCCCTGTCACACACCGGGGCCCCAGTTCCCACACTCCCTGTCACACACCGGGGCCCCAGTTCCCACACTCCCTGTCACACACCGGGGTCCCAGTTCCCATACTTCCTGTCACACACCCATGACAGTGTTGAGGTCGCTCCAGCCTACCTCAAAACTCAGCAGGCTCTGTTTTCTCATGCTCTCAGTACACTAGGTCCCCTAGTCCTTACCTTCCCCTCCACCAACCGCCACATCTTCCCCTCCCCACCCCCTTTCTGCATTCAGCAGGGACCATTCTCTCTCTGACTCCCTGGTTTGCTCATTCCTCCCCAGGCACTTACTTTGTAACTGTCAGTGTAACACCTGTCCCTCCACCTCCTCCCTCACCACCAACCACGGCCGTAAACCGCCCTTCCTGGTGAGGCAGAGATTGAATGCGTCTCCTCCAACCTTGTTTATTTGGTGCTCTGCATGTCGCCCCGCTACATCAGTGAGACAAGGTGCAGACTGGACGACTGCTTTACCGAGCACCTGCGCTGCATCCACCAAGGCCTTCGGGAGGAACAGTACCTCAGATTCTGCCTGGGTAATCTGCAGCCCAATGGCAGCAACAGTCAATTCTCCAATTTCAGCTCCCGCTGTCCCTCTTTGCTCTCCATGATTTACCCAGTTCCTCCTGCCTCCAATCACCCTCTTCCTTTCACACACACCTCCCACTGGGTCTCCTCCCCCCCACTGATCCCATCTGCTCTCCTCACTTCCCTGATCTGGTTCCATGCTCCACCTTCCTTTCCCATCAGATTCCACCATCGGCAGCCCTTTGTCGCCTCCACTTCTCACCTCCCAGCTGCCGTCGCTATTTCCACCCTCCCCTCCTCCATCTGCCTGATGCCCCTCCTCACCAGGCTCCACCTATCGCCTGCCACCTCTTGCTCCACCCTTCCCCCTCACCTCTTTATACCGGCGATCTCCCCTCTATTTTTCAGTCCAAATGAAGGGTCTCAACCCAAAACACCCACTGTCCATTTCCCTCCACAGATGCTGCCTGACCCGCTGAGCTCCCCCAGCAGGTTGTTTATTGCTCTCTTTAAACCTACTGGGTTTGCTGGAAAATGTATTCTTCTATTATGTAGAATCTAAACAAAGGTGAATTAAAACTGTGTTGGAATATTAATAGAGTAATATCTAATAATCCAGAAGGTCTGCCAGTCCAGCACTGCCAAAGTCCCACGTGTGCCACAGCAACAGTACTTAAAGTAATCATGAAGTACATGGTGAGTAAAAGATACAAAAAGATCAGCCGATAATATCAAAAATGATGTTTATATGCACACAAGAGTGGAAGAGAGGTGGGATCTCACAAGCAAGATAAAGGGGAGGAATTTAGTGCAGTTTGAAAGCTCAGTGAAGGGTATCCATTATCAAGTGAATGGTGAGCAGACCGTCCTCTACAGACTACTGCAGAAGGTGGTGCTGTACACAATGTCCCACGATTGTTCTGATGTAGGGTCTTCCGCCAGAGACGCTAACCGTTTCTCTTTCCTGCTGACCTGCTGAGTGTTTCCAGTATTTTCTGCAGTTTCTTTGATTTTCATTCAGTGTTACAAGACAATTGGTCATATGAAGAGCCAATGGAAAATTTTACAAACTCTGAGCACATTGCACTCTTTCCTTCCATCACAGTACTACCATTCTCATGCTTACAACGGCTTTTCAACTGTTGTGTTGTGCTATTACGAATGGAGAACAAAACTATTCATACTGTGAATATTCAGTTCAACTACTGTTAATAAATAGGAGGTCCTCCAACTCAACCCCATCAGCCTTAGCCATGCACCCTGTCACTGATGCTATTCCCCTCTCCAATCCAATCAATTCATTACCTCAAAGTCAACATGTTCCCAAGCCGACTCCCCAACATCATATCCCCTTCATCACAGTGAATGACTAGTCCCATCTCCATAACACCCCATCCCAGCCATTACTGATCTTCTCATCACTTCAAATCCTTTCAATACCCTTCAGGCTGACTTTCTATAAACATGAGAGCTTAACTGATCCCACAGCCTACCCAGCAACGTCTTGTTCATCCATCACCCCCAACAACTTCCAGTCCTCAATATCTCCCTTTGCATCGTTCTGTTAAACACCATCATGACCATGGCATTCTGCAGCTTTTTCCAGTCTGACAACAAACCCCTCCACGCTACTTCAAGCAGTCTGCAAATACCTGCATTCCCCTTCTCTCCCCACCAATGCCAACAGCATCTGGGTCTTAAGCTCTACGAATACATCTTTAGGTTCTCCTCTGCCCATACCCTAAAGTGCACCTCTGACCAAACTTACATCAACTATTTACTTCTATGGCTTTGCTTTCATTTTACTGGGATTACTCTTCTATGAATTGCCATGATTATTTTAGGTTGAAGAGAATATACAAATTCTGCTCCTTCAATTCTTACTGGCTAGTTCAGATGAAGGGTCTCAATCCGAAACTTCAACTGTCCATTTCCCTCCACAGATAGAGTCACAAAGTCATAGAGTTGTACAGCACAGAAAAAGGCCCTTCAGCCCACACGTCCATGCCAACCAAGATGTACGTATATTCAAGCTAATCCCATTTCCCAGCACATGGCCCACATCCCTCTAAACTCTTGTCATCCAAATACCATCTGCCATCATGAAGTGCTTTGAGAGGCTGGTCATGGCACGCATCATCTCCAGCCTCCCAGAAAACCTTGACCCACTGCAATTCCCCTATCACCAAAACAGGTCTCCAGTCGACGCCATCTCCCCAGCCCTACGCTCATCTCTGGAGCATCTGGACAGTAAAGACACCAATGTCAGACTATTGTTTATTGACTACAGCTCTATCTTCAACACTGTAATTCCAAGCAAACTCATAACCAAACTCCAAGACCTAGAACTCAACACCTCCCTTTACAACTGGATCCTTGAGTTTCTGACCAACAAAATGCAATCAGTGAGGACAGGCAGCAACACCTCCAGCACGATTATTCTCAACACTGGTGCCCCACAAAGCTGCATCCTCAGACCCCTACTCTACTCCCTATATACTCATAACTGCGTAGCCAGATTCTGCTCTAACTCCATCTACAAGTTTGCAGGTGACATCACCGTAGTTGCATCTCCAATAATGATGAGTCGGAGTACAGGAAGGAGATAGAGAGCCCAGTGACATGGTGTCATGACAACAACCTTTCCCTCAATATCAGCAAAACAAAAGAGCTGGTCATTGACTTCAGGAAGGGGGGCAGTGCACATGCTCTTGTCTACATCAACGGTGCTGAGGTCGAGAGGGTTGAGAGCTTCAAGTTCCCAGGACTGAACATCACCAATAGCCTGTTCTGATCCAAACACATAGACGTCACGATCAAGAAAGCTCACCGGTGCCTCTACTTCCTCAGGAGACTAAAGAAATTCGGTATATCTCCTTTGACACTCACCAACTTTTATCGATGCACCATAGACAGCATCCAACTGCTCTGCCCAGGACCACAAGAAACTGCAGTGAGTTGTGGACACAGCCCAGCACGTCACGGAAACCACCCTCCCCTCAATAGACGCTGCCTTAATTCTAGCTGCCTTGGTAAAGCAGCCAACAAAGACCCCACCCACTCCGGATATTCTCTCCTCTCCCCTCTCCCATCGGACAGAAGATACAAAAGCCTGAAAGCAAATACCACTGGGCTCAAGGACATCTTCTATTCCACTGTTGTAAGACTATTGAATGATTTCCTAGTATGATAAGATGGACTCTTGACCTCACAATCTTCCTCGTTATGGCCTTGCACCTTATTGTCTACCTGCACTGCACTTTCTCTGTAGCTGTGTCACTTTATGCTGCATTCTGTATTATTTTCCCTTGTGACGAGAGACTGAGGAAGGTAGAGTTGAGGATGTCATCTATATGGACTTCAGTAAGGCATTTGACAAGGTACAACATATAGGTTAATCAAAAAAGTTCAGATGCATGGGGTCAGTGAAGAATTGGCTGTGTGGATCCAGAACTGACTTGCCCGTAGAAGACAGTGTGGTGGTTGAAGGGACTTATTTGGACTGGAGGCCTGTGAGTAGTGGTTCCACAGGAATCTGTACTGGGTCCTCTGCTGTTTCTGATGTACGTAAATGACCTGGATGAGTATGTTGATGGGTGGGTTAGTAAGTTTGCAGACGATACCAAGATTGGTGGAGTTGTGAATAGTGTAGAAGACTGGCGACGGATACAGTGTGATATAGATCAGCTGCAGATGTGGGCAGAGAAATGGCAGATGGAGCTTAACCCGGATAAATGTGAGGTCTTGACTAATGTCAAGAGGCAGTACATTTCACAAGGGCAAGACCCTTAACAGTGTTGAAGAGCAGAGAGACCTTAGGGTGCAAGTCCATGACTCATTGAAAGTGGCTATGCAGGTAGATAGGGTGGTTAAGAAGGCTAATGGAATGCTTGCATTTATTAATCGAGGTATTGAGTAGAGGAGTCAAATTATGATGCATCTCTATAGAACTCTGGTTAGGCCGCAGAGCATTGCGTGCAGTTCTGGTCACCTCACTATAGGAAGGACATCGAGGTTTCAGAGAGGATGCAGAGGAGTTTTACTAGGACGCTGCCTGGATTAGAGGGCTTGTACTATCAGGAGAGGCTGGACAAACTTGGGCTCTTTTCTCTAGAGCAGCAGAGGCTGAGGGGTGATCTGAGGGGTGAAATTATGAGGGGCATAGACAGGGTGGACAAGCAATATCTTTTTCCCATTATTGAGCGATCCAATACCAGAGGGCATGCATCTAAGGTGAGAGAGGGTAGGTTCAGAACGGGTGTGAGGGGTATGTTTTTTACTGAGAGAGTTGTGAATGCCTCGAATGCGTTGCCTGATGGGGTGGTGGAGGCAAATTCATTGCGGGCTTTTAAGAGGGGCTTGGATGGGCATATGAATGAGAGGAAAATAGAGGGATATGGGCATTCTGTAGGTAGGAGGGATTAGCTATGTCGGCACAACCTGCTCTGTGCTGTTCTGTTTTATGTTCTGTTACTACCTCAGTGCACTGTGTAATGAATTGATCTGTATGAACGGTATGCAAGATGTGTTTTTCACTGTATCTCTGTACAACTGACAATAATAAACCAATTCCAATTCCTGTCCACATACTTTTAAAATGTATCTAATGTACCTGCCTCAACCCCTTCCTCCAGCAGCTGGTTCCATATATCTACCAACCGCTGTGTAAAAAAAGTTGCCCCTCGGGTTCTTAGTAAACCTTTCACCTCTAACCTTAAAATTATATCCTCTAGTTTTTGATTCCCCAATCCTGGAAAAAAGACAGCTCACCCTACCTGTGCCCCTCATGATCTTCTATACCTCTATGAGATCAGCCCTCAGTCTCCTACACTCCGGGAGTAAAGGCCCAGCCTGCCTAACCTCTCCCTATATCTCAGTCCCTCAAGACTTAGCAACATCCTTGTAAATCTTTTTTTGCACTCTTTCCAGTTTAATCACATCCTTCTTATAACAGGGTGACCAAAGTGAACACAATACTCCAAGTGTGGCCTCACCAACATCTTGTACAATCACAACATACTCCCAACTTCTATATTCAATGCCCCAATTGATGAAGGCCAGTGTGCCAAAAGCCTCCTTCACTGCCCTGTCTACCTGTGACTCTGAGGTCCCTCTGTTCTACAAGAGTACCTGGGGCCTTCCGTTCAATGTAAAAGTCCTACCTTGATTTGTCCTTCCAAAATGTAACACTCCACACTTATCTGAATTAAACTCCATTTGCCATTCCTCAGCCCACCTACCCAACCGATCAAGATCCCACTGCAATTCTCGATACTCCTCTTCACTGTCTACGATACTACTTATTTTTGTGTCATCTGCAAACTTACTAACTATTCCTCATATTTTCTCATCCAAATCATTAATATAGATGACAAATAACAATGGGCCCAGCACCGACCCCTGGGACACACCACTAGTCACAGACCTTCAGTCTCAGAAACATCCTTCCACCATCGCCCTCTGTTTCCCACCATCCAGCCAATGTTGTATCCAGTTTCCCAGCTCTCCTTGGATAAGATAAGATGTCACGTAATCTAACCTTCCATGTGGAACCTTATCAAAAGCCTTACTGAAATCCATGTTATATCTACCGCCCTTCCCTCATCAACCTTCCTCATCACTTCATCAGAAGACTCAAGACAAGATCTAAACACAAATCCATGCTGGCTACCCCTAATCAACCCCTGCCTTTCCAAATGTAAGTATCCCTCAGAATACTTTCCAGCAACTTCCCTACCATGGATGTTAGGCTAACGGGTCTATAATTACCAGGTCTATCCTCACTGCCCTTCTTACATAAAGGCACAACATTTGCTGTCCTCCAGTCTTCTGGCACCTCGCCAGAGGACAGTGATGTTGCAAATATCTCACAGAGGGCTCCTGCAATTTCTTCTCTAGCTTCCCATAGTGTTCTTGGATGTACTTCGTCCAAACCTGGAGATTTGTCTACCTTCATGCATCCTAACACATGCAACATCTAAGTGAGAAACTTGTCAGTTGCCCAATATTTGCATGAGGGTCATGAGGGGGGTGGGGTGGGGGGGGGAGATGAAGTGCCAGAAGGAAAAGGGGAGCAGATAATGCTTTGTTATTGCATCAGTGGAGGTTCACCCACTTCACAAAGTTCCATCTGGAGTTCACCCTGTAATATGGACTGCTCCCAAAACAACTCCATTAACTTTGCCAGGTTCCCAAATCTCCACATCTTTCTCCATTGTGAAAACAAAAGAGAAATAATCATCGAGGATTCTGCCCATCCCCAGCAGATCCACACATGGATTTCTGTCTTGGTCTTTCAGGGGCATTATTTATTCTCTCATCACTCTTTTTCCCTTAGTATCCTTAAAAAATCCCAAAATGTTAATCTTTTCTATTTCCACAGATGCTGCCTAACCTGCCAATTTCCTCCAGCAGCTTGTTTTTTGCTCCAGATTCCAGCATTGGCAGTCTCGTGTCTCTATGAAGACAATGTCCACCACCCTGCCCTCATCAATCCTCTTGGTCACCTCTTAAGATCTGGCATGGTATAGGATGAGGAAGAACAAAATAAAAAGCAAGTGCTGATGCTGGAAATCAGGAACAAAAGCAGAAATAACTGGAAACCCTCAGCAGGTCAGGCAACATCCGTGGAGGTAGACAATGTTAACATTTTCGGCCTGCAACCCTTTGTGAGATTTTGGCAAAGGGTCGCCAACCCGGAATATTGACTATTTCCCTTTCCACAGATGCTGCCTGACCTGTTGAGTTTTTCCGGCCATTTCTGTTTTTGTTACTGAAAATCGTTCACTTTGTTTCAGCTTGCTGTCCTTGTGAATCAAAGCTTAATCTTGAGGAAAAGGGAAACAAATTTCTACCCCCCACCCTGCCTAAATCTGTCATCTTCTTATTATCCTTAGTTGTCTTTTCTCTTTGTTTTCCTCTCAAGCTTATGCTGCAGTAACTTGGTCCCTGAAGCTGGCCCCTAACTGCCAAGGCCCTGCAGTTTTGAAAGCTGTTTAAACTATTCCCCCAAGTCAAACGACGTGGAGGTTCAGAAGGCAATGTCAGCACTCCTCTCTGCTAAGAAACAGCAGGAAGCTGGTGCTCCACAGCAGGTAGTATCCAACATTACAGCACCGATGGACTGACCGCTGTGAGGATCCCTAAGGAAGTTCAGGCCTTCCATGTTCACATGAGTGGCCCTCAGGAGCGTTCTGAATTGTTCATCTAGCCCAGCTGTGCATCACCGAGTTTGGAGCAGAAAAGATGTTTCCATTTGAAGAAGAGTCCAAAAATAAAACAAAATTAAGATATTCAATTAAAAATTCATTAAAGAATTCAGGAGAAACTCCATTAATTAGTGTAAAGAACATGGAATTCAATACCACAGAGTTGAGCTAAATAGATCCATTTAAGGGAAAACTTGATAAGCACACTTAAAGTGGAATTAACAAGGCCATAATGGAGCCCATTTTTCTGACTTCTGTAATGTAATTTGCAAGTGTTAATTAAAGTGGGCAGGTCGTGCAGGAGTGCCCAGAATCCATCTCCCTTACATATACATTCTCTCCTTTGGACAATGATGAGAGCGATGTTTCCTCAGTAGAGTGCAGACAGAACCAGGAGAATACACTACAAGTGACCCATCTGCACAGGAAACAGTTTGAGAAAGCAATAGGGAATTCAGCAGTTAGGGCGACCAACTGGCATTTCTGTGATCTAGGATGGTATGTTATCACTCTAGTGTCAGGGTCAAGGATGTCACTGAAAGGGGAGGGTTAGGGGAAATTAATTAATTGAAGTTAATTTTAATGGGAGTGAATGTGGCCCAAGTAAATTGGAACCAAAAGTTGACAAACATAACTGTAGCAGAACAATGGGCTGCCTTTAAAAAAAGAAATAATTCAGATACGCTTTTAGTACGTTCCCAAGAGCAGGAAAGAAAGAACAAATCTAGAGCTCTCTAGATGACGAAAGAGATAGTGAGAAAGATAAAGGAAAAAGATTTTTTATGACATGTTGCATTGTAAATACCAGTGAGAACAGGATTCACTGGAGAAGCATATGAAGACTTCGGAACTAGGAAATGTTAATGGGGAGATCTTGGGGATAGTCCGCATTACAGCAGAGGAGGTGCTGGATGTCCTAAAATGTATGAAGGGAGACAAATCTCCAGGGCCTGACCAGGTATATCCAAGAACACTGTGGGAAGCTACAGAAGAAATTGCAGGAGCCCTGGCTGAGATATTTGCGTCATTGTTAGCCACAGGTGAGATGCTGGTAGACAGGAGGGTAGTGAATATTGTGCCTTTATTTAAGAAGGGCTGCAAAGAAAAACCTGGGAACTATAGACCAGTAAGTCTAACATGTCTTCCTTTCCAGTGCTGATGAAGGGTCTCGACCCGAAACATCGACTGTTTATTTCCCCTCCATAGTCGCTGCCTGACCTGCTGAGTTCCTGCAGCATTTTGTGTGTGTTAGTCTAATATCTGTGGTAGGTAAGTTACAGGAGAGGATTCTGAGGGATAAGATATACATGCATCTGGAAAGACAGAGGTTGAGTAGGGATAGTCAGCACAGCTTTGTGTATGGGAGATCATGTGGACTTGTATGGACTTCAGTGAGGCTTTTGATAAGGTTCCACATGGTAGGCTGCTCTGGAAGGTTAGATCACATGAAATCCAGGGAGAGCTGGCTAATTGGATACACTATTAGCTTGATGGTAGGAAGTAGAGGTTGATGGTGGAAAGTTATTTCTTGGACTGGAGGTCCCTGACTAGTGGTGTGCCTCAGCGGTCAGTGCTGGGCCTATTGTTGTTTATCATCTATATCAAAGATTTGGATGAGAATGTACAAGGCATCGTTAGTAAGTTTGCAGATGACACTAAAATAGGCAGTACGGTGGACAATGAAGAGGTTTATCAAAAATTACAGGGGGATCTTGATCAGATGAGTAAGTGGGCCGAGGAATGGCAAATGGAGTTTAATTCAAATAAATGCAAAGTGTTGCATTTTGGAAAGTCAAATCAAGGTAGGACTTTCGCAGCGAACGGTAGAGCCCTGGGGAGTGTTGTAGAACAAAGGGACCTTGGAGTTCAAATATATGGTTAACTGAAAGTAGAGTCACAGGGTGTTGAAAAAGGCTTTTGGCACACTGGCCTTCACCAGTCAGGGCATCGAGTATAGAAGCTGGAAGGTCATGGTGCAGCTGTACAGGACACTGGAGAGGCTGTATTTTATTATGTGTTCAGTTTTGGTCACTCTGCTTTAGGAAAGACGTTGTTAAACTGTAAAGAGTGCAGAAAAGATTTACAAGGATGTTACCAGGACTTGAAAGACTGAGTTGTTGGAAGAGGGTAGACAGGCTGGGAATTTTTCCTTTGGAGCATAGGAGACTGAGAGGTGATCTTATAAGTGTATAAAATCATGAGGGGCACAGATAGAGTAAATGCACTCAGTTTTTTTCCCAGGGTTGGGGAATCAAGAACTAAAGGGCACAGGTTTAAGGTGAGAGGGGAGAGATTCAATAGGAACTTGAAGGTCAACTTTTTTTTACACCAAGGATGGTATACAGGTGGAACGACCTACCGGAGGAAGTGGTTGAGGCAGGAACATTAACAACATTTAAATGACACTTGGACAGGTACGTGGATAGGAAAGATTTAGAAGGTTATCGGCCAAATGGTGGCAAATGGGACTAGCTTGGAAGGGACATCTTGGTCGGTGTAGACCAGTTGAGCCAAGGGGCCTGTTCCATGCTGTATGACTATCCCTCTATCACAAAAGAATCGGAAGGGAAGTGAAAATTAAGAGAAGAAAGGCAAGTACAGTATGAAAGGAAAGATTACATTTTATAGGCAGGCAGATATAGAAAAATAGAAACACTGAAAAACTACAGCACAATTCAGGCCCTTTGGCCCACAAAGCTGTGCTGAACATGTCCCTACCCTAGACATTACCCATAGCCCTCTATTTTACTCAGCTCCATATACCTATCTAACAGTCTCTTGAAAGACCCTATCGTATCTGCCTCCACCACTGTTTCCGGCAGCCCATTCCACGCACTCACCACTCTCTGAGTAAAAACTTACCCCTGACATCTCCTCTATATCTACTCCCCAGCACCTTAAACCTATGTCCTCTTGTGGCCACCATTTCAGCCCTGGCGAAAAGCCTCTGACTATCCCCACGGTCAATACCTCTCATCATCTTATACACCTCTATCAGGTCCCCCCTCATCCTCTGTCTCTCCAAGGAGAAAAGGCCGAGTTCCCTCAGCCTGCATTCATAAGGCATGCTCCGCATTCCGGGCAGCATCCTTGTAAATCTCCTCTGCACCCTCTCTATGGCTTCCACATCTTTCCTGTAGTGAGGCGACCAGAGCACAATACTCCAAGTGGGGTCTGACCAGGGCCTATATAGCTGCAACAATACCTCTCGGCTCTGAAATTCAAATCCCCGATTGATGAAGGACAATAGACCATATGCCTTCTTAAGCACAGAGTCAACCTGTGCAGCTGCTTTGAGCGTCCTATGGACTCGGACCCCAAGATCCCTCTGATCCTCCACACTGCCAAGAGTCCTACCATTAATACTATATTCTGCCAACATATTTGGCCTCCTAAAATGAACCACTTCACACTTATCTGGGTTAAACTGCATCTGCCACTTCTCAGCCCCTCTGTAACCTCTGACAGCCCTCCAAACTATCCACAACACCCCCAACCTTCGTGTCATCCGCAAACTTACTAACCCACCCCTCCACTTCCTCATCCAGGTCGTTTATAAAAATCACAAAGAGTAAGGGTCCTAGTACAGATCCCTGAGGTACACCACTGGTCACCGACCTCCATTCAGAATACGACCCCTCAACAACCACTCTTTGCCTTCTGTGGGCCAGCCAGTTCTGGATCCACACTGCAATGTCCCCTTGGATCCCATGTCTCCTCACCTTCTCCATAAGCCTCGCATGGGGTACCTTATCAAACGCCTTGCTGAAATCCATATACACTACATCTACTACTCTCCCTTCATCGATGTGCTTAGTCACATCCTCAAAAAATTCAATCAGGCTCGTAAGGCAGGACCTGCCCTTGACAAAGCCATGCTGACTATTCCTAATCATATTATACCTCTCCAAATGTTCATAAATCCTGCCTCTCAGGATCTTCTCCATCAGCTTACCAACCACTGAGGTAAGACTCACTGGTCTATAATTCCCTGGGCTAACCCTACTCCCTTTCTTGAATAAGGGAACAACATCCGCAACCCTCCAATCTTCCGGAACCTCTCCCGTCTCCATCGACGACGGAAAGATCATCATCAGAGGCTCCACGATCTCCTCCCTCACCTCCAACAGCAACCTGGGGTATATCTCATCCGGTCCCGGCAACTTATCTAACTTGATGCTTTCCAAAAGTTTCAGCACCACCTCTTTTCAGGCCGCTGCAAGTTCCCACTACAATGCCCCAGATCTTTTTCTGTAGTGAATACTGATGTAAAGTATTCATTAAGTACCTCCACTATTTCTTCCGGATCCATACACACTTTCCCACTGCTGCACTTGATAGGCCCTATCCTTTCTCTTACTCTTCACATACTTGTAGAACGCCTTGGGGTTTTCCTTAATCCTGCCCGCCAAGGCCTTCTCATGTCCCCTTCTGGCTCTCCTAATTTCTTTCTTAAGTTCCTTCCTTTTAGCCTTGTACTCCTCCAGATCTCTAACATTACCTAGCTCTCTGTACCTTTTGTATGCTTTTCTTTTTCTTTTGACTAGATTTATTATAGCCTTTGTACACCACGGTTCCTGTATCCTCTCGTGACTCCCGTCTCATTGGAACATGTCTATGCAGAACTCCACATAAATACCCCCTAAATATTTGCCACATATCTTCCGTACTTTTCCCAGAGAACATCGGTTCCCAATTTAATCTTCCAATTTCCTGCCTGAGAGCCTCATAATTCCCTTTACTCCAACTAAACGCCTTTCTAGTCTGTCTGTTCCTATCTCTCTCCAGTGCTAACGTAAAGGAGATAGAATTATGATCACTAACACCAAAATGTTCACCCACTGAGAGATCTGACACCTGACCAGGTTCATTTCCCAATATCTAATCAAGCAAAGCCTCTCCTCTTGTAGGCCTATCTACATACTGTGTCAAGAACCCTTCCTGAACACACCTAACAAACTCCACCCCATCTAAACCCCTCACTGTCTGGAGATGCCAGTCAATGTTTGGGAAATTAAAATCCCCCATCACAACAACTCCATTATTCTCACACCTTTCTAGGATCTGCTTCCCTATCTGCTCCTCAATAACCCTGTCACTATTGGGAGGCCTATAAAAAACACCCAGTAAAGTTATCGACCCCTTCCTGTTCCTAACCTCCACCCACAGAGACTCCGTAGACAATCCCTTCACAACGTCCGCCTTTTCCACAGCCGTGACACTATCTCTGATCAACAGTGCCACTCCCCCACCTCTCTTGCCTCCCTCCTTGTCCTTCCTGAAACATCTAAAACCCGGCACTTGAATCAACCATTCCAGCCACAGAGCCATCCAAGTCTCCGTAATGGCCACCACATCATAGCTCCAAGTATCGATCCAAGTTATCGATCCACCTGCCTATAACTCATCCGCCTTGTTCACAATACTCCTTGCATTAAAATAGACACACCTCAAGCCTGTCTTTCTCTATCACCTGCCTATGGTACTTACTCCTAGCTTCCTCTATTTGAGAGCCAAACACCTCTTCCCCAGCCTCTCCAGTACGGATCCCACCACCCAACAATTCTAGTTTAAACTCTCCCCAGTAGCCTTAGCAAACCTCCCTGTGAGTATGTTGGTCCCCCTAGGATTCAAGTGCAACCCATCCTCTTTGAACAGGTCACACCTGCCCCAAAAGAGGCCCCAATGATCCAGAAAACTGAATCCCTGCTCCTTACTCCAATCCCTCAACCACGCATTTAACCTCCTCCTCATTCTGTTCCTATACCCACTGTCATTTAGCACAGGCAGTAATCCGGAAATTACTACCTTTGAGGTCCTGCTTCTCAACTTCCTTCCTAGTTCTCTATAGTCTCTTTTCAGGACTTCATTCCTTTCCCTACCTATGTCGTTGGTACCAATTTGTACCACGACCTCTGGCTGTTCTCCCTCCCCCTTCAGGACATCTTGGACGCAATCAGAAACATCCCGGACCCTGGCACCTGGGTGGCAAACTATCTTCCGACTTTCTTTCCTACACCCACAGAGTCGCTTGCCTGCCCACTTAGCTATAGAGTCCCCTATTACTAGTGCCCTCCTCACTCCTTCCCTACCCACCTGAGCCACAGGGCCAGGCTCTGTGCCAGAGACACTGCCACTGTTGCTTCCCCCAGGTAGGCTGTCTCCCCCAACAGCAGTCAAACAGGAGTACTCATTATCAAAGGGTACAGCCACAGGGGTACTCTCTAGTACCTGACTCTTCCCCTTCCCCCTCCTGACTGTGACCCAATTGCCTGATTCCGATGGTCCTGGTGTGACCACCTGCCTATAACTCCTCTCTACCACCTCCTCACTCTCCCTGACCATACAAAGGTCATTGAGCTACATCTCTAGTTCCCTAACACAGTCCCTCAGGAGCTGCAGCTCGACACACCGGGCGCAGACGTAGCCTCCCAGAGGTAGGGAGACCTTGCCTGAGGTATGAAGGAAGAGTTATCTAGAATGCACTAGGAAAATAGGCTAACGGAAAGGTCAGGAGATGAGCAGTGGAAGACATTTAAGCTGAAATTTATCCTAATCAGAAAGAAGGATCCCAGGAAAAAAATGAATCATCTTCTGGAAGTCCATTTATGGTTAACAAAGGAGGTCAAGGAAAATATTAAATCAAAACACCAACTTGTGTTAGACCAGAGGACTGGGAATTTTTCAGAAACCAGCTACAGTGTTCTAAAGAGCCAATGAGGAGGGAGAAAACTGATCATGAGAGTAAACTGGCAAGCAATAACAAAAGAGACAGCAAGGGCTTCCGTGGATGTGCTTGGAGGAAGTGGGTAGCTAGGTAAGTGTTGGACCCCTGAAGAGTGAAACTGGAGAATAACAGGAAGCAAGGAAACGGCAGATAATTTAAACTAATTCTTTGAATCAGTCTTCATGAAGGAGGACACCGCAAATATCGCAAGGCTAGTTTCAAACAGGACGCTAGAACTTGTAACACAATGAACAAAGTATTGGAAAACTAATGGTACTAAAGGAAGACAAGTCCCCAGGTCCCGATGACTTGCATGTAGGGATTTTAAAGGAAGTCACTGCACAGGGGGCACGGTGGTGCAGCTAGTACAGCCGCTGCCTCACAGTGCCACAGACCTTGGGTACTATGTGCACGGAATTTGCATGTCCTCCTGTGACCACATGGGTTTCTTCTGGGTGCTCCCACATCCCAAAGACACGCTGTTTTGTAAATTGCCCCTAGTGTGTAGGTTAGTGGTAGAATCTGGAAGTAGTTGAGGAGCGCGTGGGGAGAATAAAAACTGGGAATAATGTACGATTAATGTAAATGGGCAGTTAATGGTCAGTATGGACTCTGGGCTGAAAGACCTGTTTTCGTGTGCACGAGTCCATCTGAATTTAGAGCCATTGGTTGAAACTTTTCAAAACTCACTGAACTCTGGGAGAGTACTGGCAGATTGGAAAACCACAAATCTTATTCAAGAAGAAAGTGAGACAAAAAACTGGAAGCTATAGGTCTGTTGGCTTAACATCTGTTATTGCCAAGATGCTGAAGTCTAAAATCAAGGAAGAAATAGCTGAACATTTAAACCAAGTCAACGTGGAGTTATACAAGGAAAATCACTTTAGACAAATTTGCCAGAGTTCTTCACAGATATAAAATGTAGATTGAGGGGAACCTGTAGATGTAGTGTATTTGGATTTCCATGATCATATTTATAAGCTGCCACATAAAAGGGTGGTGTACCAGCTAAGAGGTCACGGTCTTTGGAAAAGTGTTTAACATGGGTGGAAGACTTGGTGTCATAGAAAAGATAAGTGTCAAAATAAATGGGTCTTTCTCAGGCTGGAAGGATACAACCTGTGGCGTGCACAAGGATCAGTTCTTGGCTCTCAATTATTTACGATCTACATAAATGACTTTCAGAGGGGCATAAGGTGTCTCAGTTTGCTGCTGACATGAAAACAGGTGGGAGGTCACATTGCAATGAGAATATCTGGACTCTGTAGCAGGATGCAGGTTGAACGAGTTGGTGAAAACATGGCAAATGGAATATAACATAGGCAATTGTGAGGTCATGCACTTTGGTCAGAAGAATCAAAAAGCAGATTATTATCTAAATGGAGAGAGGACTGCATAGGAGTGGAGTACCAAGGGATCTAGGTGTTCTTGTACATGAATCACAAAGCTGGCACGCAAGTGCAGCAAATAACAAAGGCGGCAAGCAGTACATCGGCTATTTTTGCTAAGGGGCTTGAGTTTTAAACCCTTGTACAGGGTGTTAGTGAGGCCGTAGTTCTGGGGAGTTAATCCCTTATTTAAGAAGGGATATATTAGCATTGGAGGTGGCCCAAAAGAGATTTGTTGGAGTTATTTCTGGGATAAGAGGGGTTTCCTGTCGCAAACAGTGAAAAAATCTATATTCTTCGGAGTTTGGAAGAATGATTGGTGATTTTATTGAAACTTGAGAGAAAGGACCAGGCAGTGGAGCTAGTGACTTAGTCTCGTGGAGAGCCAGTGTGGTCATGATGGGTCAAATGGCCTTCTGCTGTGCTGTAAATGTTCTAGAATTCAATGAGAAATGTACCCGAGTAGGAACAAACCTGCAGGATTCTTTAGTTTGCCATCAGGATTGCTACTTGTGGTTGATGCAGTTGCTGCAGAGCCCGTTCCTACTGATGATGGCAGGCAAACACTCTTCTTAGCTTTGGTTGCGTTGTTCACTGTCAGTCCACCAGGCACCCCGGCCAACAGATCATCGTTGCTTCTACTCTTGGTCTATCGTAGAAGGAGAAATCACAGACGTCACAGGACATTTTAAAAGCATTATTCCAAATTGCTCCAGAGTGACTCTCAAAATATGGTGATGTACCAGTAGCACATCCAGCTACAACTATCTCAAAATAATGCACTTCTTTATTGGACAAGTTAGGCTAACTATTGATTGGTCCTTATGGTTGCACTACTACATACTACTACAATTTTGGTTATAAGCAAGGCCACTTCAAGTTTCAAAACATTCAAAATAACGAACGACTAAGGTGGAAGAATGTAACAGGATTATTCGGCAGTTATTGGTAAAGACCTCGGCTCAACTTAATTCTGCTCTTCTCCTTCACTTCCCTCCTTTACAATTTCCATTTTCAATCACTCTGTTGACTGATAATTCTTGCACACGACCTCTGGCTGACTAGTCCATATAATTGATGATGGCTGCAATTAGGAAACTGCTGCTCAAATTTCAACAAATCGTAAATTTTTCCAGAAGTTTTACACAATCTTTGTGAATAAAAACTTCTGGTGTTGAACTTCCAACTTCCAGATGCCTTCAAATAGGGCGTACATCAAAAATATGCAAACATTAAAAATCTTGAGAATCTAGAGTTAGAGAGAGAAACAATGCGGATACAGGCCCTTCAGCCCATTGAATCTGTGCCATCAACCACCCATTTATTTTAATCCTACATTAAGCCCATATTCCAATCAACACTACCCGCCCCCCCCCCCCCCCCACCAAAAGACTGCACCACTCTCCTATAAACAAGAGGCAATTAACCAACCAGCCCACGTGTGTTTGGGATGTGGGAGGAAACCAGAGCACCCAGGGGAAATCCACGAGGTCACAGGGAGAACGTCCAAACTCCACACAGACAGCACCCAAGGTCAGGATTGAACCTAGACCTCTAGTGCTGTGAGGTAGTCTTTACTCACTGAGCCACTGTGCTGCTGAGAAAAATATCAAATATAAATGGAGCAAATTAAGTCAAAAATTTCGGATGCTGGAAATCTGAAATATAAAACACTGCCAGAAACATGTAACAAATCAGGCAGTATCTATGGAAAGAGAAACAGTTAATGTTTCAGGTCAAAAACCTAACAAGATCTGGCACAGAGAAAAACATGGTTTGTTTTAAACTGCAGAGAAGGTGAAGAGAGGAACAGATTGAACAAAGAGAATATCTGCGACAACGTGAGGCCAGAGTTGCCATGGGGATAAGTTGCAGAGTCTTCCAGTCAAATGGCTTGAAAGGGACTGTTGGTGGGTGATAATACAAACAACGTGTAGTATGTTCAAACAGCAAGGCTATGGGACATCACCAGGAGGTCAAGTCGTACCAAAACTGTCACAGCTGGATGCCTTACAGCAGAAGTGGCCTGTCCTGACACAGAGGAAGTCAGAAAGCAAGATACTTGAAGCTGAAGCATTTGAGATCAAGTCTGGAAGGCCACAATGTGCCAGACTGAAGACTAGGTGCTGTTGCTCAAGTTTGCATTAGGCATCATTATAACTGAGCAGGAGATCACAGATTGATATAACAGAGTGAGAGTTCATGGAGACTTACACTGGCAGGCTATAGGGTGCTCAGGGTTGCTGCTGTGGATGGAATGCAGATACTCCTGTAAACATCACTCAGCCTGCATTTGGACTCTCCAATGTAGAGGAGACCACATTACGAATACCGAATGCAATGCAGTCAATTGGAATTGCTACAGCATCTGGAGAGACTGTTTGAGTGCCTAGATGGCAGGAAGGGAAGAAATAAAAGAACATGTGTTGCATCGTCTGCAGTTGGATGGAAATGTGCTCATCTGTTCTTCTGTCCCACCAACCATACCCCTTCTAATGGGCAGAAAAGCAGATGAGGAATTTGCAAAGGGAATGCTCCCTTTGAAATGCTGAAATGGGAGGGGTGGGTAAGATGTGTCTGATGGTAGAATCTTGTTCAAGCTGATGGAGACTGCAAAGAGGGATCTGTTGAAGGTTGAGGCTGGTGGGATGGAAGGTGACACAAAGGGCAACCCCTGCACTGTCCAGAAGGAGGGGGGATGAAAGAGAGGTGTGGGAAATAAATGAGATGCGGTCAACAGCTTTGTCCACTCTGGTAAAGGAGAAGCCATGATTAAGGAAGGAGGCAGATACAATGACATTTAAAAGATAGATAGGAAATGAACAGAGGGATACGGGCCTAATGCAGACAAATGGGATTAGCATAGATAGGCATCACGGTCAGGATGGGGAGAAATGAAGCTGATTGGGTTTATTCTCGAGTTCAGAAGAATGAGAAGCGATCTCACTGAAACATACACAATTCTTAAAGAGCTTGACAAGGTTGATGCTGGGATGCCTCGAACCAGAGGTCACATTCTCAAAATAAGAGGTTCATTCAGGATTGAGATGAGGAGAATCTCTTTACTTGGAGAGTAGTGCATCTTTTGGATGCTCCACCCAAGAGGGCTATGGAGGGTCTGTATATTCAATAGATTTTTAGGTATTAATGGAAGTCAAGGAATGGGGTCAGTATAGGAAAATGGTGATGAGGTAAAAAATCATTCATGATCTTATTTTACAGTGAATTAGGCACAAGCGGTGAATGGTCTCCTACTTCTATTTCTTATGATCTCAAAACTTATTAACAGTACAATGATGAACTTTAACTGTGTGTTGATAATACTCAAATCCTCTTTAAAACTTCTTTTTCTTGCCCTCTTGTTTCTGACTACCTGCCCTATCTATGCCTCTAATAATTCTATACACCGCTATGAGGTCACCCCTCAGCCTTCCCTGCTCCAGGCTAGTTATGGGGAGAGTCCTCCAATCCAGGCAACATCTATGTCACAAATAGCAAACGCTCCAGCACTAATCCCTATAGTACTCCACTAGTCATGGATTTCCATTCAGAAAAGCACCCTTTCTACCACTACCCTCTGCCTTCTATCCAAGCCTGTTTTGGATCAATTTAGCCAGCTCAACCAATGAGAAAGTTTAAAGGGGATGTGTGGCTCCCCAGGGGTGGTAGTGGAAACAGATACAACAGTGACATTCAAGAGGTTTTTAGACATGGATATCCAGGGAATAGAGGGATATGATTTACATGCAGGCAGAAGGGATTAGTTTAATTTGGCATCATGGTTGGTACAGACATCATGGGCTGAAGGGCCTCTTCCTATGCTGTACTGTTCTGTGTTCATTTTGGATCCCATGCAGGACCTTGTCAAATGCTTTACTGAAGTCCATATGGACAACATCAACTGTCTGCCTTCATGAATCTCCTTGGTTACCTCCTCATCAAATGAGTGAGACAGGATTTCCGTCTCACAAAGCCATGCCTAACAAGTCCGTCTTTCCAAATAAAGTTATATCCCATCCCTTAGAAATTTCTCCAATAATTTCCCTATCACAGATGCAAGGCTCGCCGGCCTGTAGTTACCTGGCTTATCCCCAATGCTCTTTGTAAATAAAGGAACAAAATTAGCTGCGGTCCAGTTTTCTGGTACCTCATTTTGTGGAGTCAATCGAATTGGCTGAAGACTGGCTAAGATTGTGGGGTTCTGAAGAGGAGGTAAAGATGAATCATCTACTTGGCAGTCCCAGCTGAATGTGGTTGTGAATCCTTCCTCATTTTTATCAGTGAGGATGGAGCTTCCTCCTCTTATTAACTGTTTAATTGTCCACTGCTATTCACAACAAGATGTGGTAGGACTGGAGGGCTTTGACCTAATCTGTTGGCTGTAAGATTTCCTAGCTCTAGCCATCGTGCATTGTTTTTGCCGTTTAGTACACATGCAGTCCTATAGTGCAGCTTCACCAAGTTGGCAACTCATTTTTAGTTATGATTAGTTCAACTTGTCGTATTTTTTTCTGCACTCTGATTGACCCAGGATAGATCCCCTGGCTCAGCAGTAATGACAGAGTGAGGGATATGCTGGGCCATGAGGTTACAGGCAGTGGTGGTGAACATTTCTGCTGCTGCTGCTGATGGTCCACAGTACTGTATGGATGCCCAGTTGTATGGATGCCCAGTTTTGAACTGCCAGATCTGTTCTGAGTCTATCACTTTTAGCAAAATGGTAACAACAGAGGGCTCCTCGGTGTGAAGACAGAACTTCATCTCCACAGGGACTGTGGAGTGGCCACTTCTGCTGAACAGGGAGAATGTCAGGTTTGCTCGCTCAGTTCCTGGCTCTTACCCAGTTTGGCAGCCGCATCCTTAAGCAATCGGCCAGCTCGGTCAGCGATGGTGCTATCAAGACACATGGTGATGGACATCAATGTCCCCACCCAGAGTACATCCTGTGCCTTTGCTGCTTTCAGTGCTTCCCTGAGTATTGTTCAAGGTGGAGGAGCACTAATTCATCAGTTGTGAGAGGACAGTAAGTGGTTGATGTCTTGACAAATGTCTTGAGAGGTCTGGAGTGTCATAGAGTTACACAGATTGGAAACGGGCACTTCGGCCCAACTCGTCCATGCCGACCAAGTTGTCTACCTGAGCTAGTCCCACTTGCCTGTATTTGGCCTATATCTGTCCGCAGGAAGGGGGGGGGGGGGGCGCAATACATATGCTCCTGTTTACATCAACAGTGCTGAGGTTGAGAGGGTTGAAAGCTTCCAGGAGGGAACATCACCAATAGCCTGCCCTGGTCTAACCATGTAGATGCCACAGACAAGAAAGCTCATCAGCATCTCTACTTCCTAAGGCGGCTAAAGAAATTTGGCATGACCCCTTTGATCCTCATCAATTTTTAATCGATACACCATAGAAACCATCCTATCTGGATACATCACAGCTTGGTATGACAACTGCTCTGCCGTGACCGCAAGAAACTGCAGAGTTGTGGACATAGCTCAGCACGTCACAGAAACCAGCCTCCCCTCCACGGACTCTGTCTACACTTCCTACTGCTTCGGTAAAGCAGCCAACATAATCAAAGGCCCCACCCACCCCAAACATTTTCCCTTCTCCCCCCTCCCATCGGGCAAAGACACAAAAGCCTGAAAACACTAACACCAGGCTCAAGGACAGCTTCTATCCCGCTGTTATAAGACTATTGAACGGTCCCCTAGTACGATAAAATGGACCCTTGACCTCGCAATCTACTTCGTTATGACCTTGCACCTTATTGTCTGGCTGCACTTTCTCTGAAACTGTAACACTTTATTCTGCATTCTGTTAATGTTTTGCCTTGTACTACCTCAGTGTGCCGTTGTAATGAAATGATCTATGTGGATGGCATGCGAAACAGAAGTTTTTCACTGTACCTCAGTACATACGACAATAATAAACTAATTTATCTTTCAAATCCATAAACCTGTCCAAATGTCTTTTAAACAGCGCTACTGTCCCTGCCTCTACAGCTTCCTCTGGCAGCTCGTCCCATATACCCACCACCCTCAGCGTGGATGAATGGAATCCAGAGTGTTTGAACTTCCTGACAACGTCACGGATGGAGGCCTTTTGGCCCACTGGATCTATAATGGCTCCCAACACAACCATCCCATTAGTCCCATTGCCCCCTCCCTGCAGCTTTTCCTTTCACATGGCCATCAACTCTCCTTTGATTCTTTTGCCACTTATCTGCACTACGGGGTAATTTTTACAATGCCGATTAAACCATTAGCATGTCTTTGGGATGTGGGAGGAAACTGGAGCACCCAGCAGAAACCCGCACAGACGTGGGGATAATGTGCAAACTCCACTCCCTGGAGCTGTGGGGCAGCCGCACCAACTGCTGTGCCGCCCTAAGTCACACAGCAGGGACGGGTAGGGTGGAAGGAAGTGTAGGCAAGTTAATAGTGGGAATGGATTGGATATTGTCCAGGTCTCCACCCTATTTCAGCGATTACATTTCATTCATTGTTCTATCTCCACTCCCATTTTCTCTACGACTTAAGCTTTTACCACTAACTTTTCCCAGTTCTGATCAAAGGTCATTGATCTAAAACGCCTGCTCTGGTTTTCTCCCTCTACTGATATTTCCAACATTTTCTGTTTTTATTTCAGACCTCCAGCATCTACAGTATTTTCCTTTTGGATTGACAGTCATCACAATTGTTGCAACCTAGGGTTTTACTGATGTTGGACCTAAAGCAGAAGATGAAGTTAAAACATATACCTGCCACAATGGTATCCTCCTGTATTTGGTCAGGTCACCCTTCAACAACTTCTTCAGGGAGATTAAACTGGATAGAACTTACTGCTGAACTCACTTTCAAATATACTACAAATATATCCAGTCCTGATGAAGGGTCTCAGCCTGAAACATCAACTGTTTATTTCCCTCCATAGATGCTGCCTGACCTGCTGAGTTCCTCCAGCATTTTGTGTATATTGCTCCAGATTCCAATAACTGCAGAATCTCGTCTTCAAATATACATTTTTGTAATGACCAATCACTGTCACCAGATGGCAATGTATTCCATCTAGATGGACAACCGCAGCTGCTAAATGTCACAAACACAGATGTGCAAAAAACAAGAATTCAAGTATAATTAAAGAACTACAAATAATTTTAAATCAAAAATATAAATGGTATATATCCTTTCCTTCTCTATTTAGAGATGATTCAATGCATCCCATGATATGCTAGGCACATAGGCATGGGGTAATTAGAGTCATAGAATCATACAACACGGAAACAGGCCCTTCGGCCCAACCAGCCCACACTGACCAAGATGCCCCATCCAAGCTAGTCCCATTTGCCAGCGTTTGGCCCATAACCTTCTAAACCTTTCCTTTCCATATACCTGTTCATCAGACTTAAAAGTTGTTATTGTACCTGCCTCAAATGCTTCCTCTGGCAACTCATTCCACATATATACATGCACAATTTACATCTGTTTAAAAAAAGTTGCCCCTCAAGTTCCTATTAAATCTTTCCCCTCTCACCTTAAACCTATGCCCTCTAGTTCTTGATTCCCCAGTCTTGGGGAAAAAGACCAGATGTCTTGACAATGATGGTGGAAGGTTGTTCCTCAGGTGGGAGGCCCGGGCCTAGTGGTGTGCCTCGGGTCAGTGCTGGGCCCATTGTTGTTTGTCATCTATATTAACGATTTGGATAAGAATGTACAAAGCACAGTGAGTAAGTTTGCAGATGACACTAAAACAGGTGGTATAGTGGACAATGAAGAAGGTTATCAAAAATTACAGAGGGATCTTGATCAGCTGAGTAAGTGGGCTGAGGAATGGCAAATGGAGTTTAATTCCGATAAGTGCGAGGCGTTGCATTTTCTAAAGTCAAATCCAGAGAGGACTTTCACAGTGAATGGCAGGGCCGTGGAGAATGTTGTGGAACATCAATGTTGTGGACCTTAGAGCACAAGTACATAGTTCATTGAAAGTGGAGTCACAGGTAGACAGAGTGGCGCAAAAGGCTATTGGCACGCTGCCCATAAGTCAGGGCACTGAGTATAAAAGTTGAGAGGTCATGCTGCGGTTGCACGGGATGCTGGTGAGGCCGCACTTGGGAGTATTGTTTTCAGTTTTGGTCACCCTGCTATAGGAAAGATGTTATTAAACTGGAAAGAGTACAGAAAAGATTCACAAGGAGGCTGCCAGGACTTGCTGATTTATAGGGAGAGACCCTGATACAACTATGTAAGTTGGAGTATTATGTGCAGTTCTGGTCACCACACCATAGGAAGGATGTGAATGCTCTGGAAGGATGCAGAAGAGATTCACCAGGACGTTGCCTGGGACGGAGCATTTCAGTTATGAGAACACACAGGATAGGCTGGGTTTGTTTTGTTTGGAGCAAAGGAGGAACCTGATAGAAATGTACAAAATTTTAAGGGCATAGAAGGTGGATAGTGAGAAACCTTTCCCCCATAATGGAGACATCCAAAATCAGAGGGCATAGGTTCAAGCTGAGGGGTTAGAGGGAATCTGAAGATTTTTTTTCATCCAGATAGTGGTTGCAACCTTGAACACACTGTCCGAGGTGGTGAAGGTAAATACTCTCACAATGCTTAAAAGTATCTGGATGAGCACTTGTATTGCCAGGAGCATAGAAGGGTATGGAGTAAATTCTGATAAATTGAATCAGTACAGATGGGTACTTGGTGCTGGCATGGACAAGGTGGGCCAAAGGGCAGGTGCTGTGCCGGATTACTCTCTGACTGATGAATCGTATCTTGAAGACTGCTGATGATATGAGGCAAGGTGGCAGAATGGGCTGTGAGGAGAATGTGGAAGCGTTTTGGAGGGGATATAGATAGTTAAGTTAGTGGGCAAGGACATAGGACATGACAGATGGATTATATTGTGGAAAAATGTGAATAAGCCGAGTGTCCTTGTACACAAGTTACTGGAAGTTAATATGCTGGTTAAGCAAGCAATAAGGAAGGCAAAGAGCAGTTTGACACTTACTGCAAGAGGGTTCAAGTACAAGAGTAGTGATGTCTTGCTTCAATTACATAGGGCCTGGTGAGACTGCATCTGGTCTGGTGTCTCTACTCAAGGAGGAATACATTTGCAACAGAGGGATAGCAGGAAAGATGTACCATATTGATTCCTGAGATGAGAGAGGTCAGGTAGAACATGCCTATAAATCTTTGCAGTTTAGGATGTGGACTTCCTATTTCCCCTACCTGGGATATCTAAAATAAGGGATTGCAGTATCAAAATAAGGTGATAGCCATTCAGGACAAAGAAAAGGAGAAATTTCTTCACCCAGAAGATAGCGAATCTTTACAATGCTCTACCCAGAAGGGCTGTAGAGGCTCAGTTGTGGAGTATATTCATGAAAGAGACTGATAGATTTATGCACGTTAAAGGAATCAAGGGACACGCGATTTGCACAGGAAAGTAGTGCTGAAGTAAAAGATCAGCCATGATCTCAGTGAATGACAGAACAAGAGCTAGGAGCCCAATAGCCGACTTCTGCTTCTATTTCTTGTGTTCTTCTAGATTTTTGATAACATCTTCCATGTTCTTCAAAAGAAGTTTTCATAGAATCATAGGAAGTACAGCACAATACAGGCCCACAATGTTGTGCCGACCTTTAAACCTCACCAAAAAACTATCTAACTCCTTCCTCCCACATATCCCTCTATTTCAAATTCCTCCATATGCTTATCTAGCAATCTCTTGAATTTGACCAATGTACCTGCCTCCACCACCACCCCAGGCACCGCATTCCATGCCCTAACCACACTCTGGGTAAAAAACATTCCTATGTAAAGGAACAGTTACCAAATTATGAGAACTTCAGAAGGTTACAGTTAGAGTGACTGCAATGATCAGTTTCATTTCCTTCAAAACCCTGGGATGGAAATCACCTCCACTTCCATGTCATTATTTTCTTCAAAGCTCTCATCTTGCTTATGTTGACCTTAGCAAATCCTTGTCCCCAATTTAAGATCATGTTCCAATGGGACACCTCTCCTCTCTTGTAAATAAAGGGTTTCTTAAAGAACATTAAGGTAGGTAAGTCCCCAGGGCCTGATGGGATATACGCCGGGTTACCGAGAGAGGCAAAATATGAGATTGCTGGGGCCTTGACCAAGATCTTCAGGTCCGCTATAGCCACAGGCAAGGTACCGGAGAACTAGTGAGTAGTTAATGTGTTCCATTATTCAAGAAAGAAAATAGGGATAATCCTGGAAACTATAGACTGGCGAGTCTCATGTCAGTGGTAGGGAAGCTATTGGACAGGATTCTTAGGGATAGGATTTATGAGCATTTGGAAAACTGTGGCCTAATTAGGAACAGTCAGCATGGCTTTGTGTGGGGCAAGTCGTGCCTTACTAACTTCATTGAGTTTTTTTTGAGGAAGTGACGAGGGTGATTGATGAAGGTAGAGCTGTGGATGTTGTCTATATGGATGTTAGTGAGGTGTTTGACAAGGTACCTCATGGTAGGCTCATCCAGAAGATTAAGATGCATGAGATCCACGGTGACCTGGCCGTTTGGATTCAGAATTGGCTTGTGAGTCAGAGGTTAGTGATCAATGGGACTTAATCTAGCTGGAGGTCCATAACTAGTGGTATTTCCCTGCGATCTATACACACACACACACACACGTGTATATATATAAAATGACTTGGCTAAAAATGTGGATGGGTAAGTTAGTAAGTTCTCAGAAGTAAAACCAGCGTAGAATTTACACTATTGATGGTAGGGCACTAGGGATTGTAAGGGAACTTAGGAGTATAAGTGCATAGCTCATTGAAAGCAGCGTCACTGAAAAAGGTAGCGTAGTGAAAAAGGTGTTTAGCACGCTGGCCTTCATCAGTCAGGGCACTGAGTACAGGAGTTGGGACATTATGTTGCAGTTGTAAAAGTCGTTGGTGAGGCCGCACTTGGACAACCGTGCACCTCGGTCACCCTATTAAAGAAAAGATGTAGTTAATGTGGAAAGAGTGCAGAAAAGATTTACGAGGATGTTGCCAGGACTAGCGGTTAGGTCCTTATTTCCTAGGACAATGAGGGGCAACCTTATAGACAGGCATAGATAACAGTCTTTTCCCCAGGGTAGGGGAGTCCAAAACTAGGAGGTATAGGTTTAGGGTGAGAAGGAAAAGATTTAAAAGGGAGCTGGGGGGGCAACTTTTTCATGCAGAGGGTGGTGAGTATATGGAATGAGCTGCCTGAGGAAGTGGTTCAGGCAAGTACGATATCATTCAAGAAACACTTGCACAGGTACATGGACGGGTGGGGCCTGGAGAGATATGGACCGAACACAGGAAATTGGGACTAGCTGGTTGGGCACAGTGGTCGGCATGGACTGGTTAGGCTGAAGGGCCTGTATCCGTGGTGTATTGCTCTATGACTCTATGATACAAAGATTGGTGGCGTTGTGGATAGTGTAGACGATTGCCGAAGGAGACAGCGGATACAGATCAGTTGCAGATATAGCAGAGAATCAAGTAATCTAGCTAAGTGAGAGGTGTTGCACTTTGGGAGATCAAATGTAAAAGGACATCAATACTGTTAATGGCAGGACCCCTAACATTGTTGATGTACTGAGGGATTTTGGGGTCCAAGTCCATAGCTCCCCAAAAGTGGCTGCACCAATTGATGGGGGGGGGGGGGGGGGGTGGGGGAGGTAAAGAAGGCGTATGGCATGCTTGCCATTATTAGTTGAGTAACTGAGTGCAGGAGTCAGGAAGTTATGTTGCAGCTTTATAAAACTCTGGTTAGGCCGCATCTGGAGTATTGCATTCAATTCTGTTCGCCCCATTACAGGAAGGATGTGGAGGCTTTAGAGAGGGTGCGGAAGAGGTTCACCGGGATGCTGCCTGGATTAGAGAGCATGTGTTATATGGAGAGGTTGGACAAACTTGGATTGTTTTCTCTGGAGCGGCGGAGGCTGAGGGGAGACCTGATAGAGGTTTATAAGATTATGAGAGGAGTAGACAGCTGGTATCTTTTTCCCAGGGTTGAAGTGTCCAATACTAGAGGGATGCATTTAAGGTGAGGGGGGTAAGTTCAAAGGAGATGTGCGGGGCAAGTATTTTTACAGAGAGTGGTGGGTGCCTGGAATGCGCTGCCAGGGGTAGTGGTGGGGGCAAATATGACAGAGGCATTTAAGAGGCTCTTGGTAGGGAAATGAATGTGCAGAGAATGGAGGGATATGGACATTGTGTGGGCTAAAGGGATTAGTTTAGTTAGGCATTTAATTACTAGTTTAATTAGTCTGGCACAACATTGTGGGCTGAAGGGCCTGTTCCTGTGCTTTGTTCTACTTTGTAGGTTTTTCCTGACAAACACCACAGACGGATTCACTTTACATTGGAGAAATTAAACACAGTTTGGGTGATTGATTTGCAGAAACAGTTGAGTTTAGTCCGCAACAGTGATCCTGAGCTTCCCGTAAGTTTAATTCATCGTCCTACTCCCACTCTGACTTTCCATTTGTCATCTCCTGCACTGTTACAACAAGGCCCAATGCAAGAACAGCACCTTATCTTCCAACTGAGCATGTTGCAGCCTTCTGGACTCAATATTGAATCAACTTTAGGCAATCAGCACTTGGTTTCAGTGTGTATCAGAAATGGCCATTTCTGCCAGTCAACCATCTAGGATTATGGCTCAGTTTCTCTCTCTCTCTAACCTGGCCTGCTGAGCATGTGCCACAGTCCTGCTATTCATAACATACAACACAGACAAAAAACAAAAGGTGCTTCCACCAGATGAATTAACTTCAGGTGGATCTTGATCAGCTGGGTAAGTGGGCTGAGGAATAGAAAAGATGTTATTAAACTGGCAAGAGTGCAGAAACGATTTACAAGGATGTTGCCAGGACTTGAGGGACTGAGTTATAGGGAGAGGTTGGACAGGTTTGGACATTTTTCCTTAGAGCATAGGAGACTGAGAAGTGATCTTATAGAGGTATATAAAATCATGAGGCACATATGTCAATATACTCAGTATTTTTCCCAGGGTTGGGGAATCAAGAACTAGAGGGCATAGGTTTAAACTGAGGGGAAAGATTTAATGGGAATTTGAGGGGTAACTTTTTTTTTTACGCAGAGGGTGGTACATATATGGAATGAGCTGCCAGAGGAAGTGGTTCAGCCAAGTACGATAACAACTTTTTAAAAAAAAGAGTTGGACAGGTACATGGAGAGCAAAGGTTTTGAAGGTTATGGGCCAAACATGGGCAAATGGGACCAGCTTGGATGGGCATCTTGGTTGGCATGGGCCAGTTGGGCTGAAGGGCCTGTTTCTGTGCTGTATGACTGTAAGTGATCTGCTATTACCCAGAAGTATTCACTCTGTTCTATCCACCCCTCTCCCATCTCCTCTGCTACCTAAACAGAACTTGTTTTCTTTCCCATTTCTGACAAAGGGTCTCAGACCTGAAACATCAACTGTTTCTCTTTCCACAGATGCTGCCTGACCTGCAGAGTGTTTTCTGCATTTTCTGTTTTTATATCAATGTCCAGCATTTGTAGGTTTTGATTATTGAAATCTGATTCAGCCTTGAAATTTATAAGAAACACAAGCAAAAGTAGGCCCTTCAAACTTCTGCCATTCATCAAGATCATGACTAATCATGTATCTCAGCACTAGTTTCCAGCATCCACCCCATGTCCTTTGATTCCCTCAGTATTCAGAAATCTATCAAGCTCTGTTGTGAATAACTCAGTGATTGAGCCTCCACAGCCCTCAGTGAAAAACTCTCTCCCTATCTCTGCTCCAAATTGCCTAACACTTCTCTTAAAACTGACCCCTGGTTCTAGATTTCACAGCTCAGGAAGAGGAAGTGGTTTCACATTTTAGTGGTTTCACTAGATTTCACAGCACAGCTCTTTCCTACATTCAGCCTGTTGAGCCCTGTAGGAATTTTTTTAAATTAAATTTCAATGAGATTTCTTTTTGTTCTTCAAAACTCTAGAGCATACGGTCCAGTCTACTCAGTCTCTCCTCACACAGCAAACGCATTATCCCAGGAACCAGTCCAGCCAATCTTTGCTGCACCCCCTCTATGGAATGTATATCTTTTCTGTACATGATACTGCAGGTGCTGTCTCACCAGGGCCCTGAATAACGATGGTAAGTTATCTTTACTCCTGCGGTCAAATCCTCTTGCAATAAAGATCAACATACCATGTGTTTCCTAATCGCCTGTTGAGCTCACACGCAGGATTTTGTGACGTGTACAAGGTCACCTTAGTGCCTTTGAACATCAACATTACCCTTGGTTTTTCTCAGCTCCACCCAAAACTGATTCCACTTGAATTTCTTATCTAATGTTCCCTTTCTCTCTACTGCCTTTATCCTATACTTCAGAGTTTCTCTGACTTATTTTTCATTTGTAGGTCTCCTCTAAAAGTTACGTATCCCAAAATATTGAATTCCAATCAGTCTCTGTAATGACTATTAGATTGTACCCATTTAGTTCTACTTGTGCTATTAATTCACCTCCCTTGTTACAAATGCTGCACACAACTACATAATTTTGTCTTTCTGTGATATTTTTCCTGTTCTGACTAACTCGAAAGTTACTCTCAAGTTTATAGGCAGTGTCCCTTCCTTAGATACTGTTTGTTATTACCCATTTACTACCCTGCCGAATTGCTGTTCTTTCTCTTAAACTCTCCAAATTTCCCCTTACCAGAAAACACACACGCGCACACAGACACACACACAGAGTCACACAGACACACACACACACCAATAACTACATTCTTATCTACCTCCCTCTTTATTTTACTCACAGGACACCGGTCCTAGCCCAATTCAACTGAAGCACATCCCACCAAACCTCTTTCCTCTTTCTTTCCCCAGTACTCCATGAACAAAACCTATTCCTCCCACACAACCTTTGATCTATGCAATCAGTTATTTTTTGCACTTTCCCAATTTACACGTGGCTCAGATAATAATCCAAAGGTTATTACTTTGTGGTTCTGCTTTTTAATTTGGATGCTCGCTGCTCACTTCCCTCCGGCAGAATCACTGACTTTGTCTTATCCATGCCATTGGTTCCCAGAATGGACCACAACCATGGGAGCTTTCCCCTCCCACTATTAAGTTTCTTTCCAACCCTGAGATGTTCTTAACCCTGGTACAGGGCAGTCATCACAGCCTTCAGTACTCACTAATGACTGCAGAGAACAAATGTATACAGTAAAGATCGTTAATCTGGCACACACTGGACTTCAGTGGTGCCCAATTCGTAGATTTTCCAGATGTTACTGCCATTAATACCAACACATTTTAAGTTCATTTTTTTTAAAGATATTACAGAAGTTTCAAGGGAGCGCAGTAACTGGAGCCCAGTGTGTCAAAGAACACATGGGAACTAGGACCCTGTGTGTCAAAGGGAAAGCCCAGAATCAGCATCCACTGAGCCAGATGCCAAACCATCAGCATTTCTGAACAATGGGATAGCAACTTTACTGTATACCCCTAACTATACTGTTCCTAGTACCATTGCATTCCTTTTCACTCGCCCAACTTGAATGGCCTCCTGTTGATAATTCGTTCATCACCTCCCTCATCACTCCTCTCATCCACACAGGCTCCTCCTTGTGGGTGCAGAACACTAAAGTGTACTGACATTAGTAAGGCTAGCAAAATAATAGAAGTATTTTCTTGCAGTGGAGGGAGTGGAGCGATGGTTCATCAGATTAATTCCTGCGTTTGTGTACGAGGGGAGATTAAGCAGAAATTTGATTAGGGAAGAACAAGAGCTAATTTTGTTGAAACATACAAAGTGCTTACAGTTCATGAGAGGGTAATGTAAGGATGAGGTCTTAGGTGTCCAGAACTGGCTGAGTCTCAAAATAAGGGGTCAACCATACAGAATTAAGATGAGAACTTTCTTAACCCAGAAGGTGATGAATCTTTGGAAAGATTCTTCTCTATCCAAAAGGCTATAGGAACTCGGTCACTGAGTATATTCATAACAAGAGATGGATACATTTTTAGATATTAAGAGAATCAAAGGATAATGGGGATAGTGAAAGGAAGTAATTTTTTTGTACCAACTATGCCAGTTATATTAACATGTACTTACTGTTCATTTATAGTGAAACTTCAATAATCTGCTACCAATTTCAGATGGTTCAGCATCTGGCACACCATCAGGATTTCCAAAAAATTGGAAGCGGTTCTGTTTCCCCTCCCTCCCTTTATACTCATTTGGTTCACTAGACAACTTATTATACTACTGTGCAACATCTTTAAAATAAAGTGATTTAAGAGTATTGGGGTATTAAGAGGAGTAATATCCAACAGTCCAGAGCATCTGCTAGTCAGGCACCACCAAAGTTCCAAGGGTGCTTGATTATAGATTTACTCTAGTTAAGTTTTATTTGGAACGGTGGGGTTGGGAGATTCGTAAGGGGCTTTACAAGGGATGTGGAGTTGTTATTTCCCCAGCTAGAGTGCCTAGAACCAGGGATCATTGTCTCAACATAAGAGTTTAGCAATTCAGAACGAGGAGAAGAAATCCCTTCACTTAGAGGTCATAAATTCTCTACCTAAGACAGCTGTGGAGACTCAGTTGTTGAGTGTATTCAAGCAAGAGATCAATGGAATTTGAGGTATTAAGATAACTTGAGGGATATTGATTATTGCAGGAAAGTGGCACTGAGATAAAAGACAAGCCATTTTCTTATTGAATGGCAGAGCAGGTATGAAGGCACCCCCGCCCCCCATGACCTTCTGCTTTTGTTTCTGATATTCTCATGTGCTCAAGTGTAGGTCTTTCATACCAACTGGCACAGAGAGCCAGAGTGATGTTTTATTGTTCCAATACCTTTTCCTGACATTGTTCTATGGCACAGGGTGTCACTCCTGTGTGATATTTTAGCTGCCAGCTGATGCCAGCTTCTCACAGCTACATCCTTGAAGGTCTCCTCACACTTCTGATGCAAAGCACCTCCCTAGTGAACCATTGACTCCTCACAGCAGGGTGCTCCTGGTCACTGTCTGAAAAACCTAGAACTCACTTCCTTCCTTGTCGTGCCTTTATGTTAGCTATAAAACTTGCTGCAAAGGTGTGGCCTCAGGAAGTAAAGGAGCTGCAGTCAAGCACACAATTAAATTGGGAACAATCAGGACTTGTGCTGTTTTCCTTAAATGGAAACATTGTCAAGAAAATCCATCTGTGCAGTTGAACTAGGATCACAAATTAAAAGTGCACTCCTGAGGAAGTGGAATGATCTGGCCCAGGTAAACCAGTGACCTGTTAGTTTTCCAAAAACAGAGGAAATTCATTTCTAAACACTTGTTCTTTTCTCCCTCATTCTTCTTTATATCCATTTTAAAAGTGACTTCCAACTTCACCCAGCTCTGAGGAAAGGTTATTGGATATGAACTATTAACTGTTTCCTTCTCCATAGATGCTGCCTGGCCTACCAAATATTTCTAGCAATTTCTGATTTTATTTCAGATTTCCAACATGCAGAGAAGACTGTTTCCATAGTGCAGTCAAGAACTACTTGTTTATGATGATTTCAATTTTACCTGAACAGACATGGTATCATAATGGTTAAGTGAAAACTAGCATGGAATAATTCAACCAAATCCATTCCCATTCCCTTCACATAATATTTTGCCTCATGATTCGCTATGGTTAACTCTACACTCACCAATTTAACCTTTCCAAAACTACAATGACACCTAGAAAGCCCCACGTCCTCGTTCAGAATGCAACCTATTCTGAGTGATTGCATTTGCCAACAAAGAAATTAGTTCCACATTGATCTCTGAAAACAGCACAATCAGAGCAGAAAAGCTCATATGTCCCATCAAGGAGATTATGCTGACCTTCTGCCTCAACCCCATCCTTCCCGCACTACCCCCAGTCTCGTCAGTAAAATTCAGTAAGTGGGTGGTCTTAAATGAACTCAATGACTAAAAACATTTCTCCAAAAGAATTTTAAAACCTCTCAGTATCCCAAGAAATTTTTTCTCATCTTTGTTCTAGATAGCATATGCTCAATTCTAACATGGTGACCCATTCCCTACCAACTGTGGCTCTGACATACCATTTGCCTCACTCCTAATTTAGCCCACAGGAAAAACGTAAGGAAACAAAAGGTCTGCAGATGCTGGAATCTAGATGAAAAAAAAACAAGATGTTGGAGACACTTAAGGAAGGGTCCTGACCCAAAACATTGACCGTCTGCTTTTCTCCACAGATGCTGCCTGACCTGTTAAGTTCCTCCAGCATCTTAGCTTTTTCCTAATGAAAAATCAACAAGACTTTATTTTAAGGAGGCATTTCATTGCCCTAAAAGTGTATTGGTTGCCTGCCCATCCATGGCTAGGGTGCCATTCCAGGATGCCTCTCACCCTTGGGTGCCATACAAGGACATGGCTGATTGGGACAGGTGCCATCTCATCACAGACAGCTGCTCAGACTGAACCTAGGAGACCCAACCAACCCTACAATATCACTGGGTGTCAAATGTTTGTAGCTATATTTGATATTCAAACAGTAACAATTAGAACTGGTTAAAAAAAAATAAAACCTTTTATACTTCAAATACTGAAAAACACATTCATGTGTTAAAGTCAATTTAAAAACATCAAAATCACTTAAATAAATATAGGACTTTATATTGCCAGCCAATCCCTTCCATTCGTTTGAATGGCAGACCACTCTGCTGGTGCTGAGTTTAACCCAGTGCATGCTCATTGCTTGGGTGGGAACTAGGGTGCTGCCCCAGTGAACTTGAGTAATACAGTCAGTAGTGCATGGGCAGAAAACGCTACCTCTGGTTTAAGACAACACCAACACTGGAAGCTGGGACTTCCATGGGATTACATCGTGGAAAAATGCAAACTACCACAGAATAATGTAATCAAATGCATTCCCATTCCCTCCACACAAAATGGATAGTCTGGGGCAGGAGACATGCCCTATAAATTGGGTTGATGCTCAAGTGCAATGGTAAGCAGATGCTTTAACATTGTAGGTGTCTTGTTCACAGATTAGACGTTCTCTCAGGTGGATGTGTTTAGTATGAGAACACATGGCTGTCACGTGACAGTACCAACACTGACCCCTCTGGTTGGAGGACAGCATTGCTTATCAGATTGGAAGTGACACCACTGTCAATCAAGGTTTGGCTTCACCCCACCTATCAGGTGTGGGCATAGGGATTGGCCTTGGAGAGCACCTTTGTTCCTGAACCTGCCTGACCATTGGCCTTGGTAAACACCTTTGTCCTTGACCTCCAAGCCATTGGCCTGTCCAAATTACCTGGCCGGGCTCCACCTAGCCTTCCAGCACTATAAAGGGTGTTGCACATTCCTGGCTCTTCCTCTTTTGACTGCCCCAAGAATAGTGAGACAATGCTACAGAGACCACTGGTAAGAGTGTGCACCACTACCTGGTTTGGGAGTGTTAGGGCCAATGCTTGTTTGGGTCAAGGTGTTCAGGCAATGAAGTGTTTATCTCTTGATAAGCTGTACCTTGTTTAGTGTGTGTGTCATCCTCGTTGTGATTTCCCCCTCACGTTCGTGGTCTCCTGTGCGTGTGTGAGTGTGCACCCATTCCCATTCATTCTGTCCCTGCATTTGTCTTTGTGATTAAACTATTTTTAAAATCCAAAGATTGTGTCCAGAGTCCTCCATCTTTAAGACCAAAAGAACCTTTTCACACAACATTGTGAGTATACCATGGCATTAACCAGGGTTGGCAGGGTCATGTTCCAGTCTCATATATAATAATCTTAATTTCCTGAAAACATTCTGTTTAGAACTTGAATGTCACATTTCCATCATTACTTTAAAAGTGCTTCAATGGCTGCAGGGCACTTTGGGGAAGGTAAGATGATGAACAACTGATTGAGTTGGTTAATTGCTGAAGTAGCAGCTAGACTGGGCCTATGGCAGGTAATGAGTGAACCAGCACAAGTGATGTCCCAACCTGACCTCCTCGTCACCAATCTACCTGTGGCAGAGGCATCTGTCCATGACAGCTCCAGTAGAATCTAAAGTGCCAATAAATTATTCATTCTCTTTATATTACAAGTCACCAACCAGTCACAATATTTTTGTTTAAATTATCAAATCTTTCACAATTTTGGAAATGATTAGAACCTTACAATATTAGAACTAGTCCTTATAGCAATGACTAGTTAGGTTGTGGTGCTGTTCCAGATGTTCATAAGGTATTGTATTGCATATTACATCTGATCACATGGTAATGTTCACATAACCCTCAATCTTTTATAAACAGATCCAGCATTTTTTTCCACTTAGAAACGAAAGGGGTACAGAACTAATTGATTATACAGTTTCACATACCTACCCAGCTCATAGTTAAATCAATACCCAAACCACATGAAATCAACCACTAAAATAGTTTCTGTTCACTCAATGTTAAGCAGAAACAGTCAGGAAATGCACAAGTGTGGTTAACATTTCTGCCACACATTCACCACCTTTCAGTCAGAATAAACCGCAACAACATTGTGGCTTAACACTGTTCTCATATCAACAGAATCGTGTGACAAGTATTGAGAAGCATCAGCCATTTCAAGCTGCTCACCAGCATGTCCTGGTGTTCATATTTTTTCCCCAGATTGGACAAGGATAATCAGGCTATGTCAAGATTTAGTTCAGAAATAGAACCTAACCTAGAGTAAGCTTAAGGTGATAAGAAAATACAATTGCTCTTGTTGGGGCTGCAGCAGTCAAATTAACAGACTAATAATTCAGAGGCCTACAATGACAATGCCAAGGCCCATATTCAAATCACACCATGGCAGCCGTGGAATTTCAATTCAGTTGATAATCCGGACCTTGAAATAAAGAAACTGTAGAACAAAGGGACCCAGGAGTACAAGTACATAGCTCCCTGAAAGAGGCGTCACAAGTAGACAGAGCAGTGAAGGAGGCTTTTGGCATGCTGGCTTTCACCAGTCAAGAGTATTGAGTATAGAAGTCGGGATGTTATGTTGAAGTTATATAAGATGTTGGTGAGGCTGCATTTGGAATATTTTGTACAGTATTGGCCACTTGCTATAAGAAAGATCCCATTAAGCTGGGAAGAGTGTCCTCCAGATAAATTTATCTGAGGTTTGAGTTCTCGGAGTAATAAAGGTTAAGGGGTTTGAGTCCCCAGTTTCGGGCTTTGTGAATTTTAAGGTTTTGAGTTTTAAGTTTTGAGATCGGTTCTCCAGTACTACCACCCTGCCTTAGACCAGTTCTTAAGAGGGGAAATCCCCCACGGAAATGTCAGGAACCTGAAGTGGGTGAAGAAAAGAGAACGATCTTACAGAGAATCAGAGCGATTTGTACCTTACAGTCGAAAGATGAAAATAACTTCCGTAAATTATCGGCATGCCTCAAGAAGAAACTGGGAAATGAAATATGGCCATTAGGGGGAACTTGGGATATGGGTAAGTGTCTAAAGGCATAAAAAGTAATTTGTGAATGCAATACAGGGGAAAAATGGAAAATATTAATGTCTACTTGGAGAAAAACAGCCGAAGACCCGACAAATAGATCTAAACAGAGTAGTTGGGAACATAATGCACATAGAAGGGGGATTAGTGTACGTGATGAAAAAGGAAGTCCCAAGAGTTGGGAAGTTTTTAAGTCTCAGTGTGGAGACCACGACGCTGAGAGAAGTAGAAGGGAGAGGGAAGGGGTAGATCAGAAGAATGAGGAAAAACGTAGGAATAAAAATAGAAAAAATAAGGATAAAGTGGAGGTACCTCCCGACATGTCTGGCGTGCCCCTGTTGTTCCAAAGTAATGATACGGACAAGAGAGGATTGGATGGTTCAATCCACAGCCCCTATCTAACCCCCAATTTCACTGCCGCCCCCATATAATGCGACTAGTCTGCAAACCGTTCTGCTCTCACCACCAATGACTGCTGGCCAAATCCCGTCCCAAGGACAATTCCACGACCCTATTGCATCCTAAACTAGAAATCAGCTTAGATGGCGAGGAAGCCCACATACGAATGGTTCTAAGGCCACAGGGAAGCAACGGAACTTCTCGGTAGGGGACAGACCTTTAGTAGATCCTCAGACGGACACCGATTATGACTCCGATTCTACCACTGATAATGACGACCCTAAAGATCCCGACCCATCACCCATGTTGAATGAGGTAAAGGGAGCCAAGGCTAAAAGACAGTTCCCCAACAGGAGTGTTCCCAATCCCAATCCAGCCCAAGCGAGTGCTAATCCTATGATCCACATCTACACCCCTTGGAAGCCTCAGGAGATGTGCCTAACCATGAGTCATGCACCCAAACATAAAACCAACCCGGAGGATTTTACTTAACGCACTCCATTCTTGGGGACACGTAATACCTCCATAGAAAGTAAAACAAACCCAGCGCCAGGTGGAATTTCTAGGCACCCTTTTAAGTGCAACTGAGCGACAGCTCACTCCTGAATGCATTACACCCATTATTGCCACCCCACCACCCTCTACCCCGAAGGGTATGTGCGCCTTCTTAGGTTTAGTACATTTCTGCAGGCAATGGCTACCTAATGTGGCCCTCCTTACTAAGCACCTCATCCCCCTGGCTTCAAGCCAGTCCATAGGACCTTCTGAACTTAACAGGAACAAAAGGAGGCCTTTGATAAGCTCAAACAGGCCCTTGCCAGTGCCCCAGCCCTGGGATGCCCTCTATATGATTGCCCATTTCAGCTTTTTGAGAGTGTTCTGGAGGACTGCGCTACAGCTGTCCTTACTCAAACCCATGGGGATAGAAAAAGACCGGTGGCATATTACTCCACTTGGCTGGACCCGGTTGCCAGGGGGCTCCCACCATGCTCACAGATGCTTCCAGCCATCTACTCCCTGGTAACAGCAGCCTCCAATATAACCCTGCAACAGTCAGCAGTTGTTTATTCCTCCCATACCGTAACAGCACTCCTGACCTCCCATCAGATGCAACACCTTACCCAGGCCCGCTTAAACAAATATGAGGTAGCACTCCTGAATAACCCACTCCTCACTTTTGCCTACTGCACTACCATTAACCCTGCCATCTTTCTAGAGGCCCAACTGGAGGATCTTGAAGGTGCACCACATGACTGTTTAATGCGTAACCACTTTTTGACTACACCCCATCCCGACCTTTCGGCTAAAGCCTTCCAGTCAGCAGACTTAAACCTGTACGTCGATGGCAGTTCCTCCGTTTGCGAACAGGGAATCCACTTTTGCGGCTACGCCATAGTAGACGACTCCCATGTTGTGGAGTCTGCGTCTTTGCAGCCCCCAGTCTCTGCCGAAAAAGCAGAACTCTTTGCCCTGACCAGTGCTTGTATTTTAGCCAAGGATAAAGTAGATAATATCTTTACTGATTCCCCATCTGGTTTACGAATTTTATTAATCTGATGTTTAGATAAAGTAGCTTTCAAATGGTTGGCCAATAATTTACCTGTTTGTCACCATGTATATAAAATTGACTTTTGTTTTTAAGTAGTAGATTTTCAATTGAAGATGTTATTTCAATTGAAGAAATACTAAACTATGTTGTAATTGGAGTTCTGTTCTCTTTTTAAAAAGCTCCAGATTAGGAGTATCAGAACATTTTTTTTTAATCGATTTCTTTAATCTTGTCAGCTAATATACGTATTTCGTTATTAGTTCGTTTTTCAATCCAGTGGAATATGAAATAATTTGACCATGGATATATGCTTTAAAAGTATCCCATATTATCCCACTGGAGATTTCTTCAGTAAACTTAGTTAAGAAGAAAAATGAAATCTGTTCTTTATGAAATCTAAGTCTTGTAATAGAGAAGGGTTGAATCGCCATTGTCTGACATCAAAGGATACTTCTGGTAATTTAATTGATAAACTCAATGGTGCATGATCAGAAATGGCAATTGCATCATATTTACAGTCCATAGTAAGTGGAGCTAGTCTAGCATCAATAAAAAAATAATCAATCCTCGAGTAATTATGGTAGACATGAGAAAAGAATGAAAATTTATCATATGGGTGTAGAAATCTCCAAACATCTAAAATTCCAGATTCAACTAAGAAGGAATTAATAAAGGATTTGACACAGATCTATCCATCAAAGGGTTTAGACAGCAGTTAAAATCTCCACCCATAATCACAGTGTATTCATGTAAATTAGGAAGAAATACAAACTGATGTTTTAAAAAATTCAGAGTGATAATAAACGTTAACCATAACTTTTTTTTATTATGAAGTAGACCAGTAATTAATAAAAATCTACCATTTGGGTCTGATATTGTCTCATGATGGACAAACAAAACTGAGGAGTCTATAAAAATAGAAACTCCTTTCACCTTTGCTTGTGAATTTGAATGGAACTGTTGACCCCTCCAAAATCTAAAAAAAAGTTGATTATCTTTCTTCCTGATGTGAGTCTCCTGAATGAAAATAATCTGAGCATTTAATCTACGAAAAATTTTAAAAATCTTCTTGCGCTTAACCAGATTATTTAAGCCGTTAACAGTCCATGAAATAAGATTAATAGTCTTATCCATTTTAACAGATTAAAAAACATACAGTATATAAAGGGTTAATCTTGGTATATGCAAGTCTTACCATCAGGAAGTAGTTAAAAAAAATGTTCAGAGGAAACGGATATGACGACAATTTAGAAAAATTTGTAGTTTAGCCCAGAAAAAAACCTAAAAACAGCCCCACCCCCGCCCAACAGCCCGAAAACTGACCAATAAGCAGCCAGAAAGCTACCCTCTAATTGAACTAATCCCAGTTCTATTGGTGGCAGTAGTCCAAACTGAAAAATATACAAACCACCCATGTTTTGTCTAAAGGTGAACAACATAATCCAAACAAAGATATCGAACTAACTACATAGTTGTGAGATTGAAACAGAGCCAAAGGGAGTTAACAGTCGACATTTAAAAAATACAGTTTAATAATAATTCTGAAAAGAAAGCAAACGATCATTTTGTTAAATTCTTAATTATTATTAAAACAAAACATTAAAATATTAAAAGCAAAAAAGGTTTAAATCTAAAAATTAATTGGATAATAAAGCAAGTAGGTAGTAAATCAAAGGAAAAACACTGTTTCTTCCGCATTTCTTAGCTTCTAAAATTAAAAGCTAGTTCAAAAGAAATTCCTCAGCCTCTTGGACGGATTTAAACCATTTGCGAGATTTATCAGGTAGTGTAACTCTCAACAATGCAGAATGATAATTGCTTTGATAGAGACGAGCCATAATTGGTTTGTAGGTCAGCCTTTCTTTCATAACTTTGGGGGTGTAATCTTCAACTATTCGAAATTTCCATTGTTTAAATTGAATCATTCCATGTCCACAAGCGTTACGAATCAAGAGTTCCTTGACGTTGACATAATGGAATCTCAGTATTACTGGCTGAGGTTTTTGATCTGGAGCAGGTTTGGATCTTAATGCTCTGTGAGCCCTATCCAGAATGGGCTGAACAGGGAACATTTCGGAACCAAGTACATCAACCAAAAGTTTAGAAAAGAATTCCGTAGGGTTACCAGTCTCGGTGTTCTCTGGAAAATTGAGGAGTCTTAAATTTTTCCTCCTGCTACGTCCTTGCAGGTCGATGATCCTCGGTTGTTGCTTTTCCAGGTTTTGCTTGGTCGTAATTAAGTCTTTTTCAAGTGAACGGAGTTTGGCATCTGTCTTTACCAGCTTGGTCGAGTTCAGCAATTAGTTGCATTTGTTTGGCATTTTCCTGGATAAGAGTACAGAAGTCCCTGGGTTACGAACGAGTTCAGTTTTTGAGACTGTTCGCAACCCGATTTTGTATGCAACTCGGAACAGTGTCCGCGCATGCGCACTTGGGCCGGGGATCACGGCCGCGCATGGCCCCAGCCGCATATGCACACTTGGCCCGGGGTTGGGCCAAAGAAGGTGTACCGCTGCCGTGGTAGGATTGGGGGCCGGGCTCGCTCACAAACCAACCACGAAGGTTGGTTCATAAGTATGGGTGTTCGTAAGTTGGGGACTTCCTGTATTTTGTTCGTCTTCAAAGTCCTTTAAAATGGACTTCAATTCAGCAAAGCTCCAGTCAAAATTTCTATCCAGATTAAAAATAGCTTCCAAAATAGGTTGGTCTCCAATATCTTTACCATTAGCTGACGGTTTAGATCTGGTGCTCATTTTAACAGTTAAAGATCAAGATTAAACTTGTGCCAGTATTGTAAAAGACTTATTAGACAGTGGTAAATAGTAGATTGAAAAGTGCCTGGACCAAAGCCAAGTTATGACTTAGTCCATCGAGCACCACCGACAGACTCCCCGTCTTTACTGATTCCCGCTATGCTTTTGGAGTCGCCCATGATTCTGGCCAACTATGGACGCACAGGGGATTTCTGACCTCTACAGGTAGCCCCATACAGAATGAGGCTTACTTAAAGAACCTCCTCCAAGCCATCATCCTCCTTAATAAATTGGCCATCATTAAATGCTCAGCTCACCTCTCAGACGCCTCCCTAGTAACACAGGGCAATAACAGAGCACATGCAGAGGCTAAATTAGCAGCACACCACGGGACTAATATCGTTTCGACTGCGGAAAAATAGGCGGTGGCTTGTAAGCCAACAATAACAACGCAGGGCACCCCAGACATGGTCACTGTGCGACACTTACAGGGGGACGCCCCTGACTCAGAAAAACAAGTATGGAAGGCACACAGGTGTACGCACTCTGCACCACATGGCCTCTGGACTACTCCAGTCGGTCAAGTATGTATACCTGATTCCTTGTTACCAATGCTTATTGACTGCATACATTCTGACACCCACTTTGGCAAGGAGGGAATGAGTAACATTTTACTATGTACCTGGTGGCACCCCAGATTGGAAGAAGCAGCACAAAACAAAATACGATCATGTTTAATATGCCAACAAACCAATGCTGGGAAAGGGGTGAGGTGCACCCCAGGCAAAACCCCCTTGCCAGGGGGTCCTTTTGAATGTATACAACTTGATTTTACTGAATTACCACGTGTACATTGCTATAAGCACTGTCTTATTATTGTTGATATATCTAGTAGATGGATTGAAGCTTTTCCAACCACCAATACGGCCTCAACGGTGGTGAAGTGGTACCCCGACAGATAAGTTCAGACAATGGGCCCCACGTCATAGGGAAAATAAATAAGGAATTGTGCGAGGCACTGCATATCGAACAGCAGTTCCATTGCACCTACCACCCTCAGGCAGTGGGTATAGTAGAACGAGCTAATGGCACCCTGAAGAATAAATTAACTAAATTAGTGTCAGAGACAGGTCTAAATTTGCTGAAGATTCTCCCATTAGCATTATACCACATAAGAATTACCCCCCACTCGGCCACCGGGGTGTCGGTTGCCAAAATTGTCTATAGACGTCCAGGAAGAACCCCATGGGATGCTGACACCCAGCCCCCCACCCAGAACCATAGAACAATACAACACAATACAGGCCCTTCGGCCCACCATATTGTGCTGCCCTTCAAACCACACCTAAGACTATCTAACCCCTTCCTCCCACGGCTCTTAAATTCCTCCATATGCTTATCTAACAATCTCTTGAACTTGACCAACATATCAGCCTCCACCACCACCCCAGGCAGCACATTCCATGCACCAACCACTCTCTGGGTGAAAAACGTCCCTCTGACATCTCCCTTGAACCTCCTACCCATTACGTTAAAGCCATGTCCTCTTGTTTTGAGCATTGGCGCCCTGGGAAAGAGGCGCTGGCTGTCCACTCTATTCCTCCTTATATCTTGTATACCTCTATCATGTCTCCCCTCATCCTCCTTCTCTCCAGTGAGAACAGCCCTAGCTCCTTTAGTCTCTCCTCATAATCCAAACTCTCTAATCCAGGCAGCATCCTGGTAAATCTCCTCTGCACCCTTTCCAACGCCTCCACATACTTCCTATAATGAGGCAACCAGAACTGGACACAGTACTCTGTGGTCTAACCAGAGTTTTGTAAAGCTGCATCATTACTTCGTGGCTATTAAACTCGATCCCACGACTTATGAAAGCTAACATCCCATAAACTTTCTTAACTACCCTATCTACCTGTGAGGTGACTTTCAGTGATCTGTGGATATGAACTCCCAGATCCCTCTGCTCCTCTACACTGCCCAGAATCCTGCCATTTACCTTGTACTCCGCCTTGGAGTTTGTTCTTCCAAAGTGTACTACCTCACACTTCTCTGGATTGAACTCCATCTGCCACTTATCAGCCCAGCTCTGCATCCTATCAATATCCCTCTGTAAGCTTTGACAGATCTCCACACTATCCACACCACCACCGATCTTTGCGTCATCTGCAAATTTGCTAACCCAGCCTTCCACCCCCTCATCTGTCATTAATAAATAACACAAAAAGAAGACGCCCCAGAACTGATCCCTGTGGGACACCACTAGTCACAGCCCTCCAATCTGAATGCACTCCCTCCACCATAACCCTCTGCTTTCTACCGGCAAGCCAATTCTGAATCCACACTGCCAAGCCTCCCTGAATCCCTTGGTCTCTGACCTTCTGAAGAAGCCTACCATGCAGAACCTTATCAAACACCTTACTAAAATCCATGTAGACCACATCCACTGCACTACCCTCATCAATCTTCCTGGTCACCTCCTCAAAGAACCCTATCAGGCTTGTGAGGCAAGATCTTCCCTTCACAAATCCATGCTGGCTGTCCCTAATCAGTCCATGATCCTCTAAATGCTCATAGATCCTATCTTTTAGAATCCTTTCTAACAGCTTACCCACCACAGACGTAAGGCTCACTGGTCTGTAATTCCCTGGACTATCCCTACTACCTTTCTTGAATGAGGGGACAACATTTGCCACCCTCCAATCCTCCGGTACCATCCCCGTGGACAATGAGGACTCAAAGATCCTAACCAATGGTTCAGCAATCTCCTCCCTCGCCTTGCGAAGCAGCCTGGGGAATATTCCGTCAGGCCCCAGGGACTTATCTGTCCTAATATTTTCTGACAACTTCAACACATCCTCTCTTGATATCTACATACTCTAGAACATTACCAACACCATCCTCAGCGTCATCAAGACCCCTCTCCTTGGTGAATACTGAAGAGAAGTATTCACTGAGAACCTCACCCACCTCCACAGCTTCCAGGCACATCCTCCCACCCTTGTCTTTAATCGGACCTACCTTTACTCTAGCCATCCTTCTGCTCTTCACAAACGAGAAAAAAGCCTTGGGATTCTCCTTAACCCTACTCGCCAAAGCCTTTTCATGTCCCCTTCTCGCTCTCCTCAGCCTCTTCTTAAGTACCTTCCTTGCTACTCTATATTCCTCACGAGCCCTATCTGATCCTTGCTGCTTACACCTTATGTCTGCTGCCTTCTTCTTCCTAACTAGTTGTTCCACCTCTCTTCTTCCTAACTAGTTGTTCCACCTCTCTTCTTCCTAACTAGTTGTTCCACCTCTCTCATCGCCCACGGTTCCTTCACCCTGCCATTCCTTCTCTGCCTCACTGGGACAAATTTATCCCTAACATCCTGCAAGAGATCCCTGAACATCGACCACATCTCCATAGTACATTTCCCTTCAAAAATGTCGTCCCAATTTACACTCCCAAGTTCTCGCCTCATAGCCTCATAATTCGCCTTTCCCCAATTAAATATCTTCCCATCCTCTTTGCTTCTATCCCTGTCCACGACAATTCTAAAGGTTATGGAGCAATGGTCACTGTCCCCCAAATGCTCACTCACCGATAGATCTATCACCTGTTTTGGTTCATTACCTAAAACTAGATCTAATATGGCATTCCCTCTAGTCGGCCTGTCAACATACTGCGTCAGGAATCCGTCCTGGACACACAAACTCCACCCCGTCTAAACCTTTGGCACTAAGTAGGTGCCAATCAATATTTGGAAAGTTGAAGTCTCCCATTATAATAACCCTGTTATTTTCGCATCTTTCTGAAAACTGCCTCCCAATCTGCTCCTCAGTATCCCTACTGCTACTGGGGGGCCTATAGAATACTCCCAGGAGGGTAACTGCTCCTTTCTTGTTCCTAACTTCCAGCCATATTGACACTAGAGAGGATCCTTCTACATTATCTACCCTTCCTGCAGCTGTAACAGTGTCCCTGACCAGTATCGCCACCCCTCCTCCTCCCCTCCCTATTCCCCCTTACAATCTAGTTTAAACCCTCCTGACCTTAACATCATAGGGAATGAACTACAAAGGTATTTCACAGACAGCTTACGTCCTCCTTAAAGTTTCTTCATTCACAGGTAAAGAGCGCCTTTAAACCACTGGAAGGACAGGATGCGGAGTTGCCTGATCTGGAAATCGGAGATTTGGTACTGATGAGAGATTGGAAGCACCCTAAATTGGGACCTCGGTGGAAAGGCCCCTCCAGATACTACTCCAAACTGCCACAGCTGTGAAAGTACAGGGCCAGGAACACTGGATTCATCTGAGTGACTGTAAATGATGGCCACCGGAAGGAAAATGACGTTTCTTAGATTTGGACTCCTTACCATTACCGGTACTCTTGCGTTGGCATTAGAGGAAAATTTGTTTTACAAAGCACATATGCAGCTACATGGGAATCGCACCATTTGCTACCCCCTGGCAGAATCAGTGGAAGGTCTCTTTGTAGCCACACCAAGTTGGAGCCCCAGATCTCCCTTAAAATATTCAGAAACAAAGTATATTGGGCAGAAAGGAACATACAGGAGGGTGTTGCCAGGTAAATGTTTGCAAAGAACAATAGCAGATCCTAGTAGCACAACTAGCTACCAGTCCTTTCCCCACTGCTTTGACTGTAAAGGAGGGGGTTGTGGGATAGCGATCGTACAGCATACGTTATCACGTGCCACCACCACCTGTATAGAGAGAATATGTGGATTTGGGGAGGATGGTGTAGGTGTGAGTGTGCCACCACTAGGTGTGTTAAATTACTTGCAGGGGAGCGATGGGTTTGTGGGGAAGGGAACGGAACCCATGTGAAATTGTCTAATGTCACTTTGGAATGGCTAACCAGGGAAACTGGAAAATCATGGAAGGAATGTTGCTGGAATCTCCTGGTATTCTCAGATGCCCAGTCCACAGCAAGTGGGTAATGTAACCTGTTACGGGGCCAAGGAGAGGTATGTGTTCCTTTTCAATGATACTTACACTACTGCCACCCCCACTCTGCCAGCCTGGTTTGCAATAGGAACGATTGGGCTGGTCCCCTGCCCCAAGAAGGCTCATGTCCGACGAAGACTTGTGGCGTAGTCAGTAAGTGAGGAGTTCTGTGAAGACTGGAGGGATCCTGTTACAAATGGGCTCTCCCTTATCGTCATTAGGCTATGGGTTTCTGAGTACTCTCTCTTTCTGGGGGGTTCGGCAGGAACTATAGCTGCAAAAACCAGAACTACCTTATCTGTGTACTGACCGTGCTGGGAAACAGTACCATAAAGGGCCTGGAGGCAGTGAACCAGAAAATGGCAGAACTTTGACTTGGTATGCTGTGGACTACCAGTTGGCTCAGCAAGGAGGAGTATGTGACATAGTAGGGGACAAATGTGTCACCAATGTGAGAGATGAGTCCTACAACATTTCCCATGCCATTCTGGACATTCAGAAGCAAGTAGATAGCTTTAGGCAGGGACTTGCAGGAGGGGAGGGTTGGTTGAGGTGGCTATTAGGAGGATCATGGACATCATACCTGCTGCACGGAGCAGTACTGTTAATCATTATTATTATAGCATGCTGTGTGGTGCTGGCCTGTTTAAATACCTGTTGCAAGGTCCTTATTAATATACTCTCGGCCCCGTTCTCGGCACCCCTCTAGGTTATCATGATAATGATAACAGGAGGGAATGAGGAAGTAAAGGGTTAAGAAATTGTGACTGTACATATAACTATATGAAAAAATACCACGCAAGCAAACCCCTGACTCAGGACTAGGTGGTAATTACTATGTCTGGAACTTGATTGCAAGCCAATTATACTAAACAATAAGGGTGATGGTTGTATTAAACAGTAAGTGTGAGGTTTGTCCTAAACAATGAGTGTGATTGTAAATCAATTATACTGAACAATGAGTGCGATGTCTGTCTTTGAATCTCAGGAGCCTGATCGAAACTCTCGGAGCCGCATTCATTAAGTGTGCGTGACAATATCTGTATAAATTGATGTCTGCCCCTCTGTATTGTGGAGACCTCCGATAAAGACTCTACATGAGTCAGGAGAATTCTCCCTGGCAGTATACTGCTAATAAATGCGTTTTAACAGAATTAATCTGTGGCACTGTGTGATTTTGCAGCAGGCAGGAGTGGGAACTTAAAATTGGGATAACAAATTTAGCAAACAACAAATATCTTGAGCCTTGTATAATTTCTGCTGCTTTTGTAAAAGGGATTTTAGCTCAATGTGCAACCACTTCTTGACCTTTGGACAGGTCATGCTGCCATGCTAAATAGCTGAGGTTAGCAATAGCCATTTTGGGACCTGGTAAGTGAATATCCATGACTAGAGCACCAATGAAATATTCAGCTTTGGTTGACAACAGCTTAACACATCAACCTCAGGAATATGGAGACACAAGAGACTGACACTCTGCAGGATCCATTCTTCCTCTGCCACCGATCTCACCACCTTCCTCTTCCCCCCCCCCCCCCACCTCTGACCTCATATCCCACCTTCAACCCTTCTCCCTCTCCTCAGAGCTCCCCTGCCTCCACTTTTACCTCCCCAAGTCCACCTTCCCATTACCCCCTTCTGACCACTTGCTTTGCCTCAGCTCCAACCCATGCCAGGTCTTCATCACCACCCCCCACCCCAACCACCCCTTGTGTGCTGCTGAACATTCTATCCTCAACAAAAGCCTCACCTCTGTACCACTGCGCCCACACCTGAACGAGTTCTGGACCTGTCACGGTGTTGAGCTCTTCATCTGTCACATCCACGCCTATTTCTTTGGCAAGGAGTCCTCATCCCCCACTGATGACCGCTTTTCATATCTCCAACATTCCTCTTCCTCTTGGACACCTCCTCCTGGCCTTTTCACCCTATCTTGACCTTTTCATTTCCAACTGCTGGTGCAGCATCAACTGCCTTGAATTCTCCACTTCAACCTCACCCCCTCTGAACGTACAGCACCCTGCTCACTTCGCATCTGTACTCTCCTGATGCAGGGCCTCGACCCAAAATATTGACCATCTCTCTGCCTCCACAAGATGCTGCCTGACCTGCTGAGTTCCTCCAACAATTGTTTTTAAGTTCAAGAATATACCCATCTTAGTTTGATCACTAAAACATACTAATGTCCCAAACAGATCATTTGGAAGCACAACACTCCCCAGGTCCCAATCATTCACAACACAAGTCCCAAAATGCAACACCTCACACATAGAACATTACAGCACAGTACAGGCCCTTTGGCCCACAATGTTGTGTTGACATTTTATCCTGCTCTAAGATCTATCTAACCTTTCCCTCCCACATAGCCCTCCACTTCTCTGTTATTCATGTGTCTAAGAGTCTCTTAAATGTCCCTAATGTATCTGCCCCCACAACCCCTGCCGGCAGTGCACCCACCACTTTCTGTGTAAAAAAAACTTACCTCTGACATCCCCCTTATATCTTCCTCCAATCACCTTAAAATTATGTCCCCTCGTGTTAGCCATTGTCACCCTGGGAAAGTCTCCGACTGTCCACTTGATCTATGCCTCTTATCATCTTGTACACCTCTATCAAGTCACCTCTCATCCTCCTCCTCTCCTGCTAAGAGTCCTGCCATTAACCTTGTATTCTGCCTTCATATTCGATCTCCCAAAGTGTATCACCTCATACTTCTCCCGGGTTGAACTCCATCTGCCACTTCTCAGCCCGGGTCTGCATTCTATCAATATCCTGTTGTAATTTACAGCAACCTTCTACACTATCCACAACACCACCAACCTTTGTATCATCAGCAAATTAACTAATGCACCCTTCCACATCCTCATCCAAGTCATTTATAAAAATCACACAGAGCAGGGTCCCAGAACTGATCCCTGCAGTACACCACTGGTCACTGACCCTCAGGCAGAGTACGCTCCATCTACCATCACCTTCTGTCTTCTATGAGCAAGCCAATTCTGAATCCACACGGCCAAGTTTCCCTGGATCCCATGCCTCCTGACTTTCTGAATGAGCTTTCCATGAGGAACCTTATCAAATGCCTTACTAAAGTCCATGTACACCACATCCACTCCTCTACCTTCAATGTGCTTTGTCACAGCCTCAAAGAATTCAGTCAGGCTCGTGAGGCACGACCTACCCTTCACAAAGCCATGCTGACTGTCCCTAATCAGCCTATGCTTCACCAAATGCCCACAAATCCTGTCTCTAAGAACCTTCTCCAGTAATTTGCCCACCACTGAAGTAAGACTCACTGGTCTGTAATTCCCAGGGTTATCCCTACTCCCTTTCTTAAACAAAGGAACAACATTTTCCACCCTCCAATCATCTGGCACTACTCCTGCGGCCAGCGAGGATGCAAAGATCATCACCAAAGGCAAAAATCACTAAGGTAAATCTCTTACCTTACTTCCCATAATAACCTTGGATATATCCCGTCTGGCCCCGGTGACTTATCTATCCTAATGTTTCTCAGTAGCTCCAGCATATCCTCATTCCTCATGTCGACATGCCCTAGCATATCAGCCTGCCGTACGCCATCCTCACAAACGTCAAGGTTCCTCTCTCTCTCTCTCTGCCTCTGGTGAATACTGAAGGAAAGTATTCATTAAGGATCTCCCCTACCTCTTCCAACTCCAGGCACGTTTCCTTTTTTTTTATCCCTGATCAGTCCTACCTGTTCTTCACATACGTGTAGAATGCCTTGGGGTTTTCCTCGATCCTACTCGCCAAGGACTTCTCACGCCCCCTTCTAGCTCTCCTAAGTCCATTCTTAAGCTCCTTCCTGGCTACCTTGTAACTCTCCAGAGGTCATCCAGCTGCAGCTCCAGTTCCCTAACACGGTCTGTAAGGAGCTGCAGTTGGATGCACCTCGTGCAGATGTAGTTATCAGGGAGACTGAATGTCTCCCGGAACTCCCACATCTCACAAGCTGAACACACCACTGACCCTGGAGCCATTCTCACTACTCTGGCAAGTGATACGTCCCAAAAGCCTCGAGAACCAGTGGGCTACCAGTTCAAACTAGTATTCAGTATTAACCCTGGGTTGTGCCTAAACATCTTCCATTAAACCCCTTGTCGATTTTACCATTCAATTTCCAAGCTAGATCATTCCAACTGGCTTTCACTAAGGCTTGGCCAGACTCACAACTGAAGCTCAGTTATGACAGGACACAGTGAACTCACCAGGCCTGTCAAGGCTGCCCTTGTCCCCTCTTCCACAGATTGGGGACCTCACACCTGAATCTCTCAATTCTACTCATTGGTACAATTGAGCTTTGCTCCCAAGTTCGGCAGCATCCTTGCAATTGCCTAAACCTCTTGATCCCTACCTACTTTCTAGTATTACTGTCACATTACTGGACACTGGCTGTGTCTCATCTTTAGGCAGTAGTCTAGGGAGAACAGTGCCAGACTGCAGCCACTCACAGAACATAGAACAGTACACCACAGGAAAAGGCCCTTTGACCCAAGATGTCTGTGCTGACCATGATGCCAATTTAAACTAATACCACCTGCCTGCAAATGGCCTATAACACTCCATCCTGTCTATTCATGTGCTTGTCTAAATGCCTCAAATGTTGTTGTGTCTGCTTCCATGATCTTCCCTGGCAGTGTGTTCTAGACTCTGCCACTCTAAGACCTGCCTCTTTTAAACTTTCCCCCTCTCACCTTAAAGCTATGCCTTCTAGTATTAAACATTTCCACCCTGGGAGAAAGACTGTCTATCCAACGATGCCTCTCATAATTTTATAAACTTCTATCAGGTCACCCCTCAACCTCCAATACTCTGGAGAAAACCATCCAAGTTTGTTGAACCTCTCCTTAGAGCTAATGCTCTCTAATCCAGGCAACATCCTGGTGAACCTCATCTGCACCCTCTCCAAAGCCTCCACATCCTTCCTGTAAAGTGGTGACCAGATCTGCACACAGTACTCTAATGTGGCCTAACCAGAGTTTTATAGCGCTGCAACATAAATTGCCAACTTTTATACTCAATGCCCTGACCAATAAATGCTAGTATGCCTTATCACCTTATCCACTTGCATCGCCACTTTCAGGGAGCTATGGGCTTACACCCCAGGATCCCTCAGTACAACAATGCTCCTAAGGGCCCTGCCATTTACTGTATAATTTCCTCTTGCATTTGACCTTGCAAAGTGCAACACCTCACACCTGTCTGGATTAAACGTCATCTGCTATTTCTCTGCCCATATTTGCCCCCAGAACACTACGCAAAAGGTGCATTTCACTGTGTTTCGATGTACATGTGACCAATAAAGATACCATCATCATATTTCCACTCCATTCACTTCCATCCCAGCGCTCAAGCTTGGGCCACTCTTTCCTCTACTTCTACCATTTCTGGTCAGAGAACTTGCTACTCTCTTCACGGTCTGCCTCAGATGAGGCTGCGAACAATGGCACTTCAGGAGGAACTGATGGCACATGGGCTTTTTTTTAAACTAGCAGACAAACAGGGCATAGGTGCCACTGGAGCTCTGTTAGCCTGCCAGTGTTGCAACCTTCAACAACTTTCTTCACTGTTCACCACACCACCAATCTTGGTGACACCCACAAACTTACTTATCATGCCACCTACATTTTCATCCAAATGGTTAATATAGATGACAAACAACAGGAGACCCAGCACAGGCCTCCAATCTGAAAAACCACACCTCATGCCACCTTCTGTCTTCTTCCACCAAGCCAACTTTGTATTCAATTGGCCAGCTCAGCCTGTTTCCCATGTGGTCTCACCTTCCTGACCAGTCTATCATGTGGGACCTTGTCAAAAGCCTTGCTAAAGTCCACGTAGACATTGACTACTGCCCCTGCCCTCGTCAATCCTCTTGGTCACCTCCTCAAGGAAACTCAATCAAGTTTATGAAACATGATTTCCCACACATAAAGCCATGCGAACTATCCCTAATCAGTCCTTTCCTTTCCAAATGCAGATAGATCCTGTCTCTCATTATCCCCTCCAGTAATTTCCCCACCACTGATATTAGGCTCACTGGCCTGTAGTTCCCTGGCTTGTCCTTGCAGCCCTTCTTAAATAAAGGCACAATATTAACCACCCTCCAGCCTCTGGTACCTCACTCATGATAAAGAAAGATACAAAATTCTCTGCCAGTGCCCCAGTAATTTCTTCTCTTGCTTCCCACAACATCCTAGGATACACTTAGTCCAGCACCACCTCACCTGGGTGGGGATGTGTGACGGAGCCACTGTTTGCAGCCTCCTGCAGACTGAGCTGGACCAAGAGGAGAAGGTGCACTGAGAACAGTAACTGCAGGTGGCCCTAAAGAAGCTTTGGCCCATTTTATTCCCCATGCACTCCTGAAAACCACTAACTGAACACCAGAGGAAAGAAAGTTTATAACCGCCATTATTTAAGTTCATATCATTGTTTCAATTGCTAGGAAGTTTGAGCTTACAAGGATTCATCCCTGGATGGGAAATGACAAACCTGAAGAAGAACAGAGAAAATGAGCAAAGAGTAAACAGACTGCAGCAATCTCTAGCAATCTGCTTCTACCATGAATTGTAACGTCAACAGGAATGTTCATCCACAGCCTAAGTGTAACAATCAAGTTACCTTGGTCAAAGTTGCTGTTGTCCCTGGTGTTTTTGAGGTCTTTGTGATTGTATTCAGTGAAGAACAGTTGTCAGATTTAACTTTCTCAACAGTCTGCATTTTACAAGTACCCTGGACTTTGGATGCCGCAGGTGCGGACCTGCTTGCCTTCTTCATTCTGTGCTTGCAGTTTGTGATGCATTTACAACCGAATCTGGAAAATAAATTCATCTGTACAGTCAGGGATGTATGTAGAGGAACAAGGAACATTTGAAAGTTGAAGTCTGTAATGTCAATATTGTTAAATTTCCCCAAACAACTCAAGAACAAAAGAAAATAGCAGGAGTAGGTCATCATATCCCTTAAGCCTGCCCTGCCATTCAATATGATCATGGCTGATCATATGATTGATGCTAGCCTGAAATCTTCTTCTGTGCCAGTTCCCCATTACCCCCAATTCCTTGATCTTTCAAATATTTATTGCCACCTGAAATAGATCTAATGATTTGGCCTCCACCAAAAATTCAAAATCTTTCCTCTGTTTTATCATTAAGGCTTTGGCTTGCAGGTCAACCTGAGCTTTTACCCTTTAAATTTGAGTCTACGAAATAAGTGTCCAACCATGCCATTCAACTCCATTTCCATACTTATCTCTGGAAAGATGTGGAAGATCATTTTTTCAGTAGAATATAGATCATTCAGCTGTTTCCGCTGCACTTTGTTCCTCCGCACAAAACCAAACATCTTCTAGCAGCTTGATTTTAGATGAGAGTGTATTTCTCTCTCACCTGACCTCAAGCTTTCTCCATCCAGAAACTCAACAATCTGCCCCTAGCCACCATTCCCACTGAAATGCTAACCACATAAATAACTTCATAACCCTCACATTGGCTGAAATTGTGCATGGTTCCCTGTCCTCAGGTACTGCTCCTCTCCTCTTGGTGCTCCCATTTACTCCCACATCCCAAAGATGTGCAGGTTAGTAGGTTAATTAGACATTGTAAATTGCCCCTAATGTAGGTGAGTGGTATAATCTGGGGAGAGTTAATGAGAAGAAAGGCATAGACTATTTTCGAAATGGGAAGTGAATTCAGAAATCGGAGGTGCAAGGGGACTTGGGAGTCCTAGTGCAGGATTCCCTAAAGGTTAACTTGCAGGTTGAGTCAGTAGTAAGGAAGGAAAATGCAATGTTAGCATTCATTTTGAGAGGACCAGAGTATAAAAGCAAGGATGTAATGCTGAGGCTTTATAAGGCATTGGTCAGACCACATTTGGAGTATTGTGAGCAGTTTTGGGGCCCATATCCTAGAACGTAGAAAAACTACAGCACAATTCAGGCCCTTCAGCCCACAAAGCTGTGTCGAACATGTCCCTACCCTAGAAATTACTAGGCTTACCCACAGCCCTCTATTTTTCTCAGCTCCATGTACCTATCCAACAGTCTCTGAAAAGACCCTATTGTATCCGCCTCCACCACCGTTGCTGGCAGCCCATTCCACGCACTCACCCCTGACATCTCCTCTATACCTACTCCCCAGCACCTTAAACCTATGTCCTCTTGTGGCCACCATTTCAGCCCTGGGGAAAAGCCTCTGACTGACTACCTGATCAATACCTCTCATCATCTTATACACCTCTATCAGGTCCCTCCTCATCCTCCGTTGCTCCAAGGAAAAAAGGCAGAGCTCCCTCAACCTGCTTTCATAAGGCATGCTCCGCAATCCAGGCAGCATCCTTGTGAATCTCCTCTGCACCCTCTCTATGGCTTCCACATGCTTCCTGTAGTGAGATGACCAGAACTGAGCACAGTACTCCAAGTGGGGTCTGACCAGGGACCTATATAGCTGCAACAATACCTTTCGGCTCCTAAATTCAATTCCACAATTGATGAAGGACAATACTTCTTAACCAGAGTCAACCTGCACAGCCGCTTTGAGCGTCCTATGGACTTGGACCCCAAGATCCCTCTGATCCTCCACACTGCCAAGAGTCCTACCATTAAGACTATATTCTGCCAACATATTTGACCTACCAAAATGAACCACTTCACATTTATATGGGTTGAACTGCATCTGCCACTTCTCAGCCCACTTGCATCCTATCTATGTCCCTCTATAACCTCTGACAGCCCTCCAAATTATCCACAACACCCCCAACCTTTGTCTCATCTGCAAACTTACTAACCCACCCCTCCACTTCCTCATCCAGGTCGTTTATAAAAATCACGAAGAGCAAGGGTCCCAGTACAGATCGCGGAGGTACACCACTGGTCACTGACCTCCACACAGAATACGACCCTTCAACAACCACTCTTTGCCTTCTGTGGGCCAGCCAGTTCTGGATCCACATTGCAATGTCCCCTTGGATCCCAAGCCTCCTTACTTTCTCAATAAGCCTTGCATGGAATCCTTATCAAATGCCTTGCTGAAATCCATATACACTACATGCTCTCCCTTCATCGATGTGTTTAGTCACATCCTCAAAAAATTCAATCAGGCTTGTAAGGCAGGACCTGCCCTTGACAAAGCCATGCTGACGATTCCTAGTCATATTATACCTCTCCAAATGTTCATAAATCCTGCCTCTCAGGATCTTCTCCATTAGCTTACCAGCCACTGAGGTAAGACTCACTGGTCTATAATTCCCAGGGCTATCCCTACTCCCGTTCTTGAATAAGGAAACAACATCTGCAACCCTCCAATCTTCTGGAACCTCTCCCGTCTCCATCGACGACGCAAAGATCATTGTCAGAGGCTCCGCAATCTCTTCCTTCGCCTCCCACGGCAGCCTGGGGTACATATCGAAGGAAGGATGTGCTGGCATTGGAGAGGGTCCGAAGGAAGTTTACAAGAATGATCCCAGGAATGAAAAGGTTAACGTATGAGGAGCATTTGACGTCTCTGGGCCTGCACTGACTGGAGTTTAGAAGGATGAGGGGGGGGATCTCATTGAAACCTACCGAATATTTAAAGGCCTAGATAGAGTGCACATGGAGAGGATGTTTCCAGTGGTGTCCAGGACCAGAGGGCACAGCCTCAGAATAGGATGTCACTTTAGAACAAAGATGAGGAATAATTTTTTTGGCCAGAGGTTGGTGAATCTGCGGAATTTATTGCCACAGACAGCTGTGGAGGCCAAGTCATTGTGTATATTTAAAGCAGTGGTTGATAGGTTCTTGATTAGTAAGGGCATCAAAGGTTACAGGAAGAAGGCAGGAGAATGAGGTTGAGAGGGAAAAATAAATCAGCCATGACTGAATGACAGAGCAGACTCGATGGGCCAAATGGCCTAATTCTGCTCTTATGTCTTATGGTCTTGTGGTCTAACATGGGGAGAAAAAAAATTGGCATTTATGTAGGATCAGTGTAAATGGGTGGTTGATGGTCAGCACAGATGTGGGCAGAAGGGCCTGTTTCCGTACTGTATGTCTCTGAACGTAATGGTTTGGGTATGAATGTAGGACGTATGATTAAGTCTGCAGATGAGACAAAATAGTGGAGAGGATGATTGTGGACTACAGGATGATACTGATTAATTGGTAAGTAAAGCAAAGCAATGCAAATGAAATTTAATCCTGGTAAGTGCAAGGTGATGCACTTTGAAACAACTAATAACGGTAGGGCAAACACAATGAATAGTTGAGTCCTAGGGAGTACTGAAAATCTTGGTGTACATCCATGGATCCCTGAAGATGGTGGCACAGGTAGATAAGGTGAGGAAGGTGATGAAGAAGATGGATGAGATACTAGCCTTCCTTAATGGGCATAGAATACAAGAACATGGATGTTATAGTCAAAGAACTCAAAATATTGGTTAGGCCAGAGCGAGAGCACTGTGTACAGTTCTGGTAACCACACTACAGCAAGGATGTGATTTCACTGCAGAGGATGCTCACCAGGATATTTTCTGCGACGGAATGTTTCTGTTGTAAAGAGAGATTAGGAAGGATGGGTTTGTTTTCCTTAGAGCCAAGGAGACTGAGGGGAGACCTGATTGAGGGGTGTAGATAATAGGAAACATTCCCCCTTGGCAGAGGTATCTAAAACCAGAGGGCATGGGTTAGGGTGATGGAATTAGAGGGGATCTGAGGAGGAACATTTTCACCCAGAGAGAGGTTGGAAAATGCTGCCTGAGTGGGTGGCAGAGGCAGTTACTCTCACAGCATTTAAGAAGCACCTAGAGGAGCACTTGAGTTGCCGAGGCATGAAAGGCTACTGACCAAGTGCTGGCAAAAGGGATTAGTTGAGATTGATACTTGAGATTCAGCATGTAAATGGTGGGCCAAAGGGCCTATTTCCATACAATTCCCTGACTCTACTACAAAACTGTCATTTATAGCTTCAGTGATCAAAAAGCAGAAATATGCAGATGTTAATATGCAGATCTGAAATAAAATGCTGGAAGCATTCAGCATGTCAGGCAGCACCTCCAGACGGAGAAATAGAATTAACATTAAGGTCAATTAATGTTTACTAGAACTAGGCAGATTTAGAAAATGGGCACATTTTAAATTACAAAGAAGGGAGTGGCATGCAGAGAACAAAGGCACTGTCCAAGATAAGGTAGAGACTAGAATGTGTAAATATTGATGAGGCCATTGAGGGGGTGAAAGTTCATTAATCATGGCTGATTTGTTGAGAGGAAAACTGCTGTAACTGTCAGATACTTTACACTGCAGTTGCTGGAAATATGAAAGTTGCTGGAAACTATCAGCCCATCAGATAGCATCTTGGCGACAGAAAAACAAACATTACGCTTACGGGTAGAATTTGCAGGTGGCAGAACTGCCAAGTTCTGACACTTAAGACTGGTGATCTTAAAGTAGCCAATTGAGGTCATAGATGTGGTTGTGGAAAGGTACCTTTTCGGTTTGTATCAAAACTGAACAGTCCTGTAGAAAGATCAGCCTATAATGTTTACTGTAATACTCCTCAAAAGGACCAGACACAAGGTACAGTCAAGCACATTTTTTGTTGTACATCCTTGCAGGCAGTCCCAGAGTTGCCCACAACCCCCAATCAACCTTTTCAAGTTTCTGTCTAATGCCATCAAGATTAGCCAGTGACTGGATGGGGCAGAATTTAAATTTGTCCAGGGAAGTTTTCTCAAGCAATATGTAGATGGCCCTACTAGAGAAAGCGCAACACTTGAATTCCTGTTCGGAAATGAGGTTGGCTAATATGTGAGTGGAAGAACACTTTAGGACCAGTGACCATAATACTATCAGTTTTAAAATAGTTGTGGAAAAAGGGAGTCTTAAAGTCCTAAATTGGGGTAAGGCTAATTTTGATGGCATTGGACAGAAACTTGCAAATGTTGATTGGGAGAGGCTGTTAGCAGGTAAAGGGACATCTGGCAAGTGGGGGGCTTTAAAGTGAGATAGGGATAGTTCAGGGCCAACATGTATCTGTCAGAGTGAAGGGCAAGGCTGGCAGGATGAGGGAACCCTGGGTGATGAGGGATATGGAGGCTCTGGTCAAGAATAAGGAGGTGGCAGCTGGGATCATGTAAATGTTGAGTATAAGAGATATAGGAGTACACTTAAAAAGGAAACCAGGAAGGCATAAAGGAGACACAAGATATCCTTGGCAGATGAGAAAAAGTAGAATCTCTCAAGATTCTCTAAGCATATAAAGAGCAAAAGGGTAACTAGTGAGAGAATAAGTCCCTCTAAGGATCAGCATGGTTGTGTATGTGTGAAGCCATGGGAGAGTGGCAAGGTCTTAAATGAATACTTCTCATCAGTATTTACTGTGGAGAATGTTATGGAAGTTAGAGAATTCAGGGAAGAGAACAGTGATATGCTGAAAAATTGTGACATTACAAAAGAGTGTTTGTGGACTTAAAGCATATACAGTGGCATGCAAAAGTTTGGGCACCCCGGTCAAAATTTCTGTTACTGTGAATAGTTAATGAGTAGAAGATGAACTGATCTCCAAAAGTCATAAAGTTAAAGATGAAACATTCTTTTCAACATTTTAAGCAAGATTAGTGTATTATTTTTGTTTTGTACCATTTTAGAGTGAAAAAAAGGAAAGGAGCACCATGCAAAAGTTTGGGCACCCCAAGAGATTTGAGCTCTCAGATAACTTTTACCAAGGTCTCAGACCTTCATTAGCTTGTTAGGGCTATGGCTTGTCCACAGTCATCGTTAGGAAAGGCCAGGTGATGCAAATTTCAAAGCTTTATAAATATACTGACTCCTCAAACCTTGTCCCAACAATCAGCAGCCATGGGCTCCTCTAAGCAGCTGCCTAGCACTCTGAAAATTAAAATAAATGATGCCCACAAAGCATGAGAAGGCTATAAGAAGATAGCAAAGCGTTTTCAGGTAACCGTTTCCTCAATTCGTAATGTAATTAAGAAATGGCAGTTAACAGGAACGGTGGAGGTCGAGTTGAGGTCTGGAAGACCAAGAAAACTTTCCAAGGGAACTGTTCGTAGGATTACTGGAAAGGCAAATCAAAACCCCTGTTTGACTGCAAAATACCTTCAGGAAGATTTTGCAGACTCTGGAGTGGTGGTGCACTGTTATACTGTGCAGCGACACCTGCATAAATATGACCTTCATGGAAGAGTCATCAGAAAAAAACCTTTCCTGCATCCTCACCACAGAATTCAGTGTCAGAAGTTTGCAAAGGAACATCTAAACAAGCCTGATGCAATTTGGAAACAAGTCCTGTGGACTGATGACGTTAATCTAGAGCTTTTTGGCCACAATGAGCAAAGGTATGTTTGGAGAAAAAAGGGTGCAGAATTTCATGAAAAAAACACCTCTCCAACTGTTAAGCACAGGGGTGGATCGATCATGCTTTGGGCTTGTGTTGCAGCCAGTGGCACAGGGAACATTTCAATGGTAGAGGGAAGAATGAATTCAATAAAATTATCGTCTGTAAAAAAGCTGAAGATGAAAAGAGGATGGCTTCTACAACAAGATAATGATCCTAAACACACCTCAAAATCCACAATGGATTACCTCAAGAGGCACAAGCTGAAGGTTTTGCCATGGCCCTCACAGTCCCCTGACCTAAACAACATCAAAAATCTGTGGATAGACCTCAAAAGAGCAGAGCATGCAAGACGGTCCAAGAATCTCACAGAACTAGAGACCTTCTGCAAGGAAGAATGGGCGAAAATCCCCCAAACAAGAACTGAAAGACTCTTAGCGTTTACAAGCTGTGATACTTGCCAAAGGGGGTGTTACTAAGTACTGACTATGCAGGGTGCCCAAACTTTTGCTTCAAGCCCTTTTCCTTTTTTGTTATTTTGAAACTGTAAAAGATGGAAATAAAAAAGTAATCTTACTTAAAGTATTAAAGAAATGTGTCATCTTTAACTTTATGCCTTTTGGAAATCAGGTCATCTTTTACTCGCTTAGCTATTCACAGTAAAAGAAATTTTGACCAGGGGTGCCCAAACATTTGCATGCCACTGTAAACATGCATAAATCCCCATGGCATGACCAATTGTATCTTAGGATGTTATGGGAAGCCTGCTTCTGTGCTGGATAATTTTATGACCCCATGAATCTATTGTGCCAGTACTCAGGGAACATATCCTAGAGGATTGGCCAGTGAGGTTGTATGGGTAGAACTTAGAAATAAGAAAGGGATGATCACACTTTGCAGGGGTTATGCTATAGATCTCCCAGCTGTCAGCAGGAATTAGAAGAACAGATGTGTATGCTGATTGCAGAAAGGTGTAAATGCAATATAGTGGGGGATTTTAACTCTCCCAATATGGACTGGGATTGCCTTAGTGCAAGGGGCTTAAATGAGGTGGAATTTGTAAAATGCATTAGAGAATTTTCTGAAGCAGTGTGTAGACAGTTCTACTGGGTCAGGGCTGTGCTAGACCTTAGGATGGGCAAGTGATACTGGCTCTGCAGGAATTCTTTGGGAACAGTGACCATAGTTCAGTAAGCTTCAAGACAGTCATGGAAAACTAAAAATTTGGTCCTCGAGTGAGGGCCCAAAACTAGGGAAGAATGATTCCAATAGTGCAAGATAGAAGCTGGCAGAATTGGATTGGAAGCAGCTGCTAGAGGGAAAATCAGCATCCGATAAGTGGGAGGTGTTTAAAACTGAGATCGTAAGATTTCAGAGTCACCATGCAAGGGTAAGAAGCCAAGAATGTCAAGTGTTAACCAAAGTTCCCTAAAAAGGATGTTGAAGATTTGATCAGGATAAAGGAGGAAGTGTACGTCAGGCATAGGAAATTGGTATCAAGTTAAGTCCTTTGAGGTTTGTATAGGAGAAACTTGAGAAATTGGGAGAGCAAAAAGGGGCAATGAAATGGCCTTGGCGAGTGTGATTGTAGGATTCTCCTTGACCTTTTGGAAGTATATTAGAAGCAAGAGGGCAACTAATGAAAGAGTAGGTCCATGAGGGGTATTCTGTGTGGAGTTGGGGTTATGAGTGAGTTGGTATTCACCAGATAGAATGAGGTGGAGAGTTGTGGGAGGGGTATGCTGATATTCTGAAGCATGTCTGTAAAGAAGTGTTGGAATTAATATTAGGGTAAATGAATCCCCAGGCATGGTTTATTGCAGGGGATATCATGTCTCACATAAGTTTTTTGAAGAGGTAACTAAGAAAATTGACGAAGGCAGTGTGGTAGATGTGATTTACATGGACTTCAGTTAGTCTTTTAAAAAAATTGTGTATGGTTAGACTGGTCCAGAAGATTAAGGCACAAGGGGTGTGTTGGCAAATTGAATCCAAAATTGCCCTGGTGATAGGAGGCAAAGTATAGTGGTGGATGGGTTCTTTACTGGAAGTCTGTAACAAGTGGTCTACTGCAGGGATCTGTGCTGGGACCATAGACTTGGAAAAGAATGTAGATTTCTGATTTGTAAGATTGCAGATGACACAAAAATTGGAGTTGTAGACGGTGAAGGTAGTGTAAGGATCCAGCAAAGTGTTGCTGGGACTCGAAGGCCTGAGTTATAGGCAGAGGTTGAGCGGGCTAGGACTTTATTACTTGGAGTGTAGGAGACCGAAGGGTGACCTTACAGAGGTGTATAAAATCATGAGGGGCATAGATAGAGTGAATGCAAGGCTTTTTCCCCCCAGGGAAAAGGAATCAAAAATTAGGGGACATGGGTTTAAGGTGAGAGGGGAGAGATCTAAAAGGGACTGAGGGGCAACTTCCTGCAGACAGTGGTGCGTGTATGGAATGAGCTGCCAGAGGAAGTGGTTGAGGCAGGTACGATAACAACATTGAAAAGACATTTGGACAGGTATACGGATAGGAAAGGTTGAGAGTAATATGGGCCAAATGGGACTAGCTTAGATGGACACTTTGGTTGGCATGGGTGAGTTGGGCTGAAGGGCCTGTTTCACTTTGACTCTGGCATAGATCAGCTGGAAAGTTGGGTGGAGTGGTGGCAGATGAAATTTAATCCTGACAAGTGTGAGGTAATGCACTTTGGGAGGTCAGCTTCTGGTATGACATAGTAAATAGCTGGGACCTTAGGAGCTCTTACGTACAGAGGGTCCTTGGGCTACAATTCCATCGCTCCCTGACAGTTACCACAAAGGTGGATAGGGTAATGAGGAAGGTATTTGGTATGGTTACTTTCACAGGCTGAAGCATTGAGTATAAGAGTTGGGATGTCATGTTGCAGCTGTACAATACATTAGTTAGACTGCACTTGGAGTATTGTGTACAGTTCTGGTCACCACACTACAGGAAGGATGTGGTAGAAATACGGAGTACAGAAGAGATTCACCACAATGAATACCCAGAATGAAGGGCTATAATTATGAGAAGAGATTGGGTAGGCTAGGTTTATTCTCATTGGAGCATAGGAGGCTAAGGGATGATCATAGAGGTTTATAAAATGAGTTACATTGATAGAGAATTTTTCCCAAGGCAGGGAATTTAGAACTAGAGGGCCCAGGAATAAGATGAGGGGAAAAGCTTAAAGGAGATCTAAGAGCTAAGTATTTCCATGCAGGGTGGTGGTTATCTGGAACAAGCTGCCAGAGGCAGTGGTAGAGGTGGAAACAATTACAACACTTAAGGCATTTGGACAGGTACTTGGAAAGGAAAAGCATGGAGAGATACAGACCTAATGCAGGCAAATGGGATTAGTGTCGATAGGCATCACAGTCAGCATGAACGAGTTGGGCCAAGAGGACCCATTTCTGTAGTGTGCGATTCTAAGATTCTTTGATTCTATTCCTTTGCAGACTTGTGCTTCCCAGACACGTTAAATTTCTGGTTTAATTTGCCACTTTTCTGCATAACTATATCTTCCTGCAATCTACAGATTTCTTCCTCACCATTAAGCAAACAACCAACAGTTTCTTTCTCATGCCCCCTACATTTTGTTCTAAACACTAAGGAAAGGACTGAGTACTGAGACCTGTGGGACTCCACTGGTAACAGCCTTCCGGTCACACAAATGCCCAAACATTAGCTGTGAGTTTCCTGCCATTAAGCCGTTATTGAATCCAATTTGCTAATACAATGGTTTTTACTCTTTTGACCAGTCAGCCATGCAGGAGCTTGCTGAAATCATCATTAAACCACACTGCCCTCATCTCCTTTTCACCATCTCAACAAATTCAGTTAAGTTGGTGAAACTGGACCTTCCTTTAAATCCATACTGACTCAGCCAGGCCACTCTTAATTACTTGCCCACCACCAACGATAAATTAACTGGCCTATAATTACTCAAAATTTAAAATGTGCATTCAGGGTGTGTAAAACAAGTAAGCTAGTAATAGTAGTTAAGAATATTCTGGTAATTTAGTAACTAGAGAGAAAGCAGCATAGCTCATGATTTGTGGGAACAACATCTGAACTCTAGGACACGTCTAATGCCCTGGATAACCACAAGATCATAAAGCCTGAGCCATTGGTTTCTTCCTTGGGCTGGATGAATTTTGGACAATGCAGTTCAGGTGGTGGTCACCCCATGTGCAGGCAGAGGGGGAATGGGAGCTGCCAAAAATGAGTTCTAAAGAGCCAAAGGTACATTGTTCTCTAATCAGTATGCTGAGTACAGATGAGGGAGAGGTTTCCTCTGAGGACTGCAATCTGAGCCAATACCACAGCTCAGCAGTGCAATAATGGGAGGGAGAAAGGGCAAGAGCAACAATTACAGGATTTCTATAGTTGGGGGAACAGCTTTTGCAGCTCTATCGTTGCACATATTCCTAGATAGTCCGTGTTAAGGATATCATTGGGGAGCTGCAGGAAGAGGTCATGGTCCTCATTGGAACCAATGATGTAGGCAGAAAAAAAAGAGATGACATCCTCTGGGCAGAGGAAGGAAATCTCCAGATTACTCCCTATGCCACAACTGTATAGAAATAGCAGGATAGCACAGACAAATGGCTGACTGGAGAGAGGGTGCAAAACAGGGGGCCTTGCATTCTTAGAGCATTAGGAACCAGTTCCGGCAAAATGGGACCTGTACAGGCCAGAGAGATTTCGCCTCAACAGGAAGGTTCACTCGTATCACAAGAGAGTGACATTGAGAATAAAGATAATTGGTGCCAGAACAAATTATGAAGTATTTAGACAGAACCAGACTGATTATAGTGCCTCAGATAGGTTTGCAGTACATATATGTAAGTGCAAGAAGCACATTAAACAGCTGGTGAAGTACAGGCCACATGAGGTTACAATGTTGTCATAACAACAGACCTAGCTTTAAAAAAGGGTTTTAAGTATCCCTAAATAAATGATGATTCTGAACTGAAGGGTCTCAACCCAAAACGTTGACTGTCCATTTCCTTTCCCCCTCCATAGATGCTGCCTGACCCACTGAGTTCCTCCAGTTCTTTTTGTGATGAAAAGTAGAGCTGCCTCAGCTCCAGTCTGGGTACATTCCCATCAGGGTAGGAAAATTAAAGCCAGAGCTCCCCTGGATGACCAAAAAGATATGGCAAAATGTGGCATATGATGGGTGCCAGGTTATTAACTGGAGAACCAGGTGATTACAGGAAGTTCAGAAGTGAAGTAAAAATGGAAATGAGAGAGGCAGAAAGAGCGCACAAAGAGCAGCAGCAAAATTAGACGGGAATCCAAAAATATGCAACAGACATACGAATGGAAAAACAGCAATAAAAGAAGTGAGACCCTTCCAGAGATTGAATTTATTCATACATTGAGGTACTAAATGAGTACTTTACATTAACGTCAAGGAAGATGATGCTGCTGGAGATGTAGAAACATGGAAAATAGGCAAAGGCCACTTGGCTCTTTGAGCCAATTTTACCATTCAATGCTAATGCGACTTGCCTTTTATTTCTAAACCATATTCCCACTTTCCCCATACCCTCAATGCATTTTCTGTCCAGAAATCCACTTGCTTCACAAATGTATTCAGCCACATGGCCTCCTCTTGGTCTTCTTGACAGAGAATTCTAGAGGTAAACCACCCACAAACAAAGACATTTCTCCTCTTCAGTCCCAAATGACTTGTCTTTATCCTGAGATTGTGACCTGTTGGTGAGGGAAAATGTCCTCCTGCATCCAATCTATATAGCCCTGTAAGCATTTTATTTGATGGAGATCCTTCCTCATTCTCCTGTTTCTCGTAAATACAGGCATCGTCAATCCAACGTCCCCTTGCATGACTATCCTGCCATCCAAGCAAAGTGTCCAGCAAACCTTTGCTGGATTCATTCTATGCCAAGTATATCCTTTAAAACCAAAATTGCACGCACATTCCAGATGTGGGCTCCCCAATGACCTGTGTAACTGTAACAATACAATTCTTGTCCCGGTTGTCATTTCCCTCCATGGACTGTTTACTTACCTCCATGGATGCTGCCTGATCTGTTAAGTTCCTCCAGCACTTTATGTATATTGCTGGTAGTCAAACCACTTGCAAAGGAGGCTAATGTACCAGTTGCCTTAACTGCTTGCTGGACCTGCATGTTTGCTTTCAGAGACTGATACACAAGGACACCCAGGTCCAAATCTCAATGTCCCAAACAAGATACCCAATCTCTCACCAATTAAATAATACTGTCTTGTTGTTGTTTCCTACTTAGGTGGGGATTTCACATTTGTCCACTTTATACCGTATCTGCCAATGATTTGCCCACCCATTGAACTTTCCAAATTACTTTGACCTCCTCGCAGCCCAGGTTGCCGAGGGAAGGGAGAGAAGAAATTAGAGGCCCTGGCCATAATCTCTCCGATATTTATAGTTTCAAAGAGTGGTGCCAGACTGCAAAACTGCAAATGTTATACTTCTGTTCAAATAAAGACTTTCCAAAACTACTTAAAGTGCCACATACTAGGCTTGTCATCAAGATTGAAGGCCATGGAATAAATGGGGCTGTAGTATCATGGATAGAGATGGGCTAGATAGCAGAAACTGTGGCAACTTCAACTGAACTGCAGAGAGTGTGTAGTGGCATTCTCCAGCAGCTGGTACTAGGACCCCTACTTAATATTTATGCATGATTTAGACTTGGATCTACTGGGCACAATTCCCAAACCTGTAGCAGTATTTGTGGTGGACTGTGAGGACATTAGTTATGGACTTCATGGAGATGTAGATAAGCTGACAGAACAGGTGTATAGGTGGCAGAAGAAATGCTGAGAAACATGCAGTGTTAACATTGGGCAGGTAGAATGAAAAGGCAATTGAACCCAGCAAGAACAACTCTAAAGGGTACAAGAAGAGATCCAAGTTACAATCAGTAAACGCACTCAGCAAGTCAGTCAGGCAGCATCTGGTTAAAATGTTGAGTCTAGGACCTTTTGTCAGAAGGACACTATCAAATTCTCCAACATCAGGTAATTCACTCTGTATCAGAACTGGCCATTGCTGCCTGTCATTTGTCATCTTTATTTATTCCATTTGTATATCCTGGCATGATGACCATGTCTCACTATTGACAACAAATTAAACAGACAAAGCAGCACCATGTGCTTGTAACTGCTCCCATTAAACTCACCTGCCCCCCCAGAGAGTCAGTTGTATATCACAAAAACAGGCCCTTCAGCCCACGGTCCGTGCTGACCAACAACCACCCATTTCTTCCTTTGTTCTGCTCATCCCTCCCACACTGCCTCTACAACTGAAAACTATATTGCTTTTTTCTCTTTCCCAGTTCTCAAGGGGTGCCAGTTGCTGAATATTAATTGTTTCTTTTAATTCACACACCAAGTGTTTCCAGCATTTTCTGTTCTGACTTCAGATTTCTGGTTTTGCCATTTGTTTCATTTTCAGAGGTAAGATGGAATCTTACAGAACAGAAACAGGCCCCTTCAGCGCACCTTGTCCATGCTGATTGTGATGCCCATCTATGCTAATCCCATTAGGTTCGCATCTTTCTATGCCTTTCCTTTCCAAGAACCTGTCCACATGCCTTTGGTATCTGCCTCCACTATCTCCTGACAACTCATTCCAGGTATTCACCACCGTGTGAAAACCTTACCCCTCATATCTCCTTCAAATTTCTCCCCCTCATCTTAAACCTGAGCCCTGGCAATTTTAGGGTCCACTGCCCTGACAATCTATCCTACTTATTGCCCTCAATGTTATAAACCTACAAGGCGATCCCTCAGTCTCCTACGTTCCCAGCTTATCCAATATTTCCCTTTAACAACAGCCCTCTATTCCAAGCAACATCCTTGTGAATCTCTTCTGCACTCTATTGTTACCACATCCTTCCTGTAGTGTGGTGACCAGAACTGTACACAATACTCCAAGCAGAGTCTAACCAATGTTTTGGAGACACAAGTGCCTGTGGATGCTGGAATCTGGAGCAAAAAAACAAACAACTGGAGGAACTAGCAGGGCAGACAGCATCTACGGAGGGAAATGAACAGTCATCATTTCTGTTTGAGATATCCAGTTTGTTTTATGTCTCTAACCAATGTTTTGCAGCTGCAACATTACGTCTCAACTCTTATGCTCAATGCATTGCCCTATGAAGGCAAGCATACCAAATGCCTCCTTCACTACCTTATCCAACTGTGTTGCCACTTTCAGCTAGTTCTAGACTTGCACCCCAATTTCTCTCTGTACATCAACCCTTCTAAGGTCCCTGCCATTTGCTCTATATTTCCTACCAGAATTTGATTTCCCAAATGCATTACCCCGCATTTGTCTGATTTAAATTCCATCTGTCGCTGCTCCACCCAACTTTTCGGCCGATCTATGTCCTGCTGTATCCTTGGGCAACCTTCTTCACTATCTACGACTCCACCAATTTTCACGTCATCTGCAAACTTGCCAATCTTACTACCTACATCATCAACCAAGTTACTTGTATATTACAAACAACAAAGGTCCCGGTAACCATCCCTGCAGTACACTATTTATTACAGATTTCCAGTCAAGTGAAGCATTCATCCACCACAACCCTCCGCTTCCTGTCACCCACTAATTTTGTATCCAGTTTGCCAACATTCCTTGGATCCCTTGTCTTAATATTATAGATCCATCTATCATGTGGGAATTGGTCAAAGAATTAACATCCATGTAAGCCAGGTCTACTGTGCTGCCTTCATCAACTCAATCAGATTTGTGAGACATGATTTGCCCTGCACAAAACCACGAAAACGCCTCTTAATTAGCCTCTGCCTTTTCAACTTGAGGTACATGTACTTGGATGAATGTCATAAAGCAGGCTGAGAAAGTGGCTGAAAACAGAACCAAGGGACATGGGGTACCAAGAACAAGGGAGTCGAGATTAACCTTTATAACACAATGGTCAACCATGAATAAGAGACAAAGATGACTAAGCATAGTTGGATTGGGGAAATAAAGAGAACCAAGAGTGACAGCAGCCCTTGGTTCCTTACAAGTGCTTGGGGTTGAGATACACTGCAGTGGGTACCACATTAGAAATGTGCAAGAATAGGCCAATTGGTTCCTTGTGTTAGCTCAGCCATCTTTCACCCCAGTTCACTTTCCTGCACTAACCTCACAACACTGAATTCCTTAATATCCAAAAATCTATCAGTATGTCTTAAATATACCCTATGCCTCTCTGACACTCTTGTGTAGAAAATTCTGAATGAATGGCAGAACAAGCATCTATTTTGAGTGGTAGCCCCAGCAGTGTATTCTCAACCCCAAGCAGTAGCATGCATATCTGGTTGTTGTAATAGGTTTCTCTTAAATTGAAAACTGCAGATGCTGGAAACCATAAAATGAAAACAAAATCCTGCACTCAACAGGTCAGGGAACACCTGGAATGTTAACCGTTTCTCTTTCCAGGTCAGAGACCCTTTATTGGAGCTGGGAAGGAGAGAGAAGTTGTTGGAAGGTGGGAGGGATGGATGGGACAAATGGAACACTTGTTTTTAATGCTTCTGGCACTGGAGTGCCCGATGTGGAGCTCACCAGCTCAGAATGGATGCCAGTAACAATGGTAAAAAGCAGAACACTTTCTCAAAGCTCACTGTACCACTGAATTCTGTAAATGGTTTAGAAACTGTATTCAGTGCAAAGTAAGTGATATCTAAGTGGATCAGCTGCTGTCATTGTTTATAGATAACAATAATTAAAATCATTTACAAGTGGTATATTGCTAATGCACAGTCAACTCTCAAGAAAGCTGTCACCAAATATGCAAAAGGATATTTGAATCCAATGAAGCATTGCTGCTACCTCCTTGCAGAGTGGTCTCAATAACCGCATGTTATATATTGGGAAAAATCTTGAGATTAAAAACAACATCTAAAGCTTGAAGCACTTCAGCCCCTCCTGTCCACTCCAGCATTCAATAAGATCATGGCTGATCTTTAACCTAGTGCCACTCTCCTGCACTAACCCCAGTCTAAGAATTATGTGTTTGCTTCCAGTAATTTTTTGCATCTAGGATATAGCAATGTTATGTCAATGACTGTAAACTCCATGCTGATTATGTGTAGCCTCACAGAATGCTCTAACATCGTCCTTTTATGAGAATCCAGTATTTCATTTGGGTTCTTATCAAAAGTTCACTAGAATCAAAGGGAACAGTTGTCATGGAACAGTAACATTTTGTCAGGAGCTGCTATCCACTAGGAATAAATGGCTGGAAAAATGGACTCCCAAAGCCTAGGAGTCATGAGCTTCCTGGATAAAACTCATGACCAAGCATGAATTGAATATGGGACTAGTATGATTCATAAGCTGAATTCTGAAAGGGAGTCTGATGCACATATTGATGGGGAGCTTCATTACAGACATTGCAGGCTCCATTGACAAGATTGAGATCCCCAAAGGAGAAGTCTTAAAAGTACCCTCAACAGGATTCCACCATTGGACATCTTCCCCACCCACCATTCCATAGGGACAGTTTTCTTCGCAACTCCCTGATGCAGTCTATCATTACCTAAAGACTGCAATGCTTGTAAATTCACTCAGTTGTCTTCTGTGCTGAGGAAAAAGGAAAGTCTCTTGAACATGTCGTGAATAGTATGGAGGGCTGTCAGAGATTATAGCAGGACATATATAAGATGCAAAACTGGGCTGAGGAGTGGCAGGTGGAGTTCAACCCAGATAAGTGTGAAGTGGTTCATTTTGGTAGGTCAAATACGATGGCAGAGTATAGTACTAATGGTAGGACTCTTGGCAGTGTGGAGGATCAGAGGGATCTTGGGGTCCGAGTCCATAGGACGCCCAAAGCAGCTGCAAAATTTGGCTCTGTGGTTAAGAAGGCATACGGTGTATTGTCCTTCATCAATTGTGGAATTGAATTTAGGAGACTAGAGGTAATGTTGCAGCTATATAGGAAACCTGGTCGGACCCCACTTGGAGTACTGTGCTTAGTTCTGGTCGCCTCACTACAGGAAGGATGTGGAAACCATAGAAAGGGTGCAGAGGAGATTTACAAGGATGCTGCCTGGATTGCAGAGCATGCCTTATGAAAGGTTGAGGGAACTCAGCCTTTTCTCCTTGGAATGACAAGGATGAGGGGGGACCTGATAGAGGTGTACAAGATGATGATTGATCGTGTGGATAGTCAGAGGCTTTTTCCCAGGGCTGAAATGGTTGCCAAAAGAGGACATAGGTTTAAGGCGCTGGGGAGAAGACATAGAGGAGATGTCAAGGGTAATTTTTTTTAAACTCAGAGAGTGGTGAGTGCGTGGAATGGGCTGCCGGCAACTGTGGTGGAGGCAGATACGATAGGGTCTTTTAAGAGACTTTTGGAAAGGTACATGGAACTGAGAAAAATAGAGGGCTATGGGTAAGCCTAGTAATTTCTAAGGTAGGGACATGTTTGGCACAGCTTTGTGGGTCGAAGGGCCTGAATTGTGCTGTAGGTTTTCTATGTTCTATGCAGCATCATTGCTGCAATAAGCAGAAAACAAATGTGGCCTAGATCACCTATGGCTGTCTGGAATTAGAGGCTAAGAGGCTGACGGTGATAGTGACCTCCACAGGAAAGGAAGGTCTGCCTGCAGAATGTTACAGGTAGCTTGAACTAGAGATTTTGTTCCTCTGAAAGGTCAAGAAGTGGCAGAACCTGCAAATGTGAGCAGTTAGTGAAAATCTAAAACTGTGGATGCTGGAAGTCTGAAACAAAATATTGGTAACACTCAGATCAGACAGTATTTGGGGAAGGAAAAACGGTTACTGTTATAGGTTGAAGACCATTCGTCAGAAATGGTAAAGGCAGAAATCTAGTTTTGTGTTGCAGAGAGGGTGGGAGAAGGATAAATAAGACGAAGGGAATATATTAGGCAAGATCAGATTTGCCATGGGGATAAGCTGTTCAGGTACCTTGTTGATGTATTAATGAGAGCAGTTATAAAGAAAAACTGTAATTAAAGATACATTAAATCTGTGAGATGAGGGGGTTAGGCAGAGAAAATACCAAAGAAATGTAAAAGCTGTGAAACATTGCAACTGCTCAGGTCAGAGCATGCTAATGGAGGGAGAGAATATTAGAACTGACGTTAGCGATGGACCATTTATCAAATGGTCTATAGTTCAGATGCAGAGTGAGACACCTGAAGCTGTTGAAGTCAATAGGTTCAGAAGGCTGTAACACGCCCAGACAGGTGCTTTTCCCCGACTTGCATTGGGCCTTGTTATAATACCGTAGGAAGCCACGGACAGACAGGTCCAAGTGTGATGAAGAATTTAAGCAATAAGCTTGGGGTCACTCCTGCAGACTGAACACAGGTGTCTGCAACGTAATCACCCAATCTGCGTTTGGGTTCTCCAATGTAGAGACAACAATGAATGCAGTGCATGACATTGGGAAAGGTACAAGTGAATTGCTGCTTCAGGAAGGATTGAATCCCTGGATGATGGAAAGACAGTGCAGCATCTGCTATGCCAAAAAAGGGAGTCGATCAAGCTGTTGTGAAGAAAGTTGTCCCTATGAAATGGTGGGAGGGGAAGATGTCTGATGGTGGAATCTGAAGGCACTTTTAAGGCTTCTCCCTGGAGTTCTCAATATTGCCTATGGTACCTGCAATGTCTGTGCCGAAGCTCCCCATCAAAAAGTGCAGCTACGACCACCAACTAAGCACCCACAGAGTAGTTTCCAAATGATGACATGGCAGAGTAGATCAGCAGAAATGCCTATAAGCAATTGTAGTTTCCAGAATAAAGAGTGCTCTGCAAAAGTTTAAAATTCCCATTGAGTGGCTCTTTGAATGGCACTGCTGGAGCAGGCAGCACTGGACAACCTGATGTTAGGTACAAGTTAGAACAACACAGCACTGTAGCGTAGCGGTTAGCGCGATGCTATTACAGCGCCAGTGACCGGGGTTCGATTCCCGTCGCTGTCTGTAAGGAGTTTGTACGTTCTCCCGTGTCTGCGTGGGTTTCCTCCGGTTTCCTCCCACATTCAAAAGACGTACGGGTAGGTTAATTTGGGGTTTTAAAAAAATGGGCGGCGCGGACTCGTTGGGCCAAAAGAGCCTGTTACCACGCTGTAAATAAAATTTTTTTAAAAATGTAATTTAATTTGTACATGGAATGCCTAAAACTGAGTAGCATCATTAAGTGTACAACCAACATGGGAAAAAGCTGCTTCAACATAAGGATCCCCAACCAGAAGCATCAGCTGCAGCTTCCAGAATGGTACGACGTCAGAAATTGAGCGCTGAAGCATTCCAGTCTGCAAATGATGTGTTTTCATTCTTCTCACACAAAACAGCATTTTTCAATCAACTTTGTGGACATCTCTGTTCTAGGGGGCATCAAGGAGGAAAGAGACCAAAAGGATGTGAATTCCAGAGTCTTGAGTGCTGGCTACTGCATCTTAAACAGTAAAGGGAGGAACCACTAACTTCAAGAGATCAGAGGTTCAGAACTGAAGGGCCATGATAACAGGGCAATAGGGCCAAACAAAACTACAACTCCTTTACAAGAAGCAGCCTGTCATATCATTGCGTGGAGCACCATACAGGAGGTAGAACTCAGCTATCCGCGCAGGCCTGAAACTGATGATTCAAATAGGCCTGGAACTAGGAATGTGGGTGTTTTATTTCCAAATGCAAGGATAGTGCATCAGTGGGTACAGCTATGTTGCTGTATAAAAATGGAGTACACTACTAGTGGGTAGTCATCTGTACCTAAATAACTGGACTAAGGGTGGGCACAGTCTACTCACTGGGGCACAGTATGCTGGCACAAGTAATTTTAGCTAATATCACACTAGTGTACATGAGTGCTGTAACTGTATAATGGGATATAGACAGACATAAACCTGAAGGTACAATGCTGTGGTACTGTACCAGGGGCACAAGTTGGTCACTGCACTGGCAGGCACAATAATATAGTGCACAGGTCACTAAAGAAAAAACTAGCTACTGTACAGATGCACACAGGTATGCTCGCTATAACAGGTACAGTACTGGGGTACAGATCTGTCACTTTGTAACGGATACTGTTCAGATACTACTGGTGGGGATAGATCAGTCACTGACACTGGGGTACAGTAGTGATGGGGGCAGGTTTGTTCCTGTACAACATTGAAATGTACATCAAGTCCTTGGGATGCAGTTCAAGTGGGCATGGGTCTGTTCACTAGCATTAGCTGCATTATCAAAGAGCTGTTTTGAATAGTTAGTACATGTACAATGGACTACGGTTCCTTGAGTTTCCATCCCTGCTGTGGCCATCATCCTAGATTTTTTTTTCCTTGTTTGACACTAGCATAGGACATGAATGTTCCCTCATTATGCTAATGCTGCAGCGGTGACTGGAAAAGTGATAGGGAGGAAACATGACCAGCTTCCTGACTTAAGTGAGTGGGAAATGTTTGCCCCAAGGGTACGTGTGAGCTCCTAGTTCTTGGTGGGTGGGGTGAAAAAAGTTTATTTCTGAATGGCTTACACTTTTGCTTCAATCCTGACCTACGATGCTGTTTGTGTGAAGTTTGCACATTCTCCCTGTAACCAGATGGATCTCCCCTGATGCGACATTTCCTCTTTCATCCCAAAGACATGCTGGTTGATTGGCTGCTGTAAGTTGACCCTTGTGCTGGTGGGTGATGGGGGAAATCAGGGTTGGCTAATGGTCATATTCAGAATCAGGCTTATTATCACTAACTTGTACGTCGTGAAATTTGACCTGAGGGAAAAGGTAAAAGGGAAATAAGTGGGGGAATGGGACTGCTGAGAGATGGCATAGATTGCATGGGCCAAGTGCTTTTGTCATTAGTAAATACATGAAATAAAATGTGCTGTGACTCTCAAGATGCTGTATTTGTTCAAATTAAGAAAGAAAAATGCTCATTATTTAGGTTGCAGACTCCTCTCCTGGAAAATGGCAAACAAACTCCACCTCCCTACCACCTTAAATTACAGATTTACAAAGTCTAACCTACTTGATCTCTCATGACAGTAACCAGTTTGGTGAATCTTCACTGCATTCCCTCTGGAGCAAGGTTATCCTACTTTATTTGAAAAAAAATTATATACAATTCTCAACAAAGCTCTTTGCAATACGTTCATGAAATTACACAGCATGGAAATAGGCCCTTCAGCCCAACTTGTCCTTGCTGATCAAGACACCTACCTACACTAACTGCATTGGCCTGCACGGAGCCCATATCCCTCGAAACCTTTCCGATCCAAGGAGTAACATTTACTCATGTACACAAATACTTTTGAAATTAAAACCAATTTAGCTTTTGCCTTCCAAAGCAAATTTGGAAGTATAACATTTGGTCCCCTCAACTTGATACACATTGTGAATCGGTCAGGTTCTTCAGTACCCCACAAGTCTCAGCCTCAGAAGGTTGCTTGTTTGTTCTCTGTTTTCCATCTGTTAACTAAACCTTAATCCACCTCAATAAATTACCCACAATTCCATATGCTCAAACTGTTCACAAGCTCCTGTGTGGGGCCACAATGAAAGCATTAGAAAAATCCAAGCACACCGTAACTAATGATTTGCGCCAGATACATCCTCCAAGAACTTCAAAAGATTAGACAAACATGATTTCCCTTTCATAAATCCATGCTGACTCTGCTCAACTGTATTATTTCCCAGGAATATTGTATCACATTCCTTACTAAAGATTGCAATATTTTCACCATTACCAGTGCCAGGCTAACATGTCAATAGTACCTTGTTTCCTCTGTCGCTTCTTTCTTCAACAGTGGGGTCACTAATCTGCAGGCACCATTCCAGAATCAAATGAATATGGAAAAAGCAACCACCATTTTTAAAATCACCTCTTTCAAAACTCTGGATTGCAGATCATCTGGTCCTTGAGATTTATAAATTTTCAGGCTTAATAAGTTTGTTAAATTCCTCTGCCATTTCCTCATCCCCCATTATAAATTTTCTCATCCATCAGTACACCTAGTAAGGGGATAGATTTTGACAACATTCAAAAAATTCCCTACAGGAATTTGGAAACAGGATGAGACGATTAAAATGGAGGCCTTGCCAGACTGCAAACATTCATGAGTATCAGGGAATGGCTAAGCAAATGTCAGAGTTCAGATGCTGACAACATCAAAGCTGTAGTGAAGATTTGTGCACCTGAACATGCACTTCCACACGTGAGCTATTCAAGGGCAGCTGCAATAACCAGAAGTGCTGATAGAAGTCAATGCTCAACAGAAACCGGGCTTTGGAAAGCCTTGATAGCCTGAAAGGATTGTTTGATGATTTACAGATCCTAAACGTCAGCGAACCATCCCTCTGTCCCTGGAATCCGCTCCCTTTCCTCCCTCCCTCCTCCCCCATGGTCTCATTTTCTTCCTATTTCAACTCCAACTGCCTCTGCCTCCCGTCTTTCCAGAAACCAACGTCTCTTCGCCCCCTCCCACCTGCTCTTCCACCTTACCACAACACTGTCCCTCACGACCCACAGCCCCTCTATCCCAACCCCTTTGCTCTCACACATTCTCCAGTCTCAGGTCTCTAACCTAGAGCTGTCTGTCTGTCTCTCTGCCTCCTCCCTTCCCCCTCAACGTCCCCTTCCTCTCCCCCTCCCTCCAACGCCCCCTTCCTCTCCCCCTCCCTCCAACGTCCCCTCTTCCCCCTCCCTCCCTCAAACGCCCTTCTCTCCCTCCCGCACTCCCTTAAACGCCCTTATCTCTTCCCATCCCTCCCCCTCCCCTCCCTCTCTCCCTCCCCTCTCCCTCCCTCCCCCTCCCTCCCCCCTCCCCCTCCCTCTCCCTCCCTCCCCCTCCCTCCCTCTCCCTCCCTCCCCCTCCCTCTCCCTCCCCCTCCCCCTCCCTCCCCCTCTCTCCCTCCCTCTCTCTCCCCCTCCCCTCTCCCCTCCCCCTCCCTCCCTCCCCCTCCCTCCCTCCCCCTCCCTCCCCCTCCCTCCCTCCCCCTCCCTCCCTCACCCTCCCGTCCCTCCCTCCCCCTCCCTTCCCTCACCCTCCTCCCTCCCGTCCCTCCCTCCCCACTCCCGTCCCTCCCCCTCCCTTCCCTCCCTTCCCTCACCCTCCTCCCTCCCGTCCCTCCCTCCCTCCCCCTCCCTCCCTCTCCCTCCCTCCCCCTCCCTCCCTCCCTCTCCCTCCCCCTCCCCCTCCCTCCCTCCCTCCCTCTCTCCCTCCCTCCCTCTCCCTCCCTCTCCCTCCCTCTCCCTCCCTCAAACCACCCCCCTCCCCTCCTCAAACCACCCCCCTCCCCTCAAGCCCCAACTCCGGTGCGTGCCTGTGCCTTTCCGCTAGTTCGCTGGCCCGCGGCGCCTCGGTTACCTGCCGGGCCGGCGCCTGAGGAAGAAGCCGAGCGGCGGCCGGCGCCGCGCCGCATCCACTCCCACCCCTCCGCCAACGTCGCCCCGCGGCGGCGGCCGTCAGCGCGCCTCCGTCAGCCCGCCGCCCGCCGCCCTCTCCCGGCCGCGCATGCGCGCACTGCGGACCGCCTCCGTCAGCCCGCCGCCCGCTCCCGGCCGCGCATGCGCGCACTGCGGACCGCCTCCCCGCTGCAATGCGGCTGCGCGTGGCGGCACGCGGCGTTGGCGCCGCGACGCGGGTGCTGCTGGGAAACGGCGGCGCTCAGGCCGCGGGTGAGGTGGTTCTCGTTGGCGCGACGCCCGGCCCCCGGCCCCCGGCCCCGCAGGCGGGACTGCAGCTGCTGGATATCTGGAGCAACGCACACAAGATGCTGGAGGAACTCAGCGACACAACAGGTGAAGGCTCTCGGCCCGAAACACCGACCGTCCGTTTCCCCTCACAGACGCTGCCCGCCCCGCCGAGCTCCTGCAGCAGCGCCCGTGGGTGGGTGTGTTACCCTCGGGACCGCGCTGCCGGCTCCCACTGGGTCTGCTTTCCCGTGGTCAGGGGAGCACCCTGTGTCCGGACCCTGGAGTCCGGCCCCGTCCCCCTACACCCCCCGGCTCCCCGCCGAACCCCACCCCTGGCCGCCATCCCCCTCCCCCCCCACCCACCCAACCCCACCACCCCTGGCCGCCATCCCCCTCCCCCCCCCCACCCACCCAACCCCACCACCCCTGGCCGCCATCCCCCTCCCCCACCCCACCCCACCCACCCAACCCCACCACCCCTGGCCGCCATCCCCCTCCCCCACCCCACCCACCCAACCCCACCACCCCTGGCCGCCATCCCCCTCTTCCCCCCCCCCCCAACCCCACCACCTCTGGCCGCCATCCCACTCCCCATCCCCCCTCCCCACCCCTGGCCGCCATCCCCCCTCCCCACCCCTGGCCGCCATCCCCTCTCCCCACCCGTGGCCCCCTCCCCCCTCCTCACCCCGGGCTGCCATCCCCCCTCCCCCTTCCCCACCCCAGGCCGCCATCCCCCCTCCCCCTAGCCCACCATCCCTTCCCACCCCACTCTTCAAACACATGCCCATGAATTGACACAAAGGTGAATTTATTGTCCCATGCACGTCCACGTTTGCACAGGTGCAATGAAAAACTTACTTGCAGCAGCACCACAGGCACATAGCATCAGATAAGCAGCATTCACAAGAAAAACATAAATTAAATATAATAGTCGCAGCCCTCGGTAATGGATCTGGTGATCGGTGACTGGGGTTCTAAGGAAGCTCCCTGGGCAGTTCCATGAAGCACCTGTACAATACAATGCAGAGTGTTTATTGTTCAATCCTCCTTCAGTTGCTGGAGATCACCTTCAGTCCAGTTGTCTCTAGTAATGGAAATCAAAACTGTAGAAGCTGGAATCTGAAACAGAAATGCAGTTCTCATACTTGCAGGCAGGTTTGCTAGAACTCTTGGGGAGGGTTTAAACCAGTTTGGCAAGGGGATGGGAACCAGTGAGAGGTCGGAGGTTGGTGCACAAGTAAATGCAGCGTGTAGAAAGACTGAAGAAGTATAGGCATTTGAAAGGCAAAATTGCAGTCAGTTGGATGGGCTGAAGTGTGTCTACTTTAATGCGAGAAGGATCAGGAACAAGGGTGATGAACTTAGAGCATGGGTAAGTATGTGAAACTATGACGTGGTGGCCATTACAGAGACTTGGCTGTTGCAAGGGCAGGAATAGCTGCTGGATATTCCGGGGTTTAGATGTTTCAAAAAGGACGGACGGAGGTAAAAGAGGTGGGGGGGTGGCTTTGCTGATCAGGGACAGTGTCACAGTTGTAGAAAGGGAGTATGTCCTGGAGGGATTATCTACTGAGTCAGTGTGGGTGGAAGTCAGAAACAGGAAGGGAACAATCACTCTATTCAGAGTATTCTGCAGACCCTCCAATAACAGCAGAGATGCTGAGGAGCAGATCAGGAGGCAGATTTTGGAGAGGTGCAAAAATAACAGAGTTGTTGTCATGGGCGATTTCAATTTCCCTAATATTGATTGGCACCTCCTTGGTGTAAAGGGGATAGATGGGGCGGAGTTTGTTAGGTGTGTCCAGGAAGGATTCCTGACAGTATGAAGACAGGCTGACTAGAGGAGGGGCTATTCTGGACCTGGTACTAGGCAATGAGCCTTATCAGGTTTCAGATCTCTTGGTGGGAGAGCATTTTGGAGATAATGACCATAATTCCTTGTCCTTTACTGTAGCCTTGGAGAGTGATAGGAGCAGATTATATAGGAAAGTATTTAACTGGGGTAGGGGGAATTATAATGCTATCAGGTAGGAACTTGGGAGTGTAAATTGGGAACAGATGTTCTTGGGGAACTGTACAGTGGAAATGTGGAGGTTGTTTAGGGAGTACTTGCATGGGGTTCTGGATAGGTTTGTCCCATTGAGGCAGGGCAAGGATGGTAGAGTGAAGGAATCGTGGTTGACATGAGATGTAGAATATCTTGTCAAGAGGAAGAAAGAAGCTTGCCTGAGGTTTAGAAAGCATGGATCAGACAGGGCTCTGGAGAGTTACAAGGTAGCCAGGAGGGCGATTAAGAATGGACTTAAGAGAGCTAGAAGGGGGTATGAGAAGTCCTTGGCGAGTAGGATCAAGGAAAACCCCAAGGTGTTCTACACATATGTGAAGAATAGGAGGATGACTAGAGTGAGGTTAGGACCGATCAGGGATAAAAGAGGAAATATGCCTGTAGTCAGAAAAGCTAGGGGAGGTCCTAAAGGTCTTCAGTATTCACCAGATAGAGAGACCTTGATGTTTGTGAGGATGGCGTACGACAGGCTGATGTGCTAGGGCATGTCAACGTGAGGAAAGAGGATGTGCTGGAACTTTTGAAAAACATTAAGACAGATAAGTCACCAGGGCCGGACAGGATATATCCAAGGTTATTACGGGAAGCAAGGGAAGCGATTGCTGTGCCTTTGATGATGACCTTTGCATCCTCAGTGGTCACAGGAGTAGTGCCAGATGATTAGAGGGTGGCAAATGTTGTTCCTTTGTTTAAGAAAGGGATTAGGGATAAACCTGGGAATTACTGTGGTGGGCAAATTACTGGAGAAGATTCTTAGAGACAGGATTTGTGGGCACTTAGAGAAGCATAGGCTGATTAGGGACAGTCAGCATGGCTTTGTGAGGGGCAGGTCGCACCTCACGAGCCTGATTGAATTCTTTGAGGATGTGACAAAGCACATTGATGAAGGTAGACCAGTGGATGTGGTGTACATGGATTTTAGTGAGGCATTTGATAAGGTTCCTCATGGAAGGCTCGTTCAGAAAGCTAGGAGATATGGGATCCAGGGACACTTGGCTATGTGGATTCAGAATCGGCAGGTTGATAGGGTTGTTAAAAAGGCAAATGGAGTGTTGGCCTTCATTCGTCAGGGTATTGAGTTCAAGAGCCACGAGGTGATGTTGCAGCTCTATAGAACTCTGGTCAGACCACACGGAGTATTGTGTTCAGTTCTGGTTGCCTCATTATAGGAAGGATGTGGAAGCTTTAGAGAGAGAGTGCAGAGGAGATTTGCCAAGCGCAGCATGTCTTTGATTGGCGAGCATGTCTTATGAGGATAGATTGAGTGAGTTAGGGCTTTTCTCTTTGGAGAGAAGGAGGATGAGAGGTGACTTGATAGAGGTGTACAAGATGATAAGAGGCATAGATCAAGTGGACATTTGATCTATACCTCTTATCTTTTTCCCAGGGCAACATGAGGGGGCATAATTTTAAGGTGATTGGAGGAAGATATAAGGGAGATGTCAGGGGTAAGTTTTTTTTACACAGAGAGTGGTGTGTGTGTGGAACACTCTGCAGCAGAGGTTGTGGGGGCAGATACATTAGGGACATTGAAGGGACCCTTAGCCCCCATTTCGCAATCATTCACATGGCTATGTGGGAGGGAAGTGTTAGATAGATATTAGAGTAGGATTAAATGTCACCACAACGTTGTGGGTTGTAGGGCCTGTGTTGTGGGAAAAGGTTCTTTTGGATCTTAAAGATGGAGGACTCTGGACACAGTCGTTGGATCTTAAAAATAGTTTAATCACAAAGGCAAACGCGGGGACAGAATGAATGGGAATGGGTGCACACTCGTACACAAGCAGGAGATCACAAACATGGGGGAAAATCGCAACAAGGGTGAGATACACACACACACACACACACACACACACACACACACACACACACACAAGTTACAGCTTATCAAGGGATTAAACACTTCAATGAGCACCTTGTCCTAGACAAGCAGTGGTTCTAACACTCACTGGAATCTGACTAAGACGCTCCCAAACTTTGTGGTGGTGCACACTCTTATCAGTGGTCTCTGCAGCATTGTTTCACTATTCCTGGGGCAGTCAAAAGAGAGCAAGCCAGGGGTGTGCAGCACTCTTTATAGTGCTGGAAGGCTGGGTAGAGCCAGACCAGGTAATTTAGACAGGCTAATGGTTTGGGGGTCAAGGACAAAGGTGTTTACCAAGGCCAATGGTCAGGCAGGCCCAGGAGCAAAGGTGCTCTTCAAGGCCAATCCCTGTGCTTACACCTGATGGGTGGGGTGGAGCCAAACCTTGATTGACAATGGTGTCACTTCCGATCCAATGAGCAATGCTGTCCTCCGATCAGAGGGGTCAGTGTTGTCACTGTCACAGGACAGCCATGTGTGTTCATACTACATTCCACCCCTCGGAAGTTACACTCTCTGCCAATCATGGGGAGAACTAAAACTAAGCAAAGAAATATGAGGCAAAATGTGGTACTAATAACTTGATGAGCACAGCACAAAATACAAAAAACTATAACAACTGAAACGAGGGTGGTGGCCCAGTGGGTGACAGTTGCCCAACATCCCCCCAGTGACCCAAACGGCCACCTGTTTCCCATAAGGTGTCGTGCTGAAGGAGCTGGTCCCTTGGTTTTGAATTTTGGCCACCGAGTCCCTAAAGTGAGCAGCCAGGTTGGTGGGGTTGCTGGATTTGTCAGAGATAAAAGTGCAGTATTCCTTACCAATCACTGCACACGTACCACCATCCGCAGTGAATAGGTCATCCAGGGCCGTCCGATTCTGCCGGGCTACCGGCCTGACGGCAGCCAGCTCCGCTGCTGTCTTTGTTTCGTCAGCCAGCGTCTGGAACACGCTGGTCATTTGTATGATCTCATGGGACAGTCTGGCTGTGCAATACGGGGGGCAGGCTATCATCCACAACCTCTCCGCCTCCGTGATGGGCTTGCTGTCCCTGTAGCCGCTGTAGGCCAGGTGCTCCCCCAGTTCATCGAGCGTGGATTCAGGGCACCACAAACACTGGAAAGCAGCAACCATACCAGCTCGTGGGGAGTCACAAGTAGGTACTATAGCCGCAAATCCAGTGGGTCCCATTCAAAGTTCAGGGAGCCCCCAGCTTAGCAGCACCATCGGCTGTGGTCATGGAGGCACCCAGATACCAGTCTCGCTCACACTCACAATGGCCAAGTGGAAAGGTGGAATTGTGCTCATTCTGGAGTCTACACCAGCATTCCCTTGGCGTACTCAGCGACTGTGGAATGCTCTAAGGGTCGGGACTCACGTGGATGTCAAATTGTAGGAAGGGAAATACCAGCTCCTGAAACACCCACCCCATTCGGAATCTTTGGAAGGAATGTGCTGCAGTGGTGGGCAACTGCCGACCACCCCCTCCCCCCCACAAAAACTGATATACCGAACCCGAGAGGCGCAACAAGGAAAAAAAAAGAGTCCATGTAAACACTTCATTTCGAAAAGTATCCAAGGGAATCGTTGTCAATGGCAGAGCTTCACCAGCGTGTGCTGGGGTTCGGAGGTAGGTCCAACAGTTCGATATATTAGAGGTGCTGGCGAACTCGTAGGCAACTTTGAGGAAGGTTTTAGCAGACGTCTTGATGCCAATCATCGTGGTGAGCAAGAGGAGGGAGTGGAGTAGTGCCATCCTGTGGGGAGGGGTGGGTGGTGGGGGAGGGGACAAATTCACTTCTGGCGGGTCAGGTGTTGGGTATGGAGACAGGACAGGTTAGTTTGACCCGGGATCGTGACCCAACGGGTGTCCCTTCTGAGGGGGGGCCTTGTGGCTGTCGGACCCAGACCCTCCTGGAATCCTTGGGTCCCGGGGGGGGTGTTCAGTGTTTCTCAAGTCGGGTGGTGGGGAGTAAGGCAGATGGCGGAACAATGGAGACCCCCCCCTTGGCCAGCGGGCTGTGTGTTGAGCTGATTGACGGCCTGCTGCGGCACGCCCAACCACTCCTGCAGTGTGCAGGAGGGCGTCAGCATGCATATTGTTTCTTTCAGCAGGCCGTTCATTCTTTCTATCAGGCCCGATGCCTGGGGGTGGTAGGGGATATGAAACAGCCACGAGATCTCTGCCTCCGCTGCCCAGTTTTGTACTTTGGCCCCCGCAAAGTGTGAGCCCTGATCGGATTGTACCTCCCATGGGACTCCATAGATGGAGAAGAGGTACTGCAATCCTTTGATGGTGCTGTTCTGGTCGGCCCTCTCACAGGGCACCCCCAGCAGGACACCTGAGTATGTGTCCACCATTGTCAGGGCATATTGCTTTTTATTATGGCGTGGGAGCAGTCCGATGTAATCTATCTGCCACACGCGACCTGCTCCCATGCCACGGCGAATGTGACCCGGTGGCCCTGCCAGCCCGCCTCGTGGTTTTACCTGCTGGCAGATGGGGCAGTTTATGACAGTGGTCTTACACTGGACCACTGAGGGCAACGCCCAAACTGTTCTGCCCAGCACTGTGTACCATCAGCCCCTAGGTGACCGCTCTTACGGTGTGCCCATGCAGCTAGGGCGCTGAGGTCAAGTTCATGCGGGGGAAGGGTAGCGCAACATATCTGGGCAGCCTGGTCCACAGCGGCATTATGGATGGCCTCCTGGGTATTTTTATGTGTATGGGCATCCATGTGGTGGACTGATATGTCTCTAGGTGGCTTCGTCCCAGATATAGCGCCAGTGTTCCTGCCCCCAGAGAGGGCATCCGTGAATTTCCCACACCGTTTCATGCCACCATTCCATCCACACCGACATACTGTTGGCTACTGCCCAGGAGTCGGTATAGATGTGGAGTGGCCCGGTGGAGTTCTGTAGCGTGAGTGCCACTGCCGCTAGCTCGGCCAATTGACTGGACCCTCCCGCTCCCTCTTTTGTTAATGTTTTCCCCGTGGCGGGATGAAGTGCTGCCGCTTTCCAGTGCTGTTTCCCATTTTTCCAGCAGCTGGATCTGTCTGCGAACCCAGGCGTGCAGTTTCTGTTTGGGGTCAAGGGAGTCAAAAGGTTGGCCCTAGGATATGGGGGAGGGTGTGATCTCAAGTATGTCAGGGGGTGTGTCCTGGGGCTGGGGGAAGGACATGACCTGTTCGTGGAGGCGGCTGACCCCTTCCGGACCGGGTTTGGCCCAGTCTGCGACATACCACTTCCACTTCACTATCGAGGACCTCTGGGCTCGGCTGTCTGTGAGTGGAGTCTGGGGATTTGACCCACCGCATGATGGGCAGGTGGGGGCGAAGAATCACGGGGTCGGTACCAGTTTGGTGTTCGGTTGCGAGGAGCGCCATGTAGCAGGCCAGCAGCTGGCGCTCAAAAGGCTGTAGCGAGTAGCGGCCTCAGGCAATGATTTGGTCCAGAAGCCGAGCGGGACTCTGCGCCCCTGGACCTTCTGTCAGAGGCTCCACTCAGCAACCGACTCGCTACTGGAGACTTGTAATTCGAAGGGGCAGGGCTTGCTCCACAGCTCGCTTCGCTGTCTCAAAGGCAGCCTGCTGTTCAGGCTCCCAGTAAAAGGTGGCCTTTTTTCAAGAAACCCTATGGAGGAGTCTCAGGAGCATGGTGAGGTCGGGGATGTGCTGCTGCCAGTAGCCAAGGAGACCCACGAAACTCTTGGTGTCAGTCTCGTTAGTGGGGACAGCAAAATTTAAAATCTTGTTCCGTGCAGACTCAGGAATGTCTCTCCTGCCTGCGTGCCATTGGATTCCTAGGAATAATACATTCTGGGCTGGGCCCCACTCTCTGATGGAGGATATTAATATATCAAGGGCCTCTGCAACAATGGCCTCGGAATGTCCTTGTAGGAGTATGTCATCAATGTAATGGGTGGCTACCACCCCTTGGAGGAGTTGAATGGTTTGCAAGTTCCATGCAATTAACCTATGGCATATCGTTGGACTATAGATGTACCCCTGTGGTAGACGTTTAAACATGTATTGTCTCCTCTCCCAGATGAATGCAAATTGGTCCTGGGAGGTGTTGTAAAGGGGGATGGAGAAAAAGGCATTGGCCAAATCCACAATGGCATACCATGGTTTGTCTGGGTGCCCTGAGATATCCTCCACCAGGGTGACTATATTGGGTACTGCGGAAGCGTTCAAGTGTCGGTAGTCCACCGCCATGCGCCAGGTCCCGTTCTTTTTACGGACGGGCCAGATGGGGCTATTAAATGGGGAGGCTGCAGGCCTAATGACCCCCTCCTGCAGCAAGGCTTGAACGGCCTCTGTGATATCTTGGTGTCCCCCCTGCACCCTATACTGCCGACTGCAGATGACCTTGGGGGGAGGGGGGACAACAACCAGTTCCTATTTGGCCACCCCGACTACCACCGTAGCTCGGGCAACTCCAAAAGTGAACTTGCCTCGGTTGGTGTGTAGGCACTGTCCTTTTAAGACATTTATCCCCAGTCTGCATTCAGGCGAGTCTGCAATTAAAACTGCCACAGTTCGAGGTGGTCGGTTCCTGACGACCGTGCGAACCTTGACTTCCCTCGCGAGAAAAAGGGAACCCCCCCCCAATCCCTCTATCTGCATCTGTGGCCCCTTCCAAAGAGCGGGGTTCCCCGGGACAATGGTGTGCTGGGCACCTGTGTCGACGAGTGCCATTCACCTCTGCACGTTCCCCTTTCCCCAGTGTATCGCTATGGGTATGTGTGGCCTCAGGTCCCCCAGGCGCAGAAGGGTGATGGAGCAGACATGCTGGGGACCCTGGCCTCCATCCTATCCCGTGGGTGAGGGTTCCTGCTGGCGGAAATGGGACATTTCCTGTCACAGCAGGTCCCAGAGCTGAGCCACGAGGGCAGGGGAGACCGTTTCTGGTGGGGGGGGGCGGAGGCAATATCAGTATCTGCAGGGACAGGCCACGTGATCTGGTGGTTGGGGATGCCCCCTGTGTCGGGCTTGGAACCGGGTTGGCTCTGGATCTTCCCACAGCCGGACTTCCCCCTGCAGGGTTCCTTCCAGTGCGCGTGGAGAGTGGAGGTCGGGACCCCATCTACGCTGGCGTGGTCCACCCCTGTGTGCAACAGGTCTAGGTATAGCTGCTTGCGCGTGGGATGACGGGTCACGTCCCCAGCCCTGTCTCCGCTCTGCGGACCTGAGCGGGCATCCCCCGCTACATGTAGTGCAACCCCTCCAGGAGGGTGATGGTGTCCCATACGGTCTTCCCACTAACTGGTCCCATGAGGGGCAGGACCACTGGCCTCAACTCGGGGCGCACAGTGGTGACCAGGTAACCTGCTAGCGCGCTGGTCGCCTTGGTGTTCTCTAAAAGCTCAAGGTCACTGGCCCACTCATAAATAATGCTGGTCACTAGTGCCCATTCCCTAATGACCCTGGAGCCCTCCACTGTGGTCGCCCGTATAAATCCCATTCAAGAAGGGTAGAGTACTGGACCCTCACCGCGGTCACTACCCAGTTCCACAGCGTAGCATCATTCCCAGTCCTTCTTGGTGGCACCCGCAGGGCATTGTTAATGCTCTGTTGGTCAGACAAGCTCCCTAGTGCTCTCACTTCCTGGTGAGAGAGGCTCACGTTGGGGGCCCCCTCATCCCACAGTCAGAGCAACCACACGGCCAGGTGTTCGCCTGGCTGCTGGCGGTACCAATCCGCCAGCTGGGTTAGCTCCTTGAGGGAGAAATCTCGGGTCTCTGTGATCTCGGAGGGGCTCCATGTATTCTCCCCTGGGGCAGCCTCATCCCCATTCCCCTCCCTTGTGTGGCGGACCTGGGACCGTGTTTGGACGGGTCAAGACTGCAGAGGCTCGGGTAGACAGGGTGGAGGGCAGGTGTGATGGGGCCCATGCTCTTCGGGCGCCCCCTCTTCATCCATATCCATCCATATATCCCCATCCCCCAGCCATGCGTCCAGCTTGTTGCCGCGCCAGACCAGGGCTCGAATTTTAAATGGGTCTGGCTGCCAGCCAGACCTGCAGGCGGCTTGTGCCTGCCCTGCTTGAATCAGCCAGCAGGTGACCTCGGTACCCCTGACCTCAAGGTCATTGGCCCAGGTCTGGGCAGTTTGAACTGCCTCCTGCAGTGTGCAGCATCATTGCCGGAGATCTCTATCTCTCTTTCCCTCTGTAGGCAGGTATCCTGCAACTGACCAGTAATCTCGACCTGGCGCCTCAGGAGGGATGCCAGGAGCCAGAGGGCCCCCCTTTGGCACTGAGGAACCCTGACTGCTGGAGGAGGGCAACCACGTGGTGTCCCAGTTTCTCACCATGTGGATTTAACTGTTCAGCCCAGTCCACTGGCTTACTGTGGTTCGCCAGCATACTAGCCAAGCTCCTAAATCCCTCTCTCTCATCTGTCCACCCAGAGATTCTCTCCTCTGTGTCTGCGTAGCCTCGTTCCCCCAGTTCCAAAACATTCTCCCCGTGTCTGTGTCCAGCCAAGATCTTCAAGACCCTGCTCGCAGCACCAATTGTTGTGGGAAAAGGTTCTTTCAGGTCTTAAAGATGGAGGACTATGGACACAGGTTTTTGGATCTTAAAATTAGTTTAATCACAAAGGCAAACGCGGGGACAGAATGAATGGGAATGGGTGCACACTCGTACACAAGCAGGAGATCACAAACATGGGGGAAAATCGCAACAAGGGTGAGATACACACACACACACACACACACACACAATAAACAAGGTACAGCTTATCAAAGGATAAACAGTTCAATGCCTGAGCACCTTGTCCTAGACAAGCATTGGCTCTAACACTCACTGGAATCTGACTAAGACGCTCCCAAACTTTGTGGTGGTGCACACTCTTATCAGTGGTCTCTGCAGCATTGTTTCACTATTCCTGGGGCAGTCAAAAGAGAGCAAGCCAGGGGTGTGCAGCACTCTTTATAGTGCTGGAAGGCTGGGTGGAGCCAGACCAGGTAATTTAGACAGGCCAATGGTTTGGGGGTCAAGGACAAAGGTGTTTACCAAGGCCAATGGTCAGGCAGGCCCAGGAGCAAAGGTGCTCTTCAAGGCCAATCCCTATGCTTACACCTGATGGGTGGGGTGGAGCCAAACCTTGATTGACAATGGTGTCACTTCCGATCCAGTGAGCAATGCTGTCCTCCGATCAGAGGGATCAGTGTTGTCACTGTCACAGGACAGCCATGTGCTTTCATACTACAGCCTGTACTGTGCTGTAATGTTCTATACTTCTGATCTGTCTTAATCTATCTCCATATAGTCTTTTGTCTTACACCTCACTCTTCCCCCAGCTCTGCTTTGAAAACTAACACCTCTGCACTGTTCCCCCATTTCTGAGGAAGGATCCCTGACATGAAACTTAACATTAACTGTTTTTTACCCCACAGGTGCTGTTGGACTGGCTGAGTTCCAAGAGCATTTCTGTTTCGGTTAACCCTAGTTTCCTCTGTGCAAGTTTACACTAGCCTGGCTGCAGCTTCCTCAGGAAGCACTGAGTGAGAAGCAGTGAGGATGTGAAAGCTGGGCACTAGGGTAATCCACACATGATTTGGCAATATTTGTCTGCATCTGATGGTTATGTATTAACTTTTAATGATGATTAGGTCTAGTATTATTGAGATTATTATTAATAGAGGAAAAGGAAAAGAGGTCTGGTGAAATTGAAATACAGTATTTAATTTTTTTTATAGGGGTGTGGGGGTCACTGCTAGGTCAGAACTTAATGAGAATCTCCCGGAAGGTGATGGGAAGCCGCATTTTTAACCACTCAGAGATTGTGGTGAAGATATGATCAGTACTGTCATGCTCTGGGATTTCAGTCCGGCAACAAGGGGGAAGCAAAGGTAGATGTCTGAGTCAGAATGGATGTAGTTTTGACAAAGGTTTCAGACGTTTCTCTTTCCACAGATTCTGCCTGACCTGCTAAGTTTACAGCATTTTCTATCTTTGTTGCATATCTTCTGGGTTTTTTCATTTCATGAATTAGCTCGTCCAGATTCCTTTACATCAGTATTTACTCATTACCCACCTGAAAAAAATCCACTTCATTCTTCTTCTAAATAAAAACAGGGAATACAGGAAACCTCAAAGCCTCCTTTCCACCAAGCTTTGTAGTACCAGCAAATGTGAACATATGAACAAATAGGTTGAGGGTGGTGGTGGAGGCAGATACGATAGAGGCTTTCAAGAGGCCCTTAGATCGGCACATGGATGTGCAGGAAATGGAGGGATGAGGACATTGTGTAGGCAGAAGGGATTAGTTTAGTTGGGCATTTGATTACTAATTTAATTAGTTTGGCACAACATCGTGGGCTGAAGGGCCTGTTCCTGTGCTGTACTGTTCTATGTTCTAAATGAATTAGAAGCAGGAGTAGGCCACTTGGCCCCTTTAGCATGCTCTTCCGCTTAGTAGGATTGTGTCTGATCTTTTCTTTGTCTCTTCTTGATTTCTCTTGCTTTCTTCTCTTGTCCTTTTCCCTTGTTTTCTCTTCTCTCTGTCTACTCACCCCTACATTGACATATCTTTTCTCACCCGCCTTTCTCATCTTCCACACTCCAATCTTCCTCTTTTCTCCCACATTCTCCTTTTCACATCTTTGGCACCTGCACAAGCTGGATGAGTTGCAGCTAAACTGGAGTGGGTCCAAATCCTTGCAGGAGGCGGGTTTGCTGGTGCTGTTGGGGAGGGTTTAAATTAATTGGCAGGGGAATGGGACAAAGCATGGGCGTACAGTAGGACTTGAGGAACAAGTACATATTGAAATAAAACTATTTCAGTTCTGTCAGCAGAGCATACACAAACTTGATAAAGCACTTGGGGAGATGAAGTCTGGATTGTGTCTATTTTAATGCAGAGTCTGACAAGTAAGGCAGATGAACTGAAGGTGTTGACTAACAAATGGAAATATGACATTGTTGAAAAAAGGACAGTCAGGCAACTCATCACTCCAGGGTATAGAACATACCGAGTCTTCCCAAATCAGAAGCCCTGGATGAACCAGAAGATTAGCAGTCTGCTGAGGATGAGATGTGTGGCGGTCAAGACCAGTGATCCAGAACTCTACAAGAAGTCCAGGTATGACCTGCCATCATGAGAGCGAACAGGCAATTCTGTGTGAAGTTAGAGACACAACTAGATGCACTACAGCTGTGGCAGGGTTTGCATGCTATTACTTCCGATAAGGGAAAACCTAACAGCATAAATGGCAGTGATGTTTCATTCCCCGATGAGCTCCAACACCTTTTATGCACACTTTGAAAGGGAGAATAGACCTGTGTGAATCCCCACAGCATCTGACGACCCTGTGATCTCTGTCTCAGAGGCTGACATCAGAACATCCTTCAAGAGGGTGAACCCTCGCAAGGCATCAGGCCCTGATGGTGCACCTGGCAGGGTACTGAAACTCTGTGCTGACCAACTGGCTGGATTGTTCAAGGACATCTTCAAACTCTCACTGCTGCTGTTGGAAGTTCCCACCTGCTTCAAAAGGGCATCAATCTTCTTGGTGCTCAAGAAGAGCAGGGTGAGATACCTCAGCGACTGTCGCCCGGTAGCACTCACATCTACTGTGATGAAGTGCTTTGAGAGGTTGGTCATGGCTAGAATTAACTCCTGCCTGAGCAAGGACCTGGACCTGCTGCAATCCGCCTACCTTCACAACAGGTCTTCAGTGGACGCAATCTCACTGGCTCTCCATTCGGCTTTGGAACACTTTAGACACAAAACCTACATAAGGCTGCTGTTTATTGATTACAGCTCAGCGTTGAACACTATCGTCCCATTAGTACTAAACAACAAGCTTCAAAACCTGGTCCTCTGTAACTGGATCCTAGACTTTTTTATCAGGAGACCACAGTCAGTGTGGATCGGTAGTAACATCTCCTCACTGACAACACAGGTGCACCTCAAGGATGCGTGCTTAGCTCACTGCTCTACTGTCCACACTCATGACTGTGTGGCTAGGCACAGCTCAAACACCATCTATAAATTGGCTGATGACACCACTGTTGTTGGCAGAATCTCAGGAGGCATACAGGAGTAAGACAGATCGGCTGGTTAAGTGGTGTCGCAGCAGCAACAACAACCTCGCACTCAACATCAAAAACACAAAGGAATTGATTGTGGACTTCAGGAAGGGGAGGTTGGTAGAACACACCAGGCCATTGAGGGGTCAGCGGTGGAAAGAGTGAAAAGTTCCTGGGTGTCAACAACTCAGGATCTATCTTAGGCCCAACACATTGATGCAATCAGGAAGAAGGCATGCCAGTGGCTCTACTTCATTAGGAGTTTGAAGAGCTTTAGTATGTCACCAAAGTCTTGCAGATTTCTACAGATGTACAGTGAAGAGCATTCTGACAGGTTACATCACTGCCTGGTATAGAGGCTCTAATGTGCAGGATCAGAAGAGGCTGTAGAGGGTTGTAGACTCAGCCAGCTCCATCATGGATACAACCCTCCCCACATCTTCAAGAGGATGTCTTAAAGAGGCAATGTCTCAAGAAGGCAGCATCCATCATTAAGGACCCTCACCATCTGGGACATGCCCTCCTCACATTACTACCATCAGGGAGGAGGTACAGGAACCTGAAGACCCACACTCAACATTTCAGGAAGTGCTCTGGAACATTAACTCTATGACATACTGGAGGATAATTGGTTTAGTATTGTCACATGTACCGTGATACAGTAAAAAGCTTTTGTTTGCATGCCATCCAGACACATCATTCCATACATAAGTACATCAAGGTAGTACAAAAGAAAAAAAACAGATTGCAGAACATAATGTAACAGTTACAGAGAAAGTGCAATGTGGGTAGACAAAGTGCAAGGGCAATGACAAGGTAGATTGAGAGATCAAAAGTTCATCATCGTACAAGAGGTCCATTCAGGAGTCTTACAGCCGCAGGACAGAAGATGTCCTTGAGCCTGGTGGTGTGCTCAAGGTTTTGTATTTTCTGCCTGATGGGAGGGGGGAAGAAGTGTGAATGATTGGGGTGGGAGGGGTCCTTGATTATAGCTGGTGCTTTCTTGGGGGACAAGATTGGCAAGCTAAATGGTCCAATGTGCAGGTGCTATAGGCATGAGAGAGGCGGGGGAGTTGCATTTTTGATTAAAAGGAGAACGTCACGGCAGTAGTCCGAGATGAAATTACTGAGGCTTTATGGGTGGAGCTGAAAAATAAGAATGGGATGGTCACCTTGTTCAGATTGTACTATAGGCCTCCAAACAGTCAAAGGAAATTAGGGGAACAAATATGCAGGGAGATTGCAGAAGGTCACAAGGATAATAGGGTTGTCATAGTAGGGTATTTTAAACTTACTGGTATAGACTGGGACTGCTGTAGTGCTAACGGCTTAGATTGGGTGGAATTTAAGTGTGTTCAGGGAAGTTTCCTCTGACAATATATAAAAGGCCCTACTAGGGAGAGAGCAAAGCTTGACCTATCTTGGGAAATAGGGCAAGGTAAGTGACTGAGATGTCAGTTCTCCTGAGGTGCTTTAGGTGACTGAGATGTCGTTACAGAAGCATTGCCAAGGGAGGGACAGGACTGGCAGCTTAATGTTCCAGGGTACAGGTGCTGTAAGTGGGATAGAGATGGAGGAAAGAGAGGAGGGGATGTTGTATTTTCAATGAAGGGGAACATCACAGCAGCAGTCCGAGATGAAGTTACTGACGGATCAACGAGTGAGAATTTATGGGTGGTGCTGAGATTTATTGGGGTTGTTCTATAGACCCCCAAATAGTGAATGGGAATTAGAAAAACAAATATGTAGGGAGATTGTGGGGTGTTGCAAGAATAACAGGGTCGTCATAGTAGGGGATTTTAACTTTCCAAACATAGACTAGGACTGCCATAGTATGAAGGGCTTTAGATGAGGTGGAATTTGTTAAGTGCATTCCAGAAAGTTTCTTTGGGCTGTATATAATATACAGCTTTTCTAGGGAGGGGACAAAGCTCGACATACTCTTGGGTAATAGGGCAGAGCAGGTGACTGAGGTGACAGTGGGGGAGCACTCTGGGACCAGTGACCATTGTTCTATTAGTTTTAAATTAGTTATGGAAAGGGACAGATCTGGTCCACAAGTTAAAGTTCTAAATTGGGGCAAGGCAAATTTTGACAGTGTTAGGAACTTGCAAAAGTTGATTGGAGTAGGTTGTTTGCAGGCAAAGGGACATCTGGCAAGTGGGAGGCTTTTAAAAGTGAGATATTGAGAGTTCAAGATCTATATCAGGACTGATGAATGGTCTCAGCCCCAAATGTTGACTGTTCATTTTGCTCCATAGATGCTGCCTGATCCACTGAGTTCTTCCAGCATTTGTGTGTTGCTCCAAATTTCCAGCATTTGCAGTCTCTCTTGTGTTTGTATATTCCTGTTAGACTGAAGAGCATGGCTGGCAGGAGTAGGGAACCCTGGATAACAAGGGATATTGAGGTTCTGGTCAGGAAAAAGGAGGCATGGGTCAGGTACAGGCAGCTAGGATCAATTTAAAGCAAGATGGCGCCAGAGCATGGCGACTCATTGCAAGCTGCTGTCTGCAGATCTACTCATTACCCTTACTATAATTGTTCTACACTTTCAAATTTAAACTCTATGTCACTAACTATTACTAATAATGTTCTTTTAAATCTTCTTTCAGGGCTGGCGACCTTGCGACCTCCAAAAACGACTACGAAGCGGACCCGACTCCCGGACCCAGAGGGAAACGACCAGCATGGCCAAGGATGGGCCCGTCCACGTGGAAGCTTCTGCAGGGCAAGGAGATGTCCCCATGGAGCCCCCATTGCCGAGACTCCCAGACCCCAACAGAGCGCCTGACGCTGAGAACCAACCTGTAGAGGACAAGTCCTGAGGTCTGACCTGGCAAGAGGCCCAACCCGATGAGATCAACTCCCAAGGCCCAACCCAGCATGAGACTGAGGCCCGAAACGAGGACGGGGTCAGGGGCCTGACCTGTCGTGGGGCCTGACCTGTCGTGGGGCCTGACCCGTCGTGAGGCCTGACCAGCTGGGGCACAACACTGGGGACCCTCCGGATTGAAAGCCTGAACCTACGGAGCACCCGGGGCCAAGTCCCGATGCCGAGGCCCCCCTAGACAACCCCACTTTTACCTGCTGAGGCAGCTCATTCCTCTTCAGGACACTTAAACCTGTGTATACTTGGGGGGGGGGATCCTGTTTGACAAATTTGATTGAATTTTTCAAGGAGGTGACTAAACGTGTCAACGAAGATAGTGCAGATGATGTAGTAGTCTGCTTGGACATCAGTAAGACCTTTGATAAGCTGCCACATGGGAATCTGGTCCAAAAGATTAGACCCAATTGGATCAAGGGCAATTTAGAAGTGGCTTAGTGGTATGAGCCAGAGGGTGGTAAAGGGTTGTTTTTACGATTGTAATCCTGCCACCAATGGTGTACCACAGGGATTGGTGCTGGGGTCCTTACTGCTGTTAGATATATTAATGATCTGAATGTGAATGTAGCAGGAGTTTGCAGGTAACATGAAAATAGGTGGTGCTGGTGACAGTGAAGAGGGTCGTCTCAGATTACAGGATGATGTTGACCAGCTGATAAAATGGGAAGAACAATGGCAGATGGAATTTCATTCATAACACCAGCACCCTGAAGTTGCCCACCAAGCCACACATCATCCTGACTTGGAAATATATAGCCATTACTTCACAGTCGCCGGGCCAAAATCCTGGAACTTTCTCCCTGACACCATTGTGGGTGTACCCACACCTGAAGGACTGCAGCTCATCCTCTCAAGGGTAATGAGGGGTGGACAATTAGATGCTGGCTCAGCCTGTGAAGCCCACATTCCCTTGAATGAATAAAAAGTTCCTGAAAAATGGTAGGATATACATCATGAATGGTAGGGTTCTCAGGAGTATTGGCGTACAAGTCCAAGGATCTTTAAAGGTGGCAGCACAGGTAGATAAGGTGATGACCAAGACAATTGGGATACTTTAACTAGCTGGGTTGTAGAATCTAAGAACAGGGAGTTTGTGGTGCAACTATATGAAGCGTCAGTCAGACAACAGTGATGGAGTGCTGGTTGCCATGCCAGAGGAAGGATGTTGGAAGAGAGCAGAGAAGATTCACCAGAATGTTGCCAGGGATATTGTGTTCCACCTGAGGAGAGACGGGATAGGCCGGGTTTGTTTTCCTTTGAGTGGAGGAACCCGAGGGAGACCTGTTTGAGGTACACAAAACTATGAAGGGCAGAAATAGGATAGATAATGAAAAACTTTCCCCCATAAGCAGCGATGTCCATAACCTGAGGACGTAGGTTTATGTTAAAGGGGTAGGAGACACAGGTATTTGAGTAAGAGTTTTATCATCTACAGGGTGAGTGAAATTTGGAATACGCTCTTCCCTATCCTTTGTCGTCTCTTTTCTCCATTTCCCTGGTTCTCCTTCGTCTTTTCCTCTCGCCCAGCCTTGTTCTCTTACTCCTTTATCGTTGTACCTATTATCTTCTCTCCCTTTCTTTCTTTGTCTGCTCCTCTTTCTGTTTTGTCTTCTACCTTCTACATCTTTTCACTTACTCCCTCTTTTTTCCCCACTCACTTGTCTCCTCTTCCGTGCCCTTCCCTTCTCTCTCCTCCTTTGTCTCACCCACCCTTACCTCCCCCTTCTCTCCAGTTACTCTCTTGTTTCCAATTCTCCCATGTTTCCTCATCTCTTTCCCATCTCTCCTCCCAACTTTCTCAGGAATCTTGTCCTCTTGCCCCACTTTTGTCTCCTCCCTCTTCCATCCATTCTTCTCACCTTTGTCTTCTCCTCCATCTCTCCCTGGTATCTTCTCTTCCTTATCTCCTCTGCCCTCGCTCATTTTTTTCTCTTTTCTCTCCTGTTTTACCCTCATATTTCTCCTATTCTTTGTCTCTCATTTTTCTGTCTTCATTCTCTCTTTCCCTTTATCTGCTCTTTCTCCCCATCTTCTCTTTTGTTTTCTCTTTTCTGCCTTCTCAACCCCACTCTGTTTTTCCTTTCTCTCCCCCTCTCTCTTCCCCCTCCCTCCCCCCTCTCTCCCCCTCTCTCTCCCCCCTCTCCCTCCCTCCCTCCGTCCCTCCTCTTCCCCCCTCCCTCCCTCCCCCCTCCCTCCCTCTCTCCCTCCCTCGCTTCTATCTCCCTCTTGTATTTTCTCTGTCTCGTGTTCTCTGGTCACTGGAATAAACGTGGACAAGGTGGATGTGGGGTATGAATATAGAATGGATAAATGTTTAGGAAAAGAAAGATGAAGCTGGAATAAATTGTGCAATGATAAGGTGGAATTAATGAAGGTGCTTTGATGGGATGTGGAATTTCAGAGTACGGGGTGGCTGGAGTATGGTATGATTAGAGCAATTGCATCAACAATGGCAGAATGATTAGGACATGTACGAGATGGGATGGGTAATGGGTGGATATGGAATGATAGGTTGCTGAATGAGGGGAATGTGGATTTAATGGATGTGCAGAAAAATGTGGAATGATTGGGATATTGAATGAATGTATGTGGAATAAATGAGATCTGTAACAAATGGCGAGGAATCAATGGATCAATGATGGAACAGGCCCTTCAGCCCATGACATCTGTGCCGACCATGATGCCAATTTATACTAACACCATCTCCCTGCACATGGTCTGTATCAAAGATAAAGATGGTGCTGGAGAGAGGGGACACTTTGTTGGCAGCTAGCAGCAACATAGTCTCATACTCGAGAGTTGACCTTTTAAACCAGAAAACTGCAGTGGAAACTGCTGCAGTAAACAGTGTACTTTTAAGCCATTTAAATGAATTGGCAATACTGCGAGCCCAAGACAGACCCAAGGGGCTCAGAACAGACCACCCAGAAGTTAAACATAGCAGCTGGAAACACCAGGGAGGCCTCCATTGTCTCAGAAGACGTGGTTGGCGGGGAGGGCTTCAGGTCAGACTGAAGTGCAGGGTCCTAAGGCCTCCCCACCCCTCCCTACTATTCTGGCTAATGTGCAGTTGAGATTGAGGACCCCAGAGCAAGACTGCTGTATCTGAGGGACATGTTTCACAGAGACATGGCTCATCTCCAACTCTCCAGACACGGCGCTCCAGCCCGATGGTTTTATGATCCACGGCATGGACCAGACGGCAGCGTCAGGTAAGGGAAAAGGCAGCAGTGTCTGCTTTATGATAAACTCGTCATGGTGCACAGATCTGGCGGTCTTGTCCCATTCCTGCTTCCCCAACCTGGAACATCTGGTAGTGAAGTGTCAACTGTTCTACCTTCCACGGGAGTTCTCTGCCGTCATCCTGACTGCAGTCTACATCTCACCTCAGGCAGACAGCAAGCTGGCCCTTGAGGCACTAAGTGCTGTAATCAACAAGAATGAAGCGGTGTACCCCCATGCCTGTCACCTGTGGCAGGAGGCTTTAATCAGGCCAGCTTGAAGAAGTTTCTGCCTAACTACTTTCAACACATTACCTGCCACACTCGAGGACCCAACACAATCGACCACTGCTATACCACCATCAAGAACACCTACTGCTCCATCTCTCGCCCGCACTTTGGTAAATCCGACCACCTGGCTGTGCTGTGTACAGACAGAGACTGAAGAGCGCGGCACTGGTGAAGATAACTACGAGGAGCTGGACGGCAGAGGTGGAGGAGCAGATTCGGGATTGCTTCAAGTTGGTGGACTCGACCATGTTCAAGAATTCTAATTGAATCTGCCACAGCTGTCGTATGCGGACGAGTGTGTACCCACAAAAACATTCCGAATCTTCCCAACCAGCAGCCCTGGATGAACCAAGAGATTGGCAATCTGCTGAGGGCTGGATCAATGGTGTTCAGGGCTGGCGATCCAGAATCCAGGTACAACCTCTGGAAGGCCATTGCAAGCACCAAGAGGCAATTTAGGACAAAACTGGAATCACAGATGGATGCACAACAGCTGTGGCAGGGCTTGCACAATATAACTTCCTACAAGGCAAGATTGGTTAGCATACATGACAACAATCCATCTCTGCTGGATGAGCTCAATACCTTTTATGCACGCTTTGATAGGGAGAACTGTGACACACCCACACAAGCCCCCACATTGCTGGATGACCTTGTAATCTCAGTCTCTGAGGCCGACGTCCAGGCATCCTTCGAGACGGTGAATCCATGAACGGCATCTGGTCCAGGCTGCTTACCCGGCCGTGTATTAAAGATCTGTGCAGACCAACTGGCTGGAGTATTTAAGGATATATTCAAGTTCTCGCCACTGCGGTCTGAGGTTCCCACCTGCTTCAAAAAGGCGTCTATTGTACCGGTTCCCAGGAAGAGTGGTGACCTGCCTCAATGACTACCGAATGGTAGCGCTTAAATCAACTGTAATGAAGTGCTTCAAGAGGTTGGTTTTGGCGCATCAACTCCTTCCTCAGAGATGACCTGGATCCATTTCAGTTTACCTACTGCCACAGCAGGTCAACAGCAGATGTGATTTGTCTGGCTCTTCACTCTGCTCTGGTCCATCTGGAACTCGGTACATCAAGCTGTTGTTCATCGACTACAGCTCGGCATTCAACACAATCGTCCCATCCAAACTCTTCATCAAGCTTCAAGACCTGGGCCTCTCTACCTCTCTCTGCAACTGGATCCTTGACTTCTTCATCGGCAGACCTCAGTCAATGAGGATTGGTAACACCATCTCCTCCTTGCTGACCATCAACACAGGTGCACCTCAAGGCTCTGTGCTTAGGCCCCTGCTCTGCTCTCTATGCACACATGACTGTGTGGCTAAGCACAGCTCCAATGCCATTTACAAATTCATTGACGACACAACTGTTGTTGGACGAATCACAGGCGGTGAGTCAGTGTATAGGAGCGAGATAGGACACTCAAGTGGTGCTGCAACAACAACCTCTCGCTCCATGTCAGTAAAACTAAAGAGCTGATTGTTGGCTTCAGGAAGGGGAAGGAGGGTGAACATGCGCCAGTCTACATTGGGGGACCGGCAGTGGACAGAGTCAGCAGCTTTAAATTCCTGGGCATTAACATATCGGACGACCTGTCGTGGGCCCAGCACATAGACGCAATCACAAGGAAAGCGTGCCAGCATCTTTACTACCTGCAGACATTAAGGAGGTTTGGCTTGTTACCAAACACTCTAACAAACTTCTACAGATATACTGTTGAAAGTATCCTGACTGGTTGCATCACGGTCTGGTACGGCAATTCAAAAGTGCAGGAATGTAAGAAGCTGCAGAGAGTAGTGGACTCAGCCCAATACATCACAGGCACATTCCTTCCCACCATCGGTAGTATCTACAGGAGGCGCTGCCTTAAGAAGACAACATCCATCATCAAAGATCCCCACCATCCAGGCCATGGCATCTTCTCGCAGTTACCATTGGGCAGGAGGTACAGAAGTTCGAAGTCCCTCACCACCACATTCAGGAACAGCTACTTCCCTTCAACCATTCGGTTCTTGAACCAACCTGCACAACCCTAATCACTAGAATTCGGCAACACTATGACCACTTCAATCACTTTGCACTACAATGGACTTTGTTTTCTGGTTATAATTGTGCTTTTTCTTTTAAAAATTGTGTTTATTTTATGTTTTATTTATGTCTTTCTTGTGAATGCTGTTTGATGCTATGTGTCTGTGATGCTGCTGCAAGTAAGTTTTGCATTGCACCTTACAATAAACTCGACTTTGCCTTTGATCCCTCCCTTCCCTGCCTGTTCATGTGTCTGTCTAAATGCCTCTCAAATATTCTTATCATACCTCCCCTGGTAGTGCATTCCAGGCACCTCTGTGTATAAAAAAAACTGCCTCACAAATCCCCTTTAAACTTTCCCCTCTCACCTTAAATCTATTCTCTCTAGTATTTGATATGTCCATCCTGAGAGAAAGACTCTGACCTCCTACATGATCTGTGCCTCTCATAAGTTTACCACTTCTATCAGGTGACCCCTCAGCCTCTGATGCTCCAGAGAAAACAATACAAGTTAATCCAGCCTCTACTTTTAGATAATATTCTATAATCCAGGCAACATCCTGATGAACCTCTTTTTCACCCTCTCCAAAGCCTTCATATCTTTCCTGTAATGTAACCAGAACTGTACACAATACTCCAAATGTGGCCTAACCAAAGTTTTATACAGCTGTAACGTGACTTGCTAACTTTTATAGTCAGTGCCTCAACCAATAAAGGTAAATGTGCCATATGTCTTCATTAGCACCCTATCTACTTGTCACTTTGAGAGCTATGGACTTCACCCCAAGATCCCACTGTACTCTTAAGGGTTCTGCCATTTACTATATACTGCCCTCTTACATTTGTCCTCCCAAAGTGAAACACCTCACACTTGTTTGGATTAAACTCCATCTGCAATTTTTCTGCCCACATTTCCAATTGATATATATCCCACTGTATTCTTTGACAATTCTTACTATCCACTGCTCTGCCTATTTTTGTCTGCCTATGTTGTCTGCAAATTACTAATCAGCCCATTTTTGTCCAAATCATTGAAAACAGAGGTCTCTGTGAACCACCACCTCCATTCAGAATAACACCCCTCCATCACTACCCTCTGTCTTCAATGCTAAGCAAATTTTGAATCCAATCTACCAAGCCTATTTGATTAATTTGCATTTATTTCAATGCAAAAGGTCTGACAGATAAGACAGATGAAGTCAGGGCTTGGATAGCTATATGGGACTGGGATATTATAGCCATTACTAAGGGAGGGACAAGACTGGCAGCTCAATGTTCCAGAGTACAGGTGCTTTAGGTAGGATAGAGGTGGAGGAAAGAAAGGAGGGGGAGTTTGAAAATTTTGATTAAGGGGAACATCACGGCAGCAGCCTGAGATGAAGTTACTGAAGGATCATCCAGTGAGAATTTATGGGTGGAGCTGAGATTTAAGTAGGGGATGATCACATTGTTGGGGTTGTACTTTAGACCCCCAAATAGTGAATAGGAATTAGAAGAACAAATATGTAGGGATATTGTGGGGTGTTGCAAGGTCATCATAGCAGGGCATTTTAACTTTCCAAACATAGACTAGGACTGCCATAGTGTGAAGGGCTTAGATGAGGTGGAATTTGTTAAGTGTATTCCATAAAGTTTCTTTGGGCAAAGCTAGGGAGAGGACAAAGCTCGACGTACTCTTGGGTAATAGGGCAGGGCAGGTGATTGAGGTGACTGGGGGAACACATTTGGACCAGCGACCATAGTTCTATTAGTTTTAAATTAGTTATGGAAAGGGACAGATCTGGTCCACAAGTTAAAGTTCTAAATTGGGGCAAGGCAAATTTTGACGGTATTAGACAGGAACTTCCAAAAGTTGTTTGGAATAGATTGTTTGCAAAGGGATGTCTGGCAAGTGGGAGGCTTTTAAAGGTGAGATATTGACAGTTCAGGACCTGCATGTCCCTGTTAGAGGGAAGGGCAAGGCTGGCAGGAGTAGGGAACCCTGGATGACAAGGGATATTGAGGCTCTGGTCAGGAAAAAGGCAGCTGGGATCAAGTGAATCTCTGGAGGAGTATAGGGGATGCAGGAGTATACTCAAGAAGGAAATCAGGAGGGCAAAAATGGGGCATGAGATAACTTTGGCAGAGAAGATTGAGGATCCAAACATATTTTATGTATATTAAGGGGAAAAGAGTAACTAGAGAGAGAATAGGGCCTCTCAGAGGCCAAAGTGGACATCTTTCTGTGGAACCACAGAAGATGGGCGAGGTCCTCAATGAACATTTCTCCTCTATTTTTACCGTGGAGAAAGATATGAAGTCTTTCGAACTAGGAAAAGTAAATGGGGATGTGTGAGAAATCCACATGGCTGTCACGTGACAGTAACGACAATGACCCCCACTGACCGGAGGACGGCATTGCTCCTCTGAGCGGAAGTGACACTACTGTCAATCAAGGTGTGGCTCCACCCACCCCTCAGGTGTGAGAGTACCTCTTAACTCTGAACTTGCCTGACTATTGGCTGTGGCAGGAACCTTTGTCTTTGACCCCCCCCACACACACACCATTGGCTCATTTAAATCACAACAGTGAGGCTCCACCCAGCCTCCTAGCACCATAAAAAGGGCTGCATACCTTAGCCCTTCCTCTTTGAGGACCCCAGGAGTAGTGAGACAATGCTGCAGAGATCATTGGCAAGAGTGCATCACCACAGACTCAGGGAGTGTTAAGGGCCAATGTTAGTGTGGGACAGGCATTGAAGTGTTATATCCTGAAGTTGTACATTGTTATTGTGTGCTTGTTTGTATCAGTGTATGTGTGTGAGTGTATTTTACCCCAGCTGTGATTCCCCTCTCGTGTTCGTGGTATCCTGTGCGTGAGTGAGCGTGTGTCTGTTCCCATCCATTCTGTCCCGCGTTTGCCTTTGTGATTAAACTAGTTTTGGTCTACAAAGCTCGTGTCCAGAGGCCTTGATCCTTAAAGAACAATTTCACACAACATTTGGTGCTGCAAGCAGGGTCTAGAGGATTTTGGCTGGACACAAACACGAGAATGTTTTGGAACTGGGGATACAAGGCTAGCGCAGATACAGAGGAGAGGATCCCGGGGTGGACAGAAGAGAGTGAGGGATTTGGGAGCATGGCCAGCCTACTGGCAAACCACAGAAAGCCTGTGGACTGGGCTGAGCAGGTAGATCCATGTGGTAAGAAACTGGGACACCACGTGGTGGCCCTCCTCCAGCAGTCAGGGTTCCCCAGTGCCAGAGGGAGCCCGAGGGGTGCCATCTGGCTCCTAGCCTCCGTCCTGAGGTGCCAGGTCGAGATTACTGGCCAGTTGCAGGATACCTGCTCAGTAAGGGAAAGAGAGATAGAGTGTTGCATACTCCAGGAGGCGATCCAAACTGCCCAGACCCAGGCCAATGACCTTCAGGTCTGGGGTACTGAGGTCACCTGTCGGCTGGTCCAGGTGCAGCAGGCACAAGGCACCCGCAGAGCCGGCCGGCAGCCAGATCCCTTTAAAATCCAAGCCCTGGTCCGGCGCGGTGCCCGGCTAGACACATGGCTTGGGGATGGGGAATATATGGATGGACACGGACAAGGAAGGGGTGCTTGAAGAGCAGGAGCCCCTCCAAGCCCGACCACCACCCTGTGCCCCTGAGCCCTTGCAGGCTCGCACCCCCCCCCCCCCCCCCCCGTCCAAACACGGTCCCAGGTCTGCTCCACGAGGGAGGGGAATGGGGATGAGGTAGCCCTGGGGGAGAATGCATGGAGCCCCTCCGCGGTCAGGGAGATCTGGGATTTCTCCATCAAGGAATTAACGCAGCTGGCGGACCGGCACCGCCAGAGGCCGGGCGAGCACCTGGCCGCATGTCTGCTCCAGCTATGGGATGGGGGGCCTCCAGTGTAAGCCTCTCCCACCAGGAGGCATGTGCCCTGGGGAGCCTGTCCGACCAAGCAAAGCATTAACAACACCCTGTGGATGTCACGCTGTGGAACCCGGTAGTGACCGCAGTAAGGACCCAGTACCCTACCCTCCTCAAATGGGACCTATTCAGGAGACCCAAGTGAAGTACGGTCAGCAAGGGCACAGGGGTCATTAGAGAGTGGGCGCTGGTGACAGCTATTTACGAGAGGGCAGGTGACCTGGAGCTTTTAGAAAATACCGTGGCAACCAGCACACTAGCAGGCTACCTAGTCGCCACCGCGCGCCCCAAATTGAGACCGGTGGTCCTGCCCCTCACGGGACCGATCGGGGGGAAGACCGTACGGGATGCCATCACCCTCCTGGAGGGATTGGAGTACATGAAGTGGGGGATGCCAGCCAAGGTCCACAGAGTGGAGACGAGGGCCGGGGACACCTCCCCCCGTCCCACGCGCAGGCAGCTGTACTTAGATCTGTTGCGCACAGGGGTGGATGGTGCGAGTATAGATGGAGCTCCGACCTCTGCTCTCCACGCGCGCTGGAAGGAGCTTTGCGGAGAGAAGTTTGGCTGCAGAAAGCCCCGGGGCCACCCTGGCTCCAAGCCTGACTCAGGGGGTGCCCCCAACCGCTGGGCCATGTGGGCTGCCCCTGCAGAGGCTGACATTGCCTCTGCTCCTCTCTTACCTGAAATGGCCTCTCCTGCACTCAATAGCTCAGCTACAGGACCTGTTGTGGCAGGAGATGGCCCAGTTCTGCCCTCACCCACGGAGTGGCAGACCCCCAGCCCCCTCCCATAGGATGAAGGCCAGGGTCCCCAGCATGTCTGCTCCGTCACCCTTCCGCGCCCAGGGGACCTGAGGCCACACATACCCATAGCGATACACTGGGGAAAAGGGAACGTACAGAGGTGGATGGCACTCGTCAACACGGGTGCCCAGCACACCATTGTACCAGGGAATCCCGCGATTTGGAAGGGGCCACAAATGCAAATTGAGGGGTTTGGGGGGGTTCCCTATTGCCAGCAAAGGAAATCAAGGTCCGCATGGCTGTCGGGAACCAACCCCCCCGAACGGTGGCCGTTTTAATTGCGGACTCGCCCGAGTGTATACTGGGGATAAATGTCCTAAAGGGACAGTCCCTACACACTAGTTGGGGCAAGTTTACTTCCGGAGTTGCCCGAGCCATGGTGGTAGTCAGGGCAGCAAAATGGGAGCCAGTTGTCGTTCCCCCCTCCCTCGCAGGTAGTCTACAGTCAACAGTATAGGGTGCCGGCAGGACACCAGGATATCACAGAGGCTGTGTGAGCCTTGCTGTGGGAGGGAGTTATTAGGCCCACAGCCTCCCCTTTCAATAGCCCCGTCTGGCCTGTCCAGAAAGAGAATGGGACCTGGTGCATGACGGTGGACGACCGGCAGTTGAACAAGGCTGCCCCCACCCCCCCCTCGCTTCCGCAGTACCCGAAATATTCACCCTCGTGGAGAATGTGTCAGGGCACCCAGACAAGTCATGGTACCCCGTTATAGACCTGGCCAATGCTTTCTTCTCCATCCTCCTCCACGATACCTCCCAGGATCAGTTTGCCTTTACCTGGGACGGGAGGCAATATACATTTAGACACCTCCCCCAAGGGTACATCCACAGTCCGACCATATGCCATGGGTTAATTGCACGGGATTTGCAGACTGTTGAACTCCCCCCGGGGGTGGTAGCCACCCATTACATCGATGATGTCTTGCTACAAGGCCATTCGGAGGCCGTTGTTGCAAAAGCCCTTGACATGGTAATTTCCTCTCTCAGAGAGTGGGGCTGGGCCATTAATATGGAAAAGGTGCAAGGCCCAGCCCAGGATGTATTCTTCTTAGGAATCCGATAGCACGCCGGCGGGAGAGAGATCCCTGAGCTCGCACGGAACAAAATTTTGAATTTTGCCATCCCCAAGAACAAAACCGACACACAGACGTTTGTGGGACTCCTTGGTTACTGGAGACAGCATATCCCGCACCTTACTATGATCCTGAGACCCCTCCATAGGGTTTCCCGAAAAAAGGCCACCTTTTCCTGGGGGCCTGAACAGCAGGCTGCCTTTGAGACATCGAAGCAAGCTGTGGAGCAAGCCCTGCCCCCGATCCCCACCACCCCCCCCCCCCCCCACCCCGCCGTCAGGAAGGGGTCCCCTTTGAATTACAAGTCTCCAGTAGTGAGTCGGTGGCTGAATGGAGCCTCTGGCAAAGGACCCAGAGTCCCGCTTGGCTTCTGGACCAAGTCCTTACTGGAGGCTGCTGCCCACTACAGCCTTTTCGAGCGCCAGCTGCTGGCCTGTTACCTGGCACTCCTCGCCACAGAAAACCAAACTGGCACTGACCCCGTCATCCTTCGCCCCCATCTGCCCATCATGCGATGGGTCAAGTCCCCCGACTCCACTCACAAAGAGGGCCAAGCCCAGAGGTCCTCGGTGGTGAAGTGGAAGTGGTAGGTCGCAGACTGGGCCGAGCCCGGTATGCAAGGGGTCAGCCGCCTCCACGAAGAGGTCATGTCCTTTCCCCAGGAATCACTCCCAGACATTCCCGAGATCGCACCCTCCCCCATGTCCTGGGGCCAACCTTTCGACTCCCTCGATCCCGAGCAGAAGCGGCATGCCTGGTTCACAGACGGCTCCAGCCGCTGGAAAAATGGGAAGCAACATTGGAAGGCGGCAGCACTTCATCCTGCCACGGGGAAAACAGTGACAAAAGTCAGAGCGGGAGGGTCCAGTCAATTGGCCGAGCTAGCGGCGGTGGCACTCACGTTACACCGGGCCAATCCACATCTATACCGACTCCTGGGCAGTGGCCAACGATATGGCGGTGTGGATGGTGCAGTGGCACGAAACGAGGTGGGAAATTCACGGACACCCCCTCTGGGGCCAGGAACATTGGCGCTATATCTGGGACCGAGCGGCCCAGAGACGCATATCAGTCCACCACGTGGATGCCCGTACACACAGAAAGACCCAGGAGGCCATCCATAATGCCACAGTGGACCAGGCTGCCCAGATACATTGCGCTACCCTTCCCCCTGATGAACCTGACTTCAACGCCCTAGCTGCATGGGCGCACCGTAAGGGCGGCCACCTAGGGGCCAACGGTACATGTTGCTGGGCAGAACGGTTCGGGGTCGCCCTTACAGTGGACCAGTGTAAGACCACGGTCATGAACTTTCCCATCTGCCAGCAGGTAAAACCACGAGGTTGGCCAACGGGGCCACTGGGCCATATTCGCTGCGGCACGGGAGTGGGTCTCATGTGGCAGATAGATTATATCGGACCGCTCCCATGCCATAACAGAAAGCAATACACCCTAACAATGGTGGACACGTACTCGGGTGTCCTGGTGGCGGTGCCCTGTGAAAGGGCTGACCAGAACAGCACCATCAAGGGATTGCTGTACCTCTCCTCCATCTATGGAGTACCGTGGGAGGTACAGTCCCATCAGGGCTCCCATTTCGCAGGGGCCAAGGTACAAAACTGGGCGGCAGAGGAGGGGATCTCGTGGCTGTTTCACATTGCCTACCATCCTCAGGCATCAGGCCTGATCGAGAGGATGAACGGCCTGCTGAAGGAGACGATACGCACGCTGACGCCCTCCTGCACACTGCAGGGGTGGTCAGGCGTGCTACAGCAGGCCGTCGATCAGCTCAACACACGGCCCACTGGCCAAGGGGGGTCTCCATTATCCCGCCATCTGGCTTACTCCCCACCACCCGACTTGTGAGACCCCAAATCCCCTGGGACTGAGGAGTCCGGGAGGGTCTGGGTCCAACAGCCACAAGGCCCCCCTCAGGAGGGGGAAGTTGTTGCATGCAGTCCTGGGGACACTCGGGTCGCAATTCCGGGTCGAACTAACCTGTCCTGTCTCCATACCCGACACCTGACCCGCCAGGAATGAGTTTGTTTCCGCTGCTACAGGACAATGGCACTGCTCCCTCCCCCTTCCATCTCTTTCTGCCGATTGATGATTGATGAGATGTCTGCTCAACCTTCCCTTGAAATTACCCACGGTTCCGCCAGCACCTCCAAGGACGGAACTGTGGAGAATGTGGAACGGTTGAATCTACCCCAGAATCCCGGCACACGCCGTTGAAGCCTCGCCATCGACGATGACTCCTTCGGCTACTTGTCAGAATGGACTGTTTACACGGACTCTCTTGTTTTTATTAGTTTTCCTTTTATCTCTGTTGCATTGGTGTTGAGTGGTTCTGTCTCCCTGTTGCACCTGTTGGGCTCGTTATATCCGTGTTCTGGGGAGGGGGCTGGATGGCAGTTCCTCATCATTTCCCCCACCACTGCACATTCCTTCCAGAGATTCCAAATGGGGTGGGTGTTTTAGGAGCTGGTATTTCCCTTAATACAATTTGACCTCCACGCAAGTCCTGACCCTCAGAGTATTCCACAGTTAGTGAACACGCCAAGGGAATGCTGGTGTAGACAGGAAGAGTACTGGTGTAGACTCCAGGATGAGTACAGTTCCACCTTTTCAGTTGGCCGTTGTGAGTTTGAGCGAGACTGGTGACCAGGTGCCCCATGACCACTGCTGATGGTGCCGCTAAGCTGGGGCTCCGTAAACTCCGAACGGGACCCACTGGATCTCCGGCTCCAGTACCTACCCGTGGCTCCCCACAGGCTGGTACAGCTGCTGTCGTCCAGTGTTTGACGGTGCCCTGAATCCACACTCGATGAACAGGGGGAGCACCCAGCACACAGCGGGTACAGGGACAGCAGGACCATCGCGGAGGTGGAGAGGCTCAAGAGGATAGCCTGCCCCCGGTATTGCACGGCCAGACTGTCCCATGGGAAACGACGACGGCAGCGGAGCTGGCTGCAGTCAGGCTGGTAACCCTGTGGAATCAGTTGGCCCTGGATGGTCCACTCGCTGCGAATGGTGGTACATGTGCGGTGATTACAAAGGAGTGCTGCACCTTCATCTCTGATAAATCCAGCAACCCCTCCAACCTCACTGCTCACTTCGGGGACTCGGTGGCCAAAACTCAGAACCAAGGGGCCAGCTCCTCCAGCACTTCACCTTATGGGAAACAAGTGGCCGTTTGGGTCACTGGGGGATGTTGGGCAACTGTCACCCACTGGCCATTGCCCTCCTTTTGTTGATTACGGCTTCTGTGTACCCTGATAGCTCATCCCTTGATTGGCGAGTCATCTAACTTCCGAGGGGTGGTGTGTTGTGAGAAATCCACATGGCTGTCACATGACAGTAACGACACTGACCCCCGCTGACCGGAGAACAGCATTGGTCCTCGGATCAGAAGTGATACTACTGTCAATCAAGGTGTGGCTCCACCCACCCCTCAGGTGTGAGAGTACCTTTTGTCTCTGAACTGCCTGACCATTGGCTGTGGCAGGAACCTTTGTCTTTGACCCCCCCCCCACACCATTGGCTCATTTAGATCACAACAGTGAGGCTCCACCCAGCCTCCTAGCACCATAAAAAGGGCTGCATCCCCTAGCTCTGCCTCTTTGATGACCCCAGGAGTAGTGAGACAATGCTGCAGAGATCATTGATAAGAGTGCATCACCACATGGTCAGGGAGCGTTTCACTCAGACTCAGGGAGCGTTAAGGGCCAATGCTAGTGTGGGTCAGGCATTGAAGTGTTATATCCTGAAGCTGTACATTGTTATTGTGTGCTTGTTTGTATCTGTGTGTGTGTGTGAGTGTATTTTACCCCAGCTGCTATTCCCCTCTCGTGTTCGTGGTATCCTGTGTGTGAGTGAGCGTGTGTCTGTTCCCATCCATTTTGTCCCGCATTTGCCTTTGTGATTAAACTAGTTTTGGTCTACAAAGTTCGAGTCCAGAGTCCTTGATCCTTAAGAAGAAAAGAACGATTTCACACAACAGGAGGTCTTGGGGATAGTCCACATTACAGTAGAGGAGGTGCTGGATGTCTTAAAATGTGTAAAGGTAGAAAAATCTCCATGGCCTGACCATGTATATCCAAGAACACTGTGAGAAGCTGGAGAAGAAATTGAGAGAGATATCTGCCTTATCATTAGCCACGGGTGAGGTGCCGGTAGACTGGAGGGTAGCGAATGTTGTACCTTTATTTAAGAAGGGCTGCAAAGAAAAACCAGACAACTGTTGACCAGTAAGTCTAACATCTGTGGTAGGTAAGTTACTGGAGAGGATTCTAAGGTATAACGTACACATGCATCTGGAAAGAGGGGTTGATTAGGGGTAGTCAGCATAGCTTTGTACGTGGGAGATCGTGTCTTAACGAGCTTGATTGAGTTTTTTGATAATGTGACCAAGAAAGTTGATAAGGACAGGGTGGTAGACATGGTTTATATGGACCTCAGTAAGCCCTTTAATAAGGTCCCACATGGTCTTGGAAAGTTAGATCACATGGAATCCAAGGAGAGCTGGCTAATTGAATACACACTTGGCTTGCCAGTAGGAAGCGGGGGGTGATGGTGGAAGGTTGTTTCTCAAACTTGGAGACCCGTGGTGTGCCTCAGGGGTTGGTGCTGGGCCCATTGTTGTTTGTCATCTGTATCAACTACTTGGATGAGAATGTACAAGGTATGGTTAGTAAGTCTGCAGGTGACACTAAAATAGGTGGTACAGTGGTGGTAAAGAAGGTTATGAAAAATTACAGGGGGGATCTTGATTGGCTGAGGAATGGCAAATGCAGTTTAATTCAGATAAATGCGAGATGTTGCATTTTGGAAAGTAAAATCAAGGTAGGACTTTCACAGTGAATAGTAGCCCTGGGGACTGTTGAAGAAGAGGGACCCAGGAGTACAAGTACATGGTTCCCTAAAAGTGGAGTAACAGGTAGATGGGGTGGTGATGAAGGCTTAAGGCATGTTGGCCTTCATCAGTCAGGGCATTGAGTATAAAAGCTGTGAGGTCATGGTGTGGTTGTACAGGATGCTGGTGAGGCCACACTTGGAGTATTGTGTCCAGTTTTGGTCACCCTGCTATAGAAAAGATGGTTATTAAACTGGAAAGAGTGGAGAAAAATTTTACAAGGATGTTATCAGGACTTGAGGGACTGAGTTATAGAGAGAGATTGGACAGGCTAGGACTTTATTCCTTGGAGTGTAGGAGACTGAGAGGTGATCTTATAGAGGTGTATAAAATCATGAGGGGCATAAAGAGGGTGAATGCACTCAGTCTTTTTCCCAAGGTTGGGGAACCAAGAACCAGAGGGCACCGCGGATGTTTCCATTAGTAGGAGAGCCTAGCACAGCCTCAGAATAAAAGGGAGATCCCTTACGAACTGAGATGAGGAGGAATTTCTTCAGCCAGAGGGTGGTGAATCTGTGGAACTCGTTGCCAAATGGTCTAATTCTGTTTCTTATATCTTATGGTCTTATGGTATGCGGAATGAGCTGCCAGGGGAAGTGGTTGAGGCAGGTACAACAACTTAGAGAAGACAGACAAGTACGTGGATTGGAAAGGTTTAGAAGGTTATTGGCTAAATGCTGGCAAATGGGACTAGCTTGGATGGGGCATCTTGGTCAGCATGGACCATTTGGGCTGAAGGGCCTGTTTCCATGCTGTATGACTGTGACTCTAAGCCCTTGTGGATCCCATGTGCCTTAATCTTCTGGATTAACCAGCCATGAGGGACTTTGTCAAATGTTTTTCAGAAGTCCTCGTAAACAACATCCACTGCCCCTCAATCAATCATCTTCGTCATCTCCTCAAAAACATGATCAAGTTTGTAGACCAGATCTGCTCTGCACAAGGCATACTGACTATCTCTAATACATCCATGCTTTTCCAGGTATTAATAAATCCTATCCCTAAGAATCTTCTCCAATAGTTCCTCCAATGAGGCTTATTTGCCAGTAATTTCCTGGTTTTTCACTATTGCTCTTCCTAAATAAAGGAACAATATTGGCTATTCTCCAGTTCTCTGGGACATTGGCTGTGGCTAAGGAGGATACAAAAATCTCTCTCAGGTCCCCAGCAATCTCTTACCTTGCTCAAGAACCTGGGATAGACCTCATCATGCCCTGGGGATTTATCCACCTTAATGTTCTTCAAAGGACCCAACACCTCCTCCTGCTTGATATCAGCCTGACCCAGAGCGTCAGCACACCCGTCCTTCATCTCATTATCCCTATGTCCTTCTCCTCGGTGGATACCGATGCAAAGTACTCATTTAGTATCTCACCCACTTCCTCTGGCTCCAGGCATAAATTCCCTCCTTTGTCCTTGAGAGGTCCCTACCTCTTGTTTTGGCCCTCCTGATTCCCTGTTATTTCATGTTTCCTTTATATTCCTCAAGGGCCCTGCCCAATTTTAGCTTCTTAAACCTTACATGTGCTTTTTCGTTTTGACTAAATTCATAGCATCTCTTGTCATCCAAAGTTCCCGAACCTTGCCATCCTTGTCTTTCTTCCTCACAGGAACATGTTGGTCCTGAATGCTGACCAGCTCCCACATGTCAGATGTGGACCTGCCCAATAACAGCTGCTCCCAACCACCTCTCCCCAGCTCCTGCCTATCGTGCTGTTGTTAATAGCCTTTCCCCCAAGGGCCAGTCTTATCCTTATCCATAATGACTTTACCACTTACAGAAGTATGATCACTTCCCAAAATCCCACTGTAACTCTGATCACCAGGCCAGGCTCATTTCCCAATACAAGGTCTAGTACGGCCCCAGCCCTGGTTGGACTGTCTCAAAAATCCCTCCTGGGTGCACCTAACAAATTCTGCCTCATCTAAGCCCCTGGCACTCAGGAAGTCCTGGTCAGTATTGGGAAAAGTAGTCACCCACTTCAACAACCCTGTTGCTTTTACATCTTTGCTTAATCTGCCAAAGTATCTGTTGCGCTACCTCCCGCTACATTATGATTTTGAATAAATGGATGGATTGAGAAGTGATTTTGGCGAGTTCTACCTACAGGTCCACCTGGGCCTACATGTCCCAGGTACATGTCCTGAAGAAGGGTCCTGTCCTGAAACATTGACCGCCTGCTTTTCTCCATGGATGCTGCCTTGCCTGCTGAGTTCCTCTAGCATCACAGTGTTTTTCATGCCCCAGGTATTTTGTTGTGCATGCCCTACTGTGCAAGTTGCTCCTTTGTCGTCCTCACCCAACTCCTGTGGAGCAAAACTCACCCTCCAGGAGCTGGTATCCCAAATTTTTGCTCAGGCTGCAGGTTGTTCCTGCCTTGTAATTCACTGTGTGCAGTTCCCACGTCAAACCTGTCCTCTACAAGTACGTGAACTGCAGATGTCAGATTGAGTGATTGGGTGGAGATTTCTTTCTTTTGATGCTCCATGCCTGGTGCCTGGGAGGTAGGGCCTTCTTGGCTATCTAAAGAAGGTCCAGGATTGGGTTGTGATGGAGGGGAGGTAAAGGTACATAACTTACAGCGTTAACAGTAAAACTCCAATAATCCAGCATCTGATTGTTCAGAAATTCTGGCATCTGGCTCAGTCAATAGTCCAAAATGTGAGCTGGGGTCCAGAGTGCAAGCAAGCCTTCAGCCAGAGACGGGGTTGGGTCCGGAACACAGGGGTCAGGAACATGTGTAGGTTTTGTGGCTGGAGCTGGAGTCCAGAGTACTTTGATACTTCCCACTCCCTTTAAACTCACCGGGTTCACTGGAAAGGTTATTACACTTCTGTGTAACATGTAAAAAACAGGACATGAAAGTGTGTTTGAGTGTTCATAGACTATCATCCAGTAGTCTGGTAAATATGCTAATCTGGTGCTACCAAGGTCCTGAACGTGCCAGATTATTGGGGTTTTATTGTATAACTAATAAATCAGAAGAGATTGTGGGATGAGGTGGGACTGGGATTGGAAACGTGCAGAGATCCTCTGATCTGCGTACCAAGGCTGGAAATGCACTCCGGCAACTCCATGTCTCGTGGTCAACACCCTTGTGCAGAGTGTGGGTACAACAGCCATAGGAGCAGGCCCTTCGGACCCATGTTTTGCCAAACTAATTAAACGTGGTGGGCAGAAGGGCTTGTTCCCGGGCCAAGAATATTAACTAGATTATCTAATAGTGTTGAAGTCAAGGAAAACAGCACATAACAATGAAAGGAACAGAGTGGGGAGGAAGTATTCTTTAACGTAAAGGTTACTCATGATGGCTTTTACAGAGCTTTAAAAGCAAACTGGAATCCAGATCAGGCTAGGACACAATTCCTCTGAAAAGATAAAATTCACCTTGCTCGCTGGGATGCAGATAATGGAAAAGGTCATGCTAGTAACCCTGGTGTCAATAGCCCGCGCTCACACCTTGGCAAGTCAGACCACCAGGCTGTGCTCCTCCCTGCATACAATCAGAAGCTGAAACAGGAGGATCAGGTACAGAGAGTCGTGCAGCGCTGGTCTCAGGATACAGATGAGCTCCTACGTAACTGCTTTGAGACAGTGGACTGTCAGCTGCCAGCCTTGATGAGTATGCCACCACCATCACAGACTTTATCAGCAAGTGTGTTGAGGACTGTGTACCAAAGTGGACAATCCAGGTGTTCCCAACTGGAAACCATGGATGAACCGGGAGATCCACTCCCTACTGAAGTCCAGGACTGCAGCGTTCAAATCAGATGACCCTGACCTATACAAGAAATTGAGATACGACCTCTGTAGACCTGAGACATTACCAGTCCAAAATTGAGTCCCAGACCAGCCATCAGCTGCAGAAAACGGGCTACAAAATGAAGTCGGGCAACATCGCTGACAACAGCGCATCCCTTCCTGATGAGCTTAACCCATTCTGTGCACGTTTTGAACAGAAGATGATTGGAATGTCACCACCCACCCTGACAGCCTGCACTGCACCTGAACCTACAGTCAGCAATGCAGCCATAAGATCAGTCTTCTGGAAGATGAACCCACAGAAAGCATCTGGCCCGGATGGTGTCCCTGGCCGAGTCCTTAGATCCTGTGCAGATCAGCTGCCAGGGGTGTTTGCAGACATTTTTAACCTCTCCCTGCTTCAATCTGAGGTTCCCACCTGCTTTAAGAAGGCCACTATCATCCCCGGTACCCAAGAAAAACAACGTAACATGCCTTAGTGACTACCAATCGGTGGCTCTGACATCCGCCATCATGAAGTGCTTCGAGAGGCTGGTCATGGCATGCATCAACACCAGCCTCCCAGACAACCTTGACCCACTGCAATTCACCTACCACCAAAACAGGTCTACGGCAGACGCTATCTCCCTGGCCCTTTACTCCCTGGTATCTGGACAGTAAAGACAGTATTAGACTATTGTTCATTGACTACAGCTCCGCCTTCAATACAATAATCCCAAGCAAATTCATCTCCAAACTCCGAGACCTGGTACTCAACACTTCCCTTTGCAAATAGATCTTTGACTTCTTAACCAAAAGACCGCAATCAGTGAGGATGGGCAGCCACACCTTTGCCATGATTATTCTCAACACTGGTGCCCCACAAGGCTGCGTCCTCAGCCCTCTACTCTACTCCCTGTACACTCACAACTGCGTGGCCAGACTCTGCTCTAACCCCATCTACAGGTTTGTAGATGACACCACCATAGTAGGCCGAATCTCAAATAACGATGAGTCGGAGTACAGGAAGGAGATAGAGAGCCAAGTAACATGGTGTCATGACAACAACCTTTCCCTCAATGTCAGCAAAACAAAAGAGCTGGTCATTGACTTCAGGAAGGGGGAGGTGCACACACACCTGTCTACATCAATGGTCTGAAGTTGAGAGGGTTGAGAGCTTCAAGTTCCAATAGACTGTCCTGGTCCAACCACATGGACGCCACAGCCAAGAAAGCTCACCACCACCTCTACTTCCTCAGTAGGCTAAAGAAATTTGGCATGTCCCCTTTGACACTCACCAACTTTTATTGATGCACCGTAGAAAGCATCCTATCTGGATACATCACAGCTTGGTACGGCAACTGCTCTGCCCAGGACCGCAAGAAACTGCAGAGAGTTGTGGACACAGCCCAGCACATCATGGAAACCAGCCACCCCTTCATGGATTCTGTCTACATTTCTCACTGCTTCGGTAAAGCAGCCAACATTATCAAAGACCCCATCCACCACAGACATTCTCTCTTCTCCCCTCCCCCATTGTGCAGAAGGTACAAAAGCCTGAAAGCATGTACCACCAGACTCAAGGACAGCTTCTATCCCGCTGTTATAAGACTTTTGAACTGTTCCCTAGTATGATAAAATAGACTCTTAACCTCACAATCTACCTCGTTATGGCCTTGCACCTTATTGTCTGCCTGCACTGCACTTTCTCTGTGACTGCAACACTTTATTCTGTATTCTGTTATTGTTTCCCCTTGTACTACCTCAACGCACTGATGTGATAAAAAGATCTGTATGGATGAAACGCAAAACAAAGTTTTTCGCTGTTCCTTGGTACATGTGACAATAGTAAACCAATTTACCAACTTAAGACAGAGGAGTCAGTTAATTAGTGCCAGTAAAGTGGTCGCAGCAGAGGTTTGCTTCAACAGGGCACAGCAAGACCACATGAGGAATACCAAAGAGGAACAGAACGACGGCATTGCTTAATGTGGGAAGGGTTAGTCAGGGTACCTACCTGTTGACTCATGGCTAGAAACAATGGTGACCCAGAGCCCACAATGAAGGATGCACTGACTGAGCTCCTCAAGGTGAATCTAATGCTGGGCTTGGCTTAACATCTTGACCAACCTGAGAGGATGAAGAAAGATCTAGAAGGACAATGGCTGCTACAGCCAATGTTGTTCATAGTTTGGCTGCCAGTTCATTGTGAGGAAGTTGGCACATTTGTTGCTGTTTATTATATGGCTGAAACTACCATGAACTTTACTGTTACACACATGACTGTGGGGCTGAGCACAGCTGCAATGCCATTTACAGATTCGCCAACGACACCACTGTTGTTGGACGAATCACAGATCGTGATGAGTCAGCGTACAGGACAAGATAGGACACCTGGTTGAGTGGAGCCACAACAACAACCTCTCACTCAACGTCAGTAAAACTGAAGAACTGATTGTTGACTTCAGGAAAGGGAAGGAGGGTGAACACGCGCCAGTTGGGGGATCGGCGGTGGAGAGAGTCAGCAGCTTTAAATTCCTGGGCGTCAACATATCAGACAACCTGTCCTGGGCCCAGCACGTAGACACAATCACAAGGAAGACGTGCCAGTGCCTTTACTTTCTTAGAAGGTTGAGGAGGTTCAGCTTGTCACCGAACACTCTAACAAACTTCTACAGATGTACTGTTGAAAGTATCCTGACTGGTTGCATCACGGTTTGGTACGGCAATTCAAATGCACAGGAAGCTGCAGAGAGTAGTGGACTCAGCCCAACACACCACAGGCACATCCCTCCCCCCCCATTGGTAGTACCTACAGGAGGCGCTGCCTCAAGAAGGCAACATCTATTATTAAACATCCCCATCGTCTGGGCCATGCCATCTTCTCGCTGCTACCATCTTAAGTATATTAAGGGAGAACGTGACCAGTGAGAGAATAGGGCCCCTCAAAGACCACGATGAAAATCTGTGTGTGGAGCTGCTAGAGATGGGCAGAATTCTCAAAGGTTATTTCTCCTCTGTTTTTACCATGGAGAAAGATGTGAAGACTTGGGAACCTTGCAAAGTTAATAGAGGTGTTTTGGAAGCAGTCCATATTACAGTAGAAGAGGTGTCGCATGTGTTAAGATGTATGAAGGAAGACAAATCTCCAGGTCCAGACAAGCTATATCCAGAATACTATGGGAAGCTGGAGAAGAAATTGTGGGGGCCCTCACCAAGATAGTTGCAACATTGCTGTCTCCTGCCAGAAAAATGGACGATAGCAAATGTTGTGCCTTTAGGGCAATAAGGATAGACCTGGTAATTATAGACCCATTAGCCTAACATCCATGGTAGGTAAGTTGCTGGAAAGTATTCTGAGGGATAAGATATACTTACATTTGGAAAGGCAGGGGTTGATCAGGGGTAGCCAGCATGGATTCATGTGTGGGAGATTTTGTCTCATGAATTTGACTGAGTTTTTTGATGAAGTGACGAGGAAGGTTGACGAGGGGAGCATGGTAGACGTATATATGGATTTCAGTAAGGCTTTTGACAAGGTTCTACATGGTCGGCTGCTCTGGAAGGTTAGATCACGTGGCATCCAAGGAGAGCTGGTAAACTGGATACAACATTGGCTGGGTGGTGGGAAACAGAGGGCGATGGTGGAAGGATGTTTCTGAGACTGAAGGTCTGTGACTAGTGGTGTGTCCCAGGGGTCGGTGCTGGGACCATTGTTATTTGTCATCTATATTAACGATTTGGATGAGAAAATATGAGGAATAGTTAGTAAGTTTGCAGATGACACAAAAATAAGTAGTATCGTAGACAGTGAAGAGGAGTATCGAGAATTGCAGTGGGATCTTGATCGGCTGGGTAGGTGGGCTGAGGAATGGCAAATGGAGTTTAATTCAGATAAGTGTGGAGTGTTACATTTTGGAAGGACGAATCAAGGTAGGACTTTTACATTGAACGGAAGGCCCCAGGTACTGTTGTAGAACAGAGGGACCTCGGAGTACAGGTGCAGGGTTCCCTTACAGTGGAGTCACAGGTAGACAGGGCAGTGAAGGAGGCTTTTGGCACGCTGCCCTTCATCAGTTGGGGCACTGAATATAGAAGTTGGGAGGTTATGTTGTGATTGTACAAGATGTTGGTGAGGCCACACTTGGAGTATTGTGTTCACTTTGGTCACCCTGTTATAGGAAGGATGTGATTAAACTGGAAAGAGTGCAAAAAAAGATTTACAAGGATGTTGCCAAGTCTTGAGGGACTGAGATATAGGGAGAGGTTAGGCAGGCTGGGCCTTTACTCCCGGAGTGTAGGAGACCGAGGGCTGATCTCATAGAGGTATAGAAGATCATGAGGGGCACAGGTAGGGTGAGCTGTCTTTTTTCCAAGGTTGTGGAACCTTCCTTGTAACTTCCTCAAAAACCTCAATCAAATTTGTGTGACAAGGTCTCCCACACACAAAGCCATGCTGGCTACCCCTAATGCCTTTCCAAATGTAAGTATATCTTATCCCTCAGAATACTTTCCAGCAACTTACCACAGATGTTAGGCTCACTGGTCTATAGTTACCAGTTCTATTCTTACTACCCTTCTCAAATAAAAGCACAACATTTGCTGTCCTCCAGTCTTCTGACACCTCGCCAGAGGATAGCAATGTTGCAAATATTTCGGTGAGGGCCCCCACAATTTCTTCTCTAGCTTCCCATAGTATTCTGGATATAGCTTGCCTGGACCTGGAGATTTGTCTTCCTTCATACATCTTAACACATGCGACACCTCTTCTACTGTAATATGGACTGCTTCCAAAACACCTCTATTAACTTTGCAAGGTTCCCAAGTCTTCACATCTTTCTCCATGGTAGAAACAGAGGAGAAATAACCTTTGAGAATTCTGCCCATCTCCAGCAGCTCCACACATAGAGTTTCATCATGGTCTTTGAGGGGTCCTATTCTCTCACTAGTCACGTTTTCCCTTAATATACTTAAAAAATCTTTTGGGATTCTCCTTACTTTTCTCTGCCAAAGCCGTCTCATGCCCCTCTTGGCCCTCCTAGTTTCCTCCTTGAGTATACCCTGACATCCTCTGCATACCTCCAGTGATTCACTTGATCCCAGCTGCCTGTGTCTGACCCAAGCCGCCACCTTTTTCTTGACCAGAATTACAATATGCCTTGACATTCAGGGTTCCCAACTCCCGCAGCTTTGCTTTTTACTATAACAGGAACATGTAGTCCTTGAACTCTTGCTGTCTCATTTTTTAAAAAACCTCCCTCTTGCAGAGGTTCCTTTGCTTGCAAACAACCTAGCCCAATCAACCTTTGCCAGCTTATATCTAACACTGTCAAAATTCGCCTTGTCCCAATTCGGAACTTGAACCTGTGGATCAGTTCTGTCCCTTTCCATAACTATTTTAAAACTAACGGAACTATGGTCACTGGTCCCAAAGTGCTCCCTACCTTGACCTCAGTCACTTGCCCTTCCTTATTTCCCAGGAGTAGATCAAGCTTTGCCCCCTGCCTGGTAGGGCCCTTTGCTGCCTGGGGTAACTTTCCTGAACACACAATAAATTCCACCTCATCTGGACCTTTAACATTATGGCAATCCTGGTCAATGTTAGGAAAGTTAAAATCTCCTACAGTGACAACTGTATTATTCTTACAACTTTCCCCAATCTTCCTGCACATTTGTTCCTCTAATTCCTGAGTATTTGGGGGCCTATAGCACAATCCCAACAAGGTGATCATCCCCTTCTTATTTCTCAGTTCCATCCATAAAATCTCACCAGATGGTCCTTCAGTAATGTAATCTCTAACTGCCGCTGAGATGTTCCCCTTAAAGAAATAAATAACTCCCCCCTCCTCTCTTCCCTCCACTTCTCTCACCTAAAGCACCTGTAACCCAGAACATTAAGATGCCACTCCTGCCCTTTCCTTAGCCATGTTTGCATAATGGCTATGATATCCCAATCCCACACATCTATCCAAGCCCTAAGTTTATCTGCCTTACCTGTCAGATCTCTTGCACTGAAGCAAATGCAGTTTGATGCAACTGACTTTCCTCGCTCTTCGCATGCTGCCTGTTCAATTTGCTTTCGCTGTGTTCTCTATCACTATCCTGCCTCTCAGTTACATCACTTCCACTGAGGATCGCACCCGCCTGTGAATCGAGTTGAAATCCTACCTAGTAGCACAAGCAAATCTGCCCGCAAGGATATCGGTCCCCCTGCAGTTCAGGTGTAACCCGTCCCTCTTGTACAGGTCACCCCTGTCCCAGAAGAGATCCCAATTGTCCAAAAATCTGAATCCCTGCCCCCTGCACCAATTCTTCAGCCATGCATTCATCTGCCGTATCCTCCTATTCTTTCCCTCATTAGCACATGGCACAGGGAGGAATCCTACCACTAAAGTCCTGTCTGCCTTCACCCTTGCCCGCTGTGCCACAGAGCCAGTCACTGTGCCACGATCTTGGCTACTGCTGCTTTCTCCTGAAAGGACACAGCCCCCCCCCCCCCCCAATAATGCATTCTCCACCTATTCCCCTTCACCTTCCTGGTGGCCACCCAACTATCTGCAGGCTGAACCTTTGGAGTGACCACCTCAGTCAAACTCTCATCTATGATACTCTCGGCATCCCGGATGAGCCTAAGTATGTCCAGCTCCAGTTCCCTGATCCAGTCTTTCAGGAGCTGCAGCTGGCAAGGATCACATAAACTCACAAACACTGGCACTTCCTGCCTCACCTGTGGCAGAGTCTACAAGCCTAGAATCTAGACTAGAGTGGAAACAAGTCATCTCCAATTGAGGGTGTGCTTAATAATTCTGTGCTATTTACCGTAACTAATTTTTTAAGAGTCACAGCATGGAAACAGGCCCTTCAGCCTGACGTCCTTGCTGAACAAGGTGCCTACCAGAGCTGGTCCCATTTGTCTGCATTTGACCCATGTCCCTCTAAACGTTTCCTATCCGTGTATCTGTCTATATGCCTTTTAAATGTTGTAACTGTACCCAACTCTGCACTTCCTTTGGCAGCTTGTTCCATTCTCTGTGTGGAAAAGCCCACCCCTCAGATTCCCTTTAAATCTTTCCCCTCTTTCATCTTAAACCTATGCCCTCTAGTTTTAGACTCCTGTACCCTGGGAAAAAGGGTAGATGAAAACAATCCCACCCTGTCCAATCCCTCCACAAGCCCTCCAGTCCTGGCAACATCCTTATGAATCCTTTCTGTACCCTCAGGTGACAGATCTCTCGGTGGGTGAGTATCTGGGGGACAGTGACCACTGCTCAATAACCTTTAGAATTGTCGTGGACAGGGATAGGAGCAAAGAGGACGGGAAGATATTTAATTGGGGAAAGGCGAATTATGAGGCTATAAGGCTAGAACTTGGGAGTGTGAATTGGGATGACATTTTTGAAGGGAAATGTACTATGGAGATGTGGTCGATGTTCAGGGATCTCTTGCAGGATGTTAGGGATAAATTTGTCCCGGTGAGGCAGAGAAGGAATGGCAGGGTGAAGGAACTGTGGGTGAGAGAGGTGGAACAACTAGTTAGGAAGAAGAAGGCAGCAGACATAAGGCGTAAGCAGCAAGGATCAGATAGGGCTCGTGAGGAATATAGAGTAGCAAGGAGGGAACTTAAGAAGGGGCTGAGGAGAGTGAGAAGGGGACATGAAAAGGCTTTGGCGAGTAGGGTTAAGGAGAATCCCAAGGCTTTTATCTCATACATGAAGAGCAGAAGGATGGCTAGAGTAAAGATTGTCTCTAATCGGACCTAAGGTAGGAGGATATGCCTGGAAGCTGTGGAAGTGGGTGAGGTTCTCAATGAATACTTCTCTTCAGTATTCACCAAGGAGAGGGGTCTTGATGATGCTGAGGACAGTGTTGGTAAGGTTAATGTTCTAGAGCATGTTGATATCAAGAGAGAGGATGTGTTGGAGCTGTTAGAAAATATTAGGACAGATAAGTCCCCGGGGGCCTGATGGAATATTCCCCAGGCTGCTCCGCGAACACGGGTAGAGATTGCTGAACTGTTGGTTAGGATCTTTGAGTCCTCGTTGTCCATGGAAATGGTACTGGAGGATTGGAGGGTGGCAAATGTTGTCCCCTTATTCAAAAAAGGTAGTAGGGATAGTCCAGGGAATTACAGACCAGTGAGCCTTACGTCTGTGGTGGGTAAGCTGTTAGAACGGATTCTAAAAGATAGGATCTATGAGCATTTAGAGAATCATGGACTGATTAGGGACAGCCAGCATGGCTTTGTGAAGGGAAGATCTTGTCTCACAAGCCTGATAGAGTTCTTTGAGGAGGTGACCAGGAAGATTGATGAGGGTAGTGCAGTAGATGTGGTCTACATGGATTTTAGTAAGGCGTTTGACAAGGTTCCACATGGTAGGCTTCTTCAGAAGGTCAGAGGCCAAGGGATCCAGGGAGGCTTGGCCGTGTGGATTCAGAATTGGCTTGCCTGTAGAAAGCAGAGGGTTGTGGTGGAGGGAGTGCATTCGGATTGGAGGGCTGTGACTAGTGGTGTCCCACAGGGATCGGTTCTAGGTCCTCTACTTTTCGTGATATTTATTAATGACTTGGATAAGGGGGTGGAAGGGTGGGTTAGCAAGTTTTCAGATGACACAAAGGTCAGTGGTGGTGTGGATAATGTGGAGGGCTGTCGAAGATTGCAGAGGGATATTGATAGGATGCGGAGCTGGGCTGACATGTGGCAGATGGAGTTCAATCTGGAGAAGTGTGAGGTGGTACACTTTGGAAGGACAAACTCCAGGGCGGAGTACAAGGTTAATGGCAGGATTCTGGGGTGTGTGGAGGAGCAGAGGGATCTGGGGGTTCATATCCACAGATCACTGAAAGTCACCTCACAGGTAGATAGGGTAGTTAAGAAAGCTTATGGGATGTTAGCTTTCATAAGTCGTGGGATCAAGTTTAATGATGCAGCCCTACAAAAGTCTGGTTAGACCACACTTAGAGTATTGTGTCCAATTCTGGTCACCTCAATTTAGGAAGGATGTGGAAGTGTTGGAAAGGGTTCAGAGGAGATTTACCAGGATGCTGCCTGGATTGGAGAGTATGGATTATGAGGAGAGACTAAGGGAGCCTGGGCTTTACTCATTGGAGAGAAGGAGGATGAGGGGAGACATGATAGAGGTATACAAAATATTAAGAGGAATAGATAGAGTGCACAGCCAGCGCCTCTTTCCCAGGGCACCAGTGCTCAATACAAGAGGACATGGCTTTAAGGTAATGGGTGGGAAGTTCAAGGGAGATGTCAGAGGGAGGTTTTTTACCCAGAGAGTGGTTGGTGCAAGGAATGCGCTGCCTGGGGTGGTGGTGGAGGCTGATACATTGGACAAGTTCAAGAGATTGTTAGATAAGCATATGGAGGAATTTGTGGGATGGGGGATATGTGGGAGGAAGGAGTTGGTTAGTCTTAGGCGTGGTTTAAAGGTCGGCACAACACGGTGGGCTGAAGGGCCTGTATTGTGCTGTATTGTTCTATGGTTAATCACATCCTTCCTATAGTATGGCAACTGGAACCGCACACAATACTCCCAAGTGCGGGCTCACTGAAGACCTGTGCAGCTGCAACATGACATCCCAACTCCTGCACTCAATGTCCCAACTGCTGAAGGCAAACGTGTCAAATGCCTTCTTCACCACCCCGACCACCTGTGTTCCCACTTTCAGTGAACCACGTACTCGTGCGCCTGAGTCTCTGTTCTACAACTGTCCCCAGGCCCCTGCCGTTCACTGTGCATGTCTCGCCCTGGTTTAACTTCCCAAAATGTATCACTTCACACTCGGCTGAGTTAAATTCCATCTGCCGTTCCTTTGCCCACTTTCCCAGTTGATCTATAAACAGTAAAGAAAAAAGAACCCTCCATTTCCCTGGGCAGTGTGGTGCTTGAAGGAAAGTAAAATCTTACACTCTCCTCTGGGCCATTGAGCTAATAGATATGGTCATTAGGTGAGTGTGGGGATGCAGTGTATGCACCAGTGCATGAGATCAGCAATGCAGATCTGCACTCACCTTGACGAAATGCAAAGTCAGTATTTTTTCTAGTGTGGCATCCCGGTCTTTGGTGCATCATTCATGGATCTTGAGTGTGACCTCCTGCCACTGTCTCTTGACTGACTGTCTGAGTGGCTTCCTGGATATGCACACCTTTCACCAAGGCCTTCTGTGTTGGATAATCAAGATGCCTCTAATCTGACATGGTTTCTGCCAACTTCCAAAACCCTTGAAATAATTACCATTAGCGGCTACGGACAAGTGATGGTGGCAGGCATGACCAACTAGTGCTACTCACTCATGAAAATGGGCACTGTGGGTATGCTCTCCAGCAATAAACAGCAGAATTAACGAGCTGGACACTATAATCTTGATAATGAGGTGGGAAGATATATTTTATGTGCAAATGGATGTGTATTAATTTGTAGCTTCACAATCCTGGTATACATTTTTCAATGCTACCTAATCTTTCTCCTTTATGCTGCATTGTTTCTAACTGTTCACCATTTACAAAAAACACTTTGTTTTAGGTACAGTGATTGACCTCATATCTGGCTCTGTTTAAAACCATTTGCCACAGGTTTGTCCATTCATTATTTATCTCTGTAATTTGGTGCTTTTGCCTGCATTGCTTATGATGTTACCCATCTTTGTATCATCGGCAAAGTTATGAGTGGCTTTATATTCCTCAGTGGAGTTGTTTAAAAGGTGAACATTTGTGGCCTCCAATTTTGCAGGACAGTACTTGTCATATCTTGGTGTTAATCTGCTTCCTAGCCAATCTTGTAATCCATTCAATAATTTGCCTTTAATTCCTTATGCTTCAATTTCAGCCGATTTATGAGGTACCAGGAAATGTCTTCTGAAGGTGCACTTAAATAGACTCTAAAATAATTTGACAAGACATGCATATATCTGGTGACTGAGACAGAATCCATGAAATCCATGCTGATGATCTTTGCTCAGTCACATTTGTACAAGTGCTTGACTGACGTGTTTGATAGCTGATTTTGTAACTGCAACAATTCTTCCTCACTCATCAGCAGCTCATCAAATCAGGGTTCAATAACAATTATCACAGAACTTCAAAAGTATAGATACAGGTATTTTATTTATCATTGTTGTGTACAAATAGGGGCTACAAATGCCTTGGGACTTTTTCAAATACACATCCCTGTCATGCTAACCGCCTTTGGAAAGTGACAGAAAATTAAACCAACAGTTGTCTAAACATAAATCAAAATTGTCTGTCTCTCTCTGTTCCACCTCAACCAGCTCCCACCACCTGTGGGACAGAGCGTTTTGTACAGAATAATCCTTCAAAATAAGAAGAAAATCAAGTACATGAAACAATGAGTAAATAGTCATAGTAAGCAGTGCTACTGTAGGATGCATCAACTCTAATGGAATACACCCACAAATTTATGTCAATTCAACTGACAATCAAAACTGCATGGAACCATAGGCTTCTACACAAGACGTGAATAAGTACTAATTATATAATTTAATCCTGATTATTTTAATAAATAACTCTAACCCACATTCCTGGACTGAGCAGGTGTCTGAAAAATTACAATACATCAAGAGTGGGTAACAAGGGCTTACAAGTCATTTGGTGAAGGGGATAATCACATCCTTTTAACAATATTATAATACAATATTTTAATCAACCCTTGATTTCCCATTCTATACCTTCTTTTAAATTATTGGCAATTCTTTCATACAATGCCTGATAGAATTCCGATTTTTGATTCTACTTCACAATAGATCATTGCTGGCAGGTTGAAAAGTAATAATATAGGAATCTCCAGTTAATTCTTAACTCGAAACAACCAACATTTAGAAGTTAATGAGTCTGCATTCACCTCAAGTATTGGCATATAAAAGTTGGTAGGTTTCAGCAGAATGCAAACAACTTTCGAAAGAAATCCTCTGTTTACTAACCCCAGCATAACTTTCTACACACTCTTTCAATGCTAATGGTATAAAGAACACTCTTGTCGGTCTTAAATATATTGAAGCATTAATTTCTGCACTCATGGTGATGAGGCACTTCAATTGAAAGGTGGCTGAACCCATTTTTCACTTTATTCATTTTTAAAAATTCCCAGATTGAAAGTGGCTTGACGTGGATATTTTGGAGTGAGATACGTGTGAGCAGGACAGGGCTATCGACACACACATAAAGGTGAGAATGTGCATTTTAAGAAAGGCACCTTAATGCTGCTGAATGGTATACATGAACACTTGCCTCTGAATTTAGACATGGGTCTAAATAGAAACTGATATTTCACAACAAGGAGGGGACAGAGATGAGAATCTGATGGGAGGCCCACACGTGAAACATCACCACCCTTTCTGTTCCAGGTGCTGACTCTTCTGATATCTACTCATACATAAGCCTTCCACTTACCCTGTCTTCAGGACACCCTTCTCAAGCAGTATATGCTTATTTTATGCAATTCTTTTGCTGACACTTGAGGAGATATGAGATAAAGTGGTCCCATTGTTGTGGTCTTTGGTGACTTTCCACCCCACCCCCCATTGTCACTGCCTCCCCCACCTCCCATCCCATTAGCCCCATCTAGTCACAGCGCAGCACAGGAGAGATGAAGAGGAAGGGCAATGTGCTCCATACCTGGAGTGCAGCCTACAGTTTTGCTATTTTTTTGGGGAGGGATTTACTTCACCAGGATGATCCCTAGGATGAAGAAGTTGTTTTATGAAGAGAGGTTGACCAGGTTGGGTCTATGAATTTCAGCAGTGGAATTTATTAGAATAAGTGGTGATAAGATTCTGAGGTGGATTGACGGAGTGGATGCTAAGACCATGTTTCCCTAGTGGATGATCTCGGATTAGGGGCATAGTTTCAGAATAAGGGGTTATTTAGTGATTCATGAATCTTTTGAATTCTCTACGCTGGACAGCCACATGGAGGCAGTCATTGACTACAGGCAAGACCACAGTGCACAGATTTCTGGACTGACAATAGGGGAGACCAGGATTATGTGGAATAGGCAGGAAAGCGGTGATGATGCCAAGATCAGATCTGAATGAGCAGGCTTGGAGAGGTCAAGTGTCCTTCACATGCTCCTGCTTCAGATGTTCCTGGAATGTGTTTGAAATGGCTATGAGTGAAAGAAAATGCTCCACACTTAAGTTTTCTGCTGGTGTACATTAACCTATGCTCATTCCATATTTAAAGTAGATTTAAATAAAATTGTTGAGATTTGCAGACAGTTCCCAGCAGGAATGACTTGATCCTTATTACAATTGGTCCCAAGAAGGAATGTTTAACATGGATTCTCAAAACATGTGCAAAGACCAACTGGTTAACATTATGTTGTCCACGATGAAATGAATCTCAGTAACCAGCATTCATTATGTCAGGACTCTGAACTGACTGTGAAACCAGACTGATTACATATATTAGAAAATACTCAAAGGAAACGGAACCAAATAAAACAAACTTTTACTAACATATGAAAATGCTGGAAATAACTGGTCAGTAACATCTGTGGAGGGAGAAAGAGTCAATGGAATAAACTCCAGTGAAAGAATGTGTCTATAGAACTGAACCCGTCCAATCAGTCCTCTCGTGTGTGGAGTTCTGCTCCAGTGAGAATTAGAATCTGTGCAACTAAATCATAGAGTCACCCATGAGAAGTAACACCATGCTGCTGAACCCTGATGGTTGTTTGTGCCCCAGTTGGAGTTGGCAACAATTTTCAGAAACAGGTACTGTACAACTGGTAACCTCTCTGTCTCTTCAGGCCTGACCTTTTCTGACTTCTCAGTGATTGCCTGCAGGTTGAGATAATGCTGACCCTCTAACTTGGGACAATCCCAGTTTGTAATATGGAAAAGGAAATTGGTACTTGGAAGGCAATGCAGCTTAATAAAAAAGTACGGATATCAGCGGGCAGGGGGCATTTGTTTATTGTGCATCTACAATGTTGACGTATTTCAATTTCCTTCAATATTTCCAGGATCACATACTTCAGATTGAACATTAGTAACTGAAAGGGTTAAGAGTAATTTTTCTGATTTTCATCTTTACAGACTGGTTACTTGGTAGGAAAATATCGTCCATTGTTTCATCTATAAACAAGTTTCACTCATCAGAAACTTAGATAAAGCGTAAAATAGCCAGCTTCAAGGAAAAACATAACAGAAATTAACAGCGGGAATCTTAGTAGATAAATGTATTCAACATGCCTGCACGTTAATCTCTTCTTTTTCTTTGTTTGTTATTGGAGCAAAACTAGCATTTACTGCCTACTTCTAATCACCCTTGGTGGTGGTGAGCTGCCTTCTTCTTGAACATCACATTTATATTAAAACTGAATAGCTTGCTGGGCTATTGCAGAGGGCAGTTAAGTCAGCCCAGCTGGTGTGAGACTGGACCAGGTAAGGATGGCAGATTTCCTTCCCTGAAGTTCTATAACAATTTAGCTGTTCCACTGTCACCATGACTGAGATAGGACTGGAATGTTTAATTATGGCACAAAACTGGTACCCGGGAGTTGGTACGCTGGGAAGCTGCATTCTAACAACAATCATCTGTACAAAGGGGAGCACAGCTGATGGCATTGTATTGTATTGCTCTGGCATTAGTTAAACCGGTATGCAGCTTTCTACAGAAAAAAAACCATAAAATACTTGAGCTGCACTTGTGGTTTTCAACAGCATTCATAAAATAAATGATCAAAATTTTACAACTTAAATCTTGAGTCAGTTAATGCACTGGTACAACTCAGGCAACACATTTTTCCTAGAAGCTTATCATTGGAAATGGTTTGCCTATGGTTTACGTATGGTTGATTCCTATCCATACTTGCTGATTTCAGATCACAAACTTAACAGGAAACAGTGATTGTGTCCCTATTCATAAAGGGGTATTATGATTAACAAAACAAAACCCTTAGATTTATCTATCTCCTTCATTCTTGTGTACATCATTATAGATCCTTATAACACAAGAATTGCTTTTAACTGTGTAAGTAAATGAATATCTCAGCTCATTATAGGTTCACAAATAAACTGTACTCTAGTGCTTTCCGTATTCAGGTTTGCTGTATAACACAGAGCAAAGACTGTAGATCAAACAGCACAGGGGATAATGGCAGGATATCACATAATGAATTCGTGTTAGAGGTGAGCACTACTTTGTGGTGTTGATGCCTTTCTGCTGCACTTGGCTGACTACCTCTTACACTTCAGTTGAAAAGAGGATGCTCTGGCGTTTGCTGTCTGGAGTAGGAATGGTTTCTAGCTGCAGAAAGTAGAGCAGAACTTGCACCTGAAAGAAAATAGCAAGAAATTCTTACAAAATCAGCTCAGAGGGATGAGTTTTTTGACCCTCACCAAAATTGGTGAAAACCTGACATTTTGTCAGCAGGCACGAAGGTCCCAATTACTCTGCTATGCCAATATTTCCTGTTGTTAATATGAACGTTATTACTGCTGATATAATCAGCATTAAGTCAGCTCCATCAGCAAATGATGCCAGGACCCTTGTTTCATCATGCTCAGTCACAGGCACAACTCTCCCCGCCATCGAGGACCTCAAGAAGGCGGCATCCATCAGTGACCCTCACCTTCTGGGACATGCCCTCTTCTCGTTACTACCATCAGGGAGGAGGTACAGGAGCCTGAAGACCCACACTCAATGATTCAGGAACAGCTTCTTCCCCTCCGCCATCAGAATTCTGAATGATCCATGAACCCATGAACACTACCTCGACATTTCTTTTTTTTGCACTATTTATTTTGTAATTTATAGTAATTTTATGTCTTTTCACTGTACTACAGCTGCAAAACAACAAATTTCACGACATACGTCAGTGATAATAAACCTGATTTAGATTCTGATGACCAACCACGTGCTTGGAGAGGTGAGGCCATGATCAGGCTCAGCAAGCTCCCCCTCTTTCTCCAAACAGTTTTCAAATATTTATTCTTTCCCAACAATAAAGATGAGCCGTGGTCTCAATGGATAACTGAGCAGACTCAGGAGGCTGGATGGTCTACACGAGCTCTTGGACAAGGCCCTAGGTGGATGTAGAACCATACTTCAGCAATGACAATAGCAGAATTGGAATAGACCAAAAAAAAAGATTAAGCAGAATCTGAATTAAGGGTTGATATGAAATAGGAATAATTGAGACTGAAGGGCAGTAAATCCTCGTGCCCTCTAGGTCCGCAGCCCAAGGCTTTGAAAGATGGAAATAGCGGATGTACTGGTTGTCATCCTGCAGAATCCACAGATTATGGAATGGTTCCAACAGAATGGGGGGGTTGCAAATGTACACCCATTATTTAAGAAAGGGGGCAGGGAGAAAAGAGGGAACTATGGACCAGTTAGCCTGACCTCAGTAGTAGGGAAAATGGTGGAATGTATTATTCAGGAAATGTTAACAGACTACTTGGAAAATAATGATGGGATTGGGCAGTCAACATGGATTTATGAAAGGGAAGTCGCATTTGATAAATCAGATTTTTGAGGCTGTAACTAACAGATTAGGTAAGGGGGAACTAGTGGATGTGGTGTATTTGGATTTCTAGAGTGCTGCACAAAAGATTATTAAATAAAATTATAGCACATGGGATTCGGGCTAAAATACTGGTGTGGCTCAAGGCCTGGTTAACTGACAGAAAACAGAGAATAGAAAGAAACACATTATTTTCTGATTATAACACCGCGTGCCCAAACTGTGCATAATTATGTAAATGATTTGGACTGGGAACCAAGTGCCATATATCTAAGCTTGCTGATGATACTGAGCTAGAAGGAAATGTGAATTGTGAGGAGGCTCAATAAATGGGGGAGGGCACAGCAGATGGATGATCTGTGCATGAATTACTAAAAGCTAACACACAGGTCCAGCAAACCACTACAGTGACAACTGGTATGTTGGCTTTTATTGTGTGAGGATTTAAGTACAAGAGTAGAGATGTTGTGCTTTAATTACATAGATCAGTGGAATACTGTGTTTAGGTTTGGTCTCTACCTATGGAAAGATATATGTGTGATGGAGGGGGTGCACTGAAGGCTCACCAGATTGTTTCCTGGGAGAGTGGGTTTGTAATGGAAGGAGAGTTGGAGTAGATTGGGCACATACTGTCTAAATTTACAACAATGAAAGGCAATCTCGTTAAAATGTACAGTGGCATGCAAAAGTTTGGGCAACCCTGGTCAAAATTTCTGTTACTGTGAATAGCTAAGCGAGTAAAAGATGACCTGATTTCCAAAAGGCATAAAGTTAAAGATGACACATTTCTTTAATATTTTAAGCAAGATTACTTTTTTATTTCCATCTTTTACAGTTTCAAAATAACAAAAAAGGAAAAGGGCCCGAAGCAAAAGTTTGGGCACCCTGCATGGTCAGTACTTAGTAGCACCCCCTTTGGCAAGTATCACAGCTTGTAAACGCTTTCTGTAGCCAGCTAAGAGTCTTTCAATTCTTGTTTGGGGGATTTTCGCCCATTCTTCCTTGCAAAAGGCTTCTAGTTCTGTGAGACTCTTGGGCCGTCTTGCATGCTCTGCTCTTTTGAGGTCTATCCACAGATTTTTGATGATGTTTAAGTCAGGGGACTGTGAGGGCCATGGCAAAACCTTCAGCCTGTGCCTCTTGAGGTAGTCCATTGTGGATTTTGACGTGTGCTTAGGATCGTTATCCCATTGTAGAAGCCATCCTCTTTTCATCTTCAGCTTTTTTACAGAATTGCTGGTATTTAATTGAATTCATTCTACCAGTGAAATGTTCCCTGTGCCACTGGCTGCAACACAAGCCCAAAGCATGATCGATCCACCCCCGTGCTTAACAGTTGGAGAGGTGTTCTTTTCATGAAATTCTGCACCCTTTTGTCTCCAAACATACCTTTGCTCATTGCGGCCAAAAAGTTCTATTTTACCTTCATCAGTCCACACGACTTGTTTCCAAAATGCATCAGGCTTGTTTAGATGTTCCTTTACAAACTTCTGATGCTGAATTTTGTGGTGGGGATGCAGGAAAGTTTGGAGAAAAAAGCGTGCAGAATTTCATGAAAAGAACACCTCTCCAACTGTTAAGCACGGGGATGGATCGATCATGCTTTGGGCTTGTGTTGCAGCCAGTGGCACAGGGAACATTTCACTGGTAGAGGGAAGAATGAATTCAAATAAATACCAGCAAATTCTGGAAGCAAACATCACAGCATCTGTAAAAAAGCTGAAGATGAAAAGAGGATGGCTTCTGCAACAGACTTCAAAATCCACAATGGACTACCTCAAGAGGCACAAGCTGAAGGTTTTGCCATGGCCCTCACAGTCCCCTGATCTAAACATCATCAAAAATCTGTGGCTAGACCTCAAAAGACCAATGCATGCAAGACGGCCCAAGAATCTCACAGGGCGGCACAGTAGCATAGCGGTTAGCGCGACGCTATTACAGCGCCAGCGATTGGGGTTCGATTCCCGTCGCTGTCTGTAAGGAGTTTGTACGTTCTCCCATGTCTGCGTGGGTTTCCTCCGGGTGCTCCAGTTTCCTCCCACATTCCAAAGACGTACGGGTAGATTAATATGGGTTTAAAATGGGCGGCGTGGACTCGTTGGGCCGGAAAGGCCTGTTACCACGTTGTACATAAAAATTAAAAAAAAAACTAGAAGCCTTTTGCAAGGAAGAATGGGTGAAAATCCCCCAAACAAGAATTGAAAGACCCTTTGCTGGCTACAGAAAGTGTTTACAAGCTGTGATACTTGCCAAAGGGGGTGTTACTAAGTACTGACCATGCAGGGTGCCCAAACTTTTGCTTCAGGCCCTTTTCATTTTTTGTTATTTTGAAACTGTAAAAGATGGAAATAAAAAAGTAATCTTGCTTAAAATATTAAAGAAATGTGTCATCTTTAACTTTATGCTTTTTGGAAATCAGGTCATCTTTTACTTGCTAAGCTATTCACAGTAAAAGAAATTTGACCAGGGGTGCCCAAACTTTTGCTTGCCACTGTATATGTTCCTTAAGAGGCTTGACAGGGAAGATTTGATATTTCCTCTGGCCGTGGTGTCTACATTCAAAGCAAGGTGCTGGCCTTTCAGGACAGAGATGAGAAGATGTTTTTTCACTTGGAAGATAGTTAAATTTTGGAATTCTGTACTTAAGAGGCTGTGGGGGCTTAGTCACTGAGTATGATCAAAGGATAAGGGTTTAGTAGAGAAAGTGGCATCATCAAGTAGAAGGGTCATCATCATACTGCACAGCAAAGAGAGCGCAAAAGATTGAATAAACTACTTGTGCTTGTAATTATGTTTTTATACAATCACATACTATCTCAGTTGGATGGGAGGGGGAGCTTATTCACAGATTTCCAAACAGTCCGAGCTGCTAAACTGCTGTTTCTAAAAGGAATGAACAGCTTAGGGCAATTCAGCTTTCCACTGGACCCCACCGATGTGATTTTTCACTCCACCTCAAGTTTTCTCCCTTGGTTATGAAAATGCTGGAAGCTCCTCTGAACCTGACTGAGGGACTGCTGTTTATGCTCAGGATTATCAATAGGCTACTTTACTCTGGGGACAGCTCAGGTAAGCTTTATTTATGTTTATCTTCTTGTTCAGAGGTAATTAGACCAACTATTGTAATGTTGCTGTCACCTCAGCTGACATCAACTAACTCCACAGACAAGAATAAGCTTATGGGGACTGATACAAAACTTTCTGCACATTTTATGGCCAAAAAACAGCTTAAATTTTAACAGAATGGAATAAAACAGCAGTGAAGATTGTGGATTTTTAAACCTATTTGAGTTTCAGCCACAACCGTGTCACACTGATTAAGAAGTCTGTTGCCTAAAGGCAGAGGCACCCAAGGGTCACATAAATGCAGATTTATTCTCCTGTACTTTGGGTGATCAGCAGTTCACTGAAACCTGACCCAGATTTATTTCTGCTCTCCCAAAGTGAGCAGTGCAGTTTTGAGCGGTAAAAGAAACAACAGTGGACATGCTGTTACCTGTGACATCACCTCCAATGACCAGCTGTCTGCCATTGTGATTGCCTGTGTTGGGTTGGTGGGTATTTTGCTGTCTTTATCTGAGGGCCTCAGCAGAGTGGGTCCGAAGACAGTTGCTAAGTTATGCAGTGACATCTTGTTGATGTGTTCTTTCTCTGCCACCCTATTGCAGAAATAAATGGAGTGAACATCAGAGTTAAACGAATTAGTGGACTGACAAGAAAGAGCGACCAGAGTGTTCCTTCTCACTTCTCTGGGGAATCACTTTCTGGATCTTATTTAAAAAAAGTTATTTCCAGCTACCTGGCAACAACAAACGGAAATACACTGGGACACGTCATTATATAACAGTAAGAGAAACAGGAAATAAAATTTGGATTTGAAATTTGAAGCACCTTCTGTGGCTTTTGAAGTTATTTGGCAGATGGAATTTAAGTTTGAAAAGTGCAAGGTGTTGTATTTTGTTAAGTGAAATCAGTCAGCTGCAGGGCCCTGGATAGTCACACAGCACAGAAACAGGCTCTTCAGCACAACTGGTCCATGCTGACCAAGATGTCTATCCAAGCTAGTCCCACTTGCCTGCATATTCCTCTAAACCTTTCTTATCCATGTACCTGTCCAACTGTCTTTTAAACATTGTAATGGTTCTGCCTCTGCCACTTCCTCTGGCAGTTTGTTCCATATATCCACCACCCTCTGTGTGAAAAAGTTTTCCCTCAATTCGCTTTGATATTTCCCCTTCTCATCTTAAACCTATGTCCTCTAGTTTTAGATTCTCCTATTGTGGGAAAAAGCCAGTGACCGTCCACGTTATCTACACCTCTCATGATTTTATAAACCTCTATCAGGTCACCCCTCAGCCTCCTTCACTCCAGGGAAAACAGTCCCAGCCTCTCTTTTTAACTCAAGTCCTCCAGTTCTGGCAACATCCTCATGAATCTTTTCAGCACCCTTTCCAGCTTAATGACACCCTTCCTATAGCTGGGCGACCAGAACTGTGCACAGTACTCCAAGTGTGGTCCCACCAACATCTTGTACAGTTGTAACATGACGTCCCAACTCGTGCACTCCATGCCTGACTGATGAAGGCAACCATGCCAAACACCGCCTTCCCCACCCTGTCTTACCTGTGTTGCCACTTTCGGGGAACTATGTACCTGTACCCCTAGGTCTCTCTGTTCTACAACACTCTCCGGGGCCCTGCCATTTACTGTGCAAGTCCTGTCCTGGTTTAACTGACCAAAATGCAACACCTCGCATTTGTCTGAGTGAAATTCCATCTGCCATTCCTTGACCCACTTGTCCAGTTCATCGATATTCTGTTCTAATCTTGTAACGTTGTCAAGTTGAAGAATCACACTCCACATCCTTCAGAACAAAATTAAAATCCTCAACTTTGTGGAGCCAGGTCAAGTCCTTCACAACCGACACTGATGTCAAGGCACAACAGAGACCTGGCGGGGAGTTGCAACCAGCAGAAAGAAACAACTCATCACTTTGATCTGTTTTGGAAAGACAGGTCCAGACTTACAGTGAGGTCCTTCCTGTGTTACCAGCTGCCTGTTGTGAAGCAAGCAAAGGCCATGCCTTCATAATGGCCAAGTTATGGACCATGCAGAGGCAAAAACAAAATATAAGACCATCTCTTCAGGGGACTGAGTTATCTAGGCACTCAAACTATGTTTGTCTCTGACCATCAAGTACCAGTCTGAAATAATCCCATTTAACCTGCTTGGTCTGTAGCTTTCTACACTTCGGAGTTTCAGGTGCTTGTCCATTTACTTCTTCCATGTGGTGAGAGTCTCTGCCTCCTTCACCCACTCAGGCAGTGTGCACTGGCACTGGGTAGTGGAGGCAGAGACCACCCTCTTAGTGAGAAAATCTTCCTCTGTAAACCTCCAACCCTTTACACCTGAAACCGATGTTCTCTGGATTTAGAAGCCTCTACTGTGGGGACTAGTTTCCTCCCATCCACCCTATCTATGCAGCTCATGGTTTTGTAAGACTCTTACCAGGTGCCCTCTCAGCCTCCTCCGTTCCAAGGGAAACAAACCCAGCCTATCCATTCTCTCTGTATAACTCAGGCAACAGCTGGATAAATCTCCTCTGTACCCTCTCCAGTGCTAACACATCCTTTCTATAGTGTGGCACCAGGAGCTGCCCGCAGTGCTCCAGCATGGCCTAACAAATGCTTTATAAAGTTGGACTGTAGCCTCCCTGCTCTTATATTCTATGCCCCAGCTAATGAAGGAAAGTATGCTTTCTTCATCACCGTATCTACCTGTGCTGCTGCCTTCAGGGATCCTTGGGCTTTTACACCAAGCTCCCTTTGTTCCTCGATACTTCCAAGGGCTCGACCATTCATTATGTATATCCTAACCTCACTAGTCTTCCCAAAACACATCACCTTGCATTTACCAGGACTAAATTCCATCTGTGATTGCCCTGCCCAGCTCACTAATTAATGCCCACCATCATCCTGCAGCCAATCCTCCTCATTATCAACAACATCACCAGCTTTCCTGTCATCTGCCAACTCCAAAACTCATTTGCAGATTTTAATGTATATAACAAATGACAGTGGCTCCAGCAGCGATCCCTGTGGTACAATACTGGTCACTTGTTTTCAATCGCAAAATCAACCCTCCACCACCACCCTCTGCCTGCTATCACCAGGCCACGGTTGGATCCAATTTGCTGACTTACCTTGTATCCCATGAGCTCTAACCTTTTGGATCAGTCTTTCATGTGGGACCTTGTCAAAGGGCTCACTGAAGTCTGTGGACACCACATCAACTGCACTGCCCTAATCAGTGAATTTTGTTATCCCTTCACAAAAATTCAATCAGATCAGTCTGATACGATGTCCCACAACAAAACATGCTAACTGTTCCTGATTAATCCCTGCCTTTCCAACTATAGGTTAATCCTGTCCCTTGGAATATTTTTCTTACACCTCTTTCATTTTCTAAATTTCCTCTCACTGCACCCCTCCAGTACTTAGTTTAAAGCCCTGTCTACAGCCCTCCTTTATCCTTGAGTGGTCCTACCCTCTCCCTAGGTATCCTCTTACTCTCGATGTATGTATAGAATGCCTTGGGGTTCTCCTTAATCTTACTTGGCAAGGACTTTTCGTGGCCCGTCCTAGCTCTCCTAATTCCCTTTTTGAGTTTTTTTTTCTAGCTTCTTTTTAACCCTCAAGGGCCCTGTTTGATCTTAGCTTCCTAAGCCTCACATACTCTTCCTATTTCTTCTTGACTAAATTCACTGCCTCTTCTGACATCTCTTATCTTGCCATCCTTGTTCTTCCTTCTTACTGGAACATATCTGTCCTGTACTCTGTGCAGTAGGTCTTTAAACACCCTCCATGTGTCAAATGTGGACTTGCCCAAGAACAGATGTTCCCAATTAACTCTCCCTAGTGCCTGCCAAATACTCTCCTAATTTGCCTTGCTCCCAATTTAATACTCTCCTGCAAGGTCCATACTTCTCCTTGTCTATAGCTATCTTAAAACTTAGGGAGTTGTCATCACTGTTTCCTAAAAGTTCTCTCATTGAAACGTCAGTGACCTGGCCAGGCTCATTTCCCAACACAAGGTCCAGTATGGTCTCTCCTCTTGTTGGACTATTCACACTGTTCTAAGAAACTCTCCTGGATGCACTGAACAAATTCTGGCCCATCTAACCCTCTTGTACTAAGGAGGTCCCAGTATATATTGGGAAAGTTGAAGTCACCCACTACAACCACCGTGCTGTTTTTACACCTTTCCCTAATCTGCCTCCATAATGGCCCAGTGGCTATGGGGGGGGGGGTTGGGGTGGTGGTGGTCTGTAGTATAATCCCATCAGTGTGATGGCAACTTTCTTATTTTTGAGTTTTATCTATATAGACTCAATGGATGACCCTCCATTATGTCCCTTCTGAATGCAGTTGTGATATTGTCCCTGATTAATAGTGCAACTCCTCCCTTCTTTTACCTCCCCCTCTATCTCTTCTAAAACATTGAAACCTTGGAATATTAAGCATCCAGCCTTGTCCCTTTCTCAACCACGTCTCTGCAATGGCCACAGATTTATAGTTCCACGTACTGATCCATGTTGCAAGCTCATCTCCCTTACCCTTAATACTCCTGGCATTAAAATAAACAAAGTTCAACCCTTCCATCCCATGGTGCCTATTACCTTGCTCCCGCCCGTCCTTCCTTAGAGACTTACTGGTCATGACATCTACCTTCCTCTCAGTCCCTCCACTTTCTGACCCGGTGCTCTGGTTCCCATTGAATTCTATCTCAACTTCTAGCCTCCCATCAGCCTCACTGCTACTTTGGATCCCACCCCCCCTGCCAATCTAGTTTAAGCCCTCCCTAGTAGCACTAGCAAATTTGCTTGTCACTGATAACTGATTGGGCCAGAACAACTTAATCTCTAAAATTCAGCATCATTGTGTCTGTTCCATGGCAGGATGTGAGCAGTATTTCACAGTAACAGATCCACTGCGAATTCTGCCAGGAGTCAAGCAAAGGCTACATCACCGTCCCACCAACGTTGTCCATCCTTCTTACTGCAATGTTAGATTAGCTCAGCAGTTGGGGCACAGTCCCTGTGGAACGGTTACAGGATTTCAGATTCCTGCAACAAAGCTTTATTTTTGAGCTCAGTAATGGGAGACAATAAAGAGAAGGAAAGAGAAACTATTCAAATATTCAGGGCAAACCTGAGTAAATGCAACAATGACACCAACTAAAAACCATAAACCTTAAATTGCTGGAAGTCTGAAATAAAAGGGGAAATGATGGAATACTGATGATCCATGGGGAGAGATGCTTCAGGTCAATGACATTGCATTGGAATATTACATTGGCAGCAAGGTTAGACTGCACTAGATGGGGATGAAAGCCCACAACAAGTATCTCCGTACAATGAAACCATATGGAAACGGCAGGAAACAAAGAAGTTCACACAACCTAATTGGAAACATCAGCTCAAATTGCAGCAAGTGTGTAAATCTCGGAGCTGCTTCATTAGCCATCTATTATGGACAATGACGACACTCAGTAAGTGTCAGCTCTGTCGATGACACCTTCCATCATGTTGCCTGCTTTCAGTGAACAGGCCAACCTGTCGGTGACAGTGTTGCACCTGCGCTTGAACAATTTGACCTCCGCCAGGGAAAAGCAAAGAAACTGCTGTAAATCTGAAATAAAAACAGAAAATGTTGAAGGTACCCAGCAAGTCAGGTAGAGCCAATGCAAAAAGAAACTGATTAACTGGAGACACAAGAGACTGCAGATGCTGTAATCTGGAGCAAAAAACACGCTGCAGGAGGAACTCAGTGGGTCAGGCAACGTCTGTGGAGGCAGAGGGAAAACTGACATTTTGGGTTGAGATCCTGTATCAGGACGGCGAGTAGAGGTGAGACAGGGACTGGTAGGTGGAATCAGGTGAGGAGGGTATTGATGGGCAGATGGAACCGGGTGGGGGAGCGGCAGGATGGAGTTGGGAACCAACCACTGTCTCCCAATTCCACCTCTACCCACGGGGCTGCATCTGCCCACCATCTCCCTCTTTACCTGGTTGCACCTACCAGCCGCTGTCTCACCCCTTTATATACTGACCCCTCTACACACTCAGTCCTGATGCAGGATCTTGACCCGAAACATCGACCAATCCTCTGGCAGGCAGCCTCCACAGATGCTGCCTGACCCACTGAGTTCCTCCAGCAGTCTTTTTTGAATCTGAGTTAACTGTTCTGCTGAAAGGTCACTGACCTGAGATATTAACTCTGATTCCCTCTTTGCCTGAACTTCTGAGTATTTCCAGCATTTTCTGCTGGCTGTATTCAGTGATTTGCCCAGTGCTGGATAATGGATGGCTTTTGTGATGGTGAAGGGCACAGAAGGAAGATAAATCACTCCTGTAGCACTTCGGGCCAAAGGTGTTTGCAGATGCTTCATGATGCTTTTTTAAACTTGTGTACTGGTCTCCATTCTGACTGATGAAGGGACATGTATGGAGCCCCCACCTTCCACGTTTTACTTAATGAACCACCTGATCAGATGAGACACAGCTTTGACCCACAATGTTGGATACAACACCATCTTTACCAAGTTCTGATTAACTAGATTGCCACCCCTCTTTCGTGCTACAAGTTTACTCTGCCATTGATTGTGAATGGTAACATATCAATAAATAACAATGGTAACATATCAGTAAACTTGGATATGTTGTGATAGTTAAACAATGAATAAATATAACAACTAGTAGCAACATCAGCCGAGATCTCTGTAGGATACCACTCAGCATTGTTTCTCAGATTTGAACACACACATCCTATTTCTGCTGTCCACCTTCTGTGCAGGTCCAGTAATCTGTACATTGTACATTCACATAACTGGTTGTATGGAGGAGGAAGATAATTTGATCTGACTCACCTCTTCAGATGATCCAGCAGGAACAAGAAAGTGGTGAAATTGGGCTCTGGCAAGGAAAGCAGGAGGTTCAGCATGCAGCTTTCTTTAGCAACAGGATCGGACAACACTGAAAATGAATAGTAACAGAAACCTCATCACTCCAAAGCTTGACAGTGAGCAGGTGGAATATGATATGAATGTGGGAACATGATATTATAAGATATGCAGGACTGAACACTCTACGTTCCAGGGTGTAGAACCTTCAGCCGTGACAGGGAGGGGACTTACAAGAGGTGAAATTGCACTATTGGTCATGGAATCCACAACTGCAGTAATAAGGGAGAATATCCTAACAGATTGCTCAAGTGAGGAAATGTGTGTGGAGTTTGGATACAAGGAGTCGGCAATCACTTTGTTGGGAAGTAAACTACAGGTCTCCCAAAAGTCATAGATAAGAGACATACAGCAGGGAAACAGGCCATTCAGCCCATCACATCCACTCCAACTGGTGGGCACCTTGCATATTGATCCCATCTTCGAGTACTTGCCCAGTAGCCTTCTATGTCAAGGTGACATAAGTCAGGAGGAGATATAGGAGCAGTTCAGCAGGCAAATTACAAAGAATTGTAAGAATAATAGGGTCATAGCAGATGAGGAGTTCAAATCCCCAATATTCACTGGGATTATCTTGGTGTGAAAGGTTTAGAGGGGGTGGGATTTTTAAGGTGCATCCAGGACACCTTTTGGAGCCAGTATGTAGAGAAGCAAATGCAGTACCTTTATTCAAGAAAGGCAGCAGGGATAAGTCAGGTAATTACGGGCTGGTGAGTCTAACGTCAGTGGTAAGGAAATTACGGAAAAAAATTCCAAGGGTTAGGATTAACTTGCACTCAGAGCGGCAGGGATTAATCAAGGTTCGCCAGCATGACTTTGTTAAGGGGAGATGGTGTCTGATTAATTTCACTGAATTTTTTGAGGTGGTGAGCAAGCGTGTTGCTGAGGGAAAAGTGGTTAATGAAGTCTATGTGGAGTTCAGTAAGGCCATTGACAACGTTCCACATGGGAAACTGTTAGAGCTCCAGTAAGGGGTGGGAGGTACACATGGGATTTGAGGAAGATTTTGTTTTCACCCATAGGGTGGTTGAAATCCGGAACATACTTCCTGAGAGGTTAATGAAAGCAGATACTCTCATAGCATTAAGAAATAATTTGCTGAGCACTTGAAATGCCATGGCTGCAGAAAAATGGCATTAGTATGGACAGGAACTTAGCCTGCCTGCATCAGGAAGGAGGAAGTGTGGGAAATACTGGAGCACATTAGGGTGGATAAATCCCCAGGGTCTGATGTGATCTATGCCAGGATGCTAAGGGAAGCAATGGAGGAGATTGCTGGGGCTCTGACAGAGATTTTTGCATCTTTGTAAGCCATTACTGAGGCACCAGAAGACTGGAGGATAGTTAATGTTGTCCCTTTGTTCAAGAAGGGCACTAGGGATAAGCCTGGAAACTAGAGGGCAAGATAGAGGCCTTACATCAGTGATAGGGAGGTTGTTGAAGAAAATTTCAAGGAATAGGTTTTAGGTTCACTTGGAAAGGCAGGGACTGATTAGGACTAATCAGCATGGTTCTGTGTAGGGGAGGTCACGTCACACAAATCTGATAGTTTTTTTGAAGAGGTAACTAAAGAAGGAAGGCAAAGCAGTAGATGTGGTTACATGGACTATGACAAGGTCCCACCTGCTAGGGTCATCTAAAAGATTAAGGCCACAAGGGATCTTGTGGTAATGTTGGTAATTTGAATCCAAAGTTGGCTTGGTGGTAAGAGCCAGAAGGTAATGGTGAATGGGTGTTTCTCTGACTGGAAAACTGTAACAAGTGGAGTACGACAGGGATCGGTGCTTGAACTGTGAAATATATAAATGACTTGGAAGGGAATGTAGGTTGTATAATTAGTAAGTTTGCAGACAACACAAAAATTGGTGGAGTCACAGATAGCGAAGAAGGTTGTCTAAGGATACAGCAGGACATAGATTAGTTGGAAAATTGGGCATATCATATCGTCTACAGATGAAATTTAATCCAGGCAAATGTGAGGTAGTGCACTTTAGGAAGTTAAATTCTGGTAGGACATACACAATAAGTAATAGGGACCTTCGGAGTACTGATGTACAGAGAAACCTTGAGGTGTAATTCCAGAGCATCCTGAGAGTGGCGACACAGGTGGGTAGGGTAGTGAAGAGGGCATTTAATGTGCTTGTCTTCAGAGGCCGAGGCATTGAGTATAAAAGTCAGGATGACATGTTCCAGCTGTACAAAACATTGGTTAGACTGAACAGAGTATTGTGTACAGTTCAGGTCACCACACTACAGGATGTGGTAGCAATAGAGAGAGTGCGGCAGAGATCGATCAGAATGTTGCCTGAAATGGAGGGCTGTAGTTACAAGGAGTGATTGGATAGGATGGGTTTGTTCTCACTGGAATGTAGGAGGCTGAGGGGCGACCTTATAGATACTTCTAACATTATGAGGGGCACAGATAGGACAGATAGTCAGCATCTTTTTCCCTGGGCAGGGGAGTCTAGAGCAGGGGACAAGGTTTAAGGTGAGAGGGGAGAAGTTTAAAGGAGATCTGAGGGGCAAGTTTTTCCACACAGGGTGGTGGGTATCTTGAATGAGCTGCCAGAGGAGGTGGTGGAGGCAGATACAATGTTTAGCATGGATCTGGAGAGGTACCTGGATGGGAAAGGAATAGAGGAATCTGGGCAAATGGGATTAGCGTAGATGGGCGTCATGGTGGGCACGGCTGAGTGGGCTGAAAGGGCCTGTTTCTGTGCTGTAGGTTTCAATGATTCTTCAAACTTGTTAGCCAGTACGGATATGGTGGGCTGAAGTTCCTGAATCTATGCACGCTAGTAGAAAATGGAGAGGGACTACAGGGTGCTGCTGTACAGGAGAATCTGTGTGTCCTTGGACATAAAACACAGCAAGTTAGCAACCAGATACAGCAATTAATTGGGAAGGTAACTGGAATGTTGGTCTTTGTTGCAAAGGAGATGCTGTATGAAAAACTTTGCTGCAATTGTATGGGGTGTTGGTGGGATTCTGCTGGAAGTACGACACCAAGATTTTGTCTCCTTATCTAAGAAGGGGTGTATTTGGATTGCAGGCGGCTGAGAAAAATGTCTTCCTGCGATGGCAGGGTGGTGTTTGAGCAAAAAAAGTTGAGCAGGTCGAACCTATACTCATTGGAGCCATACTGCATGGAGATGGGCCCTTCTGCCCACTGACTCCTTGCCAACCATCACCCATTTTCACTACTCCTATACTGATCCCATGTTTTTTATATTCTCTCCACATTCCCAACAACCACCCTCCCCCCTCCCCGATTCCATCACTCACCTAACATTCAGAGGAATTTACAGCAGTCAATTAATCTACCAACCTGCATGACTTTGGGATGCAGGAGGAAACCAGAGCAGTTGAGGAACTCCACGCGCTCACAGGGAGCATGTGCAAACTCCACACACACAGCAGTGAGGTCAGCATCGAACCTGGGCTGTTACAGCTGTGAGGCAGTAGCTCTACCAGCTGCTCTGCACCGCCCCAGCTGGCTGATCTCATTGAAACATATAAAATTGTGAGGGAGATGCTGAGTGGATGTTTCTCCTCACGAGGGAATCTAGGGACATATCTTCGCCATAACTCTGGTGATTAGGAACATAGAACAATTACAGCACAATTCAGGCCCTTCGGCCCACAAAGCTGTGCCGAACATGTCCCTACCCTAGAAATTACTAGGCTTACCCATACTCAGCTCCATATACCTATCTAACAGTGTCTTGAAAGACCCTATCGTATCAGCCTCCACCACCGTTTCCGGCAGCCCATTCCACACACTCACCACTCTCTGAGTAAAAAACTTACCCCTGACATCTCCTCTATATCTACTCCTCAGCACCTTAAACCTATGTCCTCTTGTGGCCATCAATTCAGCCCTGGGGAAAAGCCTCTGACCATCTACCCTATCAATACCTCTCATCATCTTATACACCTCTGTCAGGTCCCCCGTCATCCTCCGTCTCTCCAAGGAGAAAAGGCTGAGTTCCCTCAACCTGTTTTCATAAGGCATGCTCTGCATCCCAGGAAGCATCCTTGTAAATCTCCTCTGCACCCTGTCTATGGCTTCCACATCTTTCCTGTAGAGAGGCGACCAGAACTGAGCACAGTACTCCAAGTGGGGTCTGACCAGGGTCCTATATAGCTGCAACAATACCTCACGGCTCCTAAATTCAATTCCACGATTGATGAAGGACAATACACCGTATGCCTTCTTAACCACAGAATCAACCTGCACCGCCACTTTGAGCGTCCTATGGACTCGGACCCCAAGATCCCTCTGATCCTCCACACTGCCAAGAGTCTTACCATTAAGACTATATTCCACCAACATATTTGACTTACCAAAATGAACCACTTCACACTTATCTGGGTTGAACTGCATCTGCCACTTCTCAGCCCAACCCTGCATCCTATCTATGTCCCTCTGTAGCCTCTGACAGCCCTCCAAACTATCCACAACACCCCCAACCTTTGTGTCATCTGCAAACTTACTAACCCACCCCTCCACTTCCTCATTCAGGTCATTTATTTATCCAGATCATTCCAGGAGAAACTTCTTTTCGCAAAGGGGCACAAATCCTTGGCTAGTGAGTCTTGACACATTACCTACCTGATCGGAAACCTGGTTACATTAAAATTGTGAAGTGATAGATGCAACTGCAGCAAGTGTTAAGACACGAGCAGCCAGTTTTACAGAGCTGGAGAATATCTGAATAATTAATAATACCACACAGGTTTGGGACTTTGCAACTTTTCTGCAACAGAAGTCGAACTTGGATGATTTCTGATGTCTGAAAGGCCTTCAAAGGCATATACTCAGACTGATCCAATCTGTATTGGGAGGATTTAATGGGTATTCGAGAACACGTAAACATTTGTGGGATTTTTACTTCAATGAGGTTATGCAGGACAATGCAAAAAACATACAGTTAACTCTTAGGAAAAAAAAAGTTCTATTTCAAGCTGACAATATTGTCAATACTTCCAGGAGTAAAAGTGCCTAAATGTTAAGTTCAGTTAACAATGGTGGTTTCAATCAAAGCTGCAGGTCATAGCTAGTACAACTTGGGCCAGTTTCCATGTTTTTAAATGCCAGGGGTGGTGGTTGAGGCAGATACAATAGAGGTGTTTAAGAGGCTTTTAGATAGGCACAAGAATAGGCAGAGAATGAAGCGATAGGGACCATATGCAGGCAGAAGGGATTAGTTTAATTAGGTGTCATTGATTTAATTAGTTCAGCACAACATCGTGGGCTGAAGGGCCTGTTCCTGTGCTGTACCGGTCTATGTTGGTACTCATCACACTGAAATTAGACATTCCTCCGGTAATGGTCAGTAATCATAGCACAACTTTATAGACTGCCTCTTCCATTCTTAATATATAACAGGAATTCAGTGACAAGGTCTACTGTCAGCCATTGTTTGCTTAATATAAATTATATAGCCTTCCATTCACATACAATATACGACAACAGTATGCATTACAGAGTCATACAGCAGAGGCCCTTCAGCCCACCCCGTCCACACCGACTGTCGGGTACCTATCTATATCATCATTACTCTTTTTTGTGACCTTCTGGTTCCATCCACCCACTACCCACACACTTCACCCTCCGTATCCCCTCCCCCATCTGCCCTCATCTCTCCCTAATGATTCCCATGATCACCTTCCTTATTTATCAGATTTCAGCACAGGTAGCCTTTGTGTCCCTGCTTATCACCCTCCAAACTTCATCTCCACTGTCACCTTGCTCCCCCCCGCCCCCTCACCCGGTTCCATCCGCCCATCATTCCTTACCCCTCCTTGGTCCCAGTGGCACCAGTCTCACCACTCCCTCTCTTCTCTTTATCCTGGCCATCTTCCCTCTCCACTCACAGCAGGGTCTCAACCCAAAATGCTGAATTCCTTTCTCTCCACAGATGCTGCTCGACCTGCTGAGTTCTTCCAGCAGTTTGTTTTTTTACTCCAGAGTCCAGCATGTGCTGTATCTGTGTCTCCACCTATCAACACTAACCCCATTTACAACTCTGTAACCTACTAAGCCTTGGTGACTCAAATGTTTATTCAGATGGTTCTTACATTTTGTGATGGTCTCTGCTTCCAGCACTCCCTCAGGCAGTGCGTTCAATTACTGCCATTCCAAGTGTAGATTAATCCTTTCAGTAATTTCCCTACCACTGATGTTAGATTTACTGGCCTGTAGTTACCTGGCTTAACCCTGCACCCCTCCTGGCATTTACTGTCTTCCAGTCGTCTAGCAGCTCATCTGTGGCTAGCAAAGATGTACCTGTCTCTGTCAGGGCCACAGTAGTCTCCTCACTTGCCTCCCACAGCAGCATTGGATACATCTCAATAGGAACTTGGCATTTATCCACCTTCATGCTCACTAAAACACATAATACTCCTTTTTAACCTTAACATGCTCCAGAACTTCACAATTGGAACAGAAATCTCCAACTACAATGTCCCTGTCCTTGGTGAATACAGATGAAAAATATTCAGTTAAGAACCTTGCCCACGTCCTCTAGCTCCACTCACAGATTGCCCTTTTGGTCCCTAGTGGGCCCCACTCTTTTCCTGGTTACCCTCTTGCTCTTAATATTTATAAAATGCCATGGGATTTTCCTTAATCTTATCTGCCAGTGATATTTTATGGCTCCTCTTTGCCCTCCTAGTTTAAGCAGCTGCCTACACTCTCCATACTCCTGAAGGGCCTCCCTGTTTTCAGTGCTATAAATCAACTGTACACTTCCTTGTTTTCTTTATCAACCAAAATGAGCGACAGTGTCAGAGATCAGTTTTTGTAAGACAAGAAGGAAGTATTTCTTGTGACTTACCGATTCCCTCAGCGAAGTTAGGGTACAGCTCATCTGTGAAGAGAGGCTCGGGCAGCTCTCGGAAATAAAGTTTTAACGTTCCTGCGATGGCATTAACGTCCATGTCACTCATCATCACAGAGACATCTTTATTATCTGTGATACATTGCATATTTAAATACAGTTAAAGATCACTAAATAATCTGAACATGAATGCATAATCTGAACACAGAGGTGGGAACAAGGAAACATTAAACGAACATGAAAAAATACTCCAAACAGGTCCTGTTAATGTATAAGGAAAAGATAGCCAATCTCAATATGGATAAATAATCTGACCATCAAAAACTTGCAGACACTGGAAATCTGAAATAAAAACAGAAAATGCTGGTAACACTCAGCAAGTCAGGCAGTATCTGTGGAAGGCGAAAAATAGTGTCAACATAAATTACAGAGGCGTTAGGGAAGGGATAGAGAGGGCAAAGAGAATATCTCTGAGAGACAGAGAGGCCAGTGTTGCCCTGCTGATAAGCTGTTAATGAAGCCATATAGTTGATCAGTTAATGAGGACAGTTGGAACGATAGAAAACAAACAAAGGGGGAGGCAAGAGCTGTGAAACACAAGCAGAGAGAGCTCATCAGGCAGCATTAGTAGGGAGAGAAAAATTGAGTTAATTTTCACAGATGGATGACATAGGACGGAACTGGCCAATTCAAAGACAGAGAGAGAAAGTGAGTTACATGAAATTACTGAATTTAAGATTGAATTTGGAAGACTGCAAAGTGTCCAGTTGGAAGATGAAGTGCTGTTCCTCAGGCGTACACTTAGCACAGTGTGTAATCTTACCACCGGAACATGTACTGAACTGGTAACGATAGAATGCCTAAAAACTCAACTGTACAAGTTCAACCGGCCAGCACTTGGTGTGAGTCATCCTGGCAAGGCTGCTGTGATTTTCATGCCGGAGGCACATGGGATGGCATCATTCGCCATGCAATGCTCCTCTGGAGGACTGCAGAGTAACCTGGACTACATCATCTTGGGGCACCTGTCACTGCATTCGTCAGAAAAAACCTGCACAGTGCTGAACTAGGCAAATCACTCACCTATATGCTTGCTGTCACTGCACAGAAGCAAAATCAGCTGATCCCCACCCTTCCCACCTCATGATCTGAGACCCCAATAACCTTGCAAACTCATCAACGGAAGGTCCCCCCTTCGCACTGCAGGTCTCCCACCCTGAATCCCCACATCCTCACTTGGGTGGCACAGTGGCACAGCTGGTTGAGCTGCTGCTTCACAGCTCTGGGTCTGGTGAGCCAACCCGGGTTCAATTCTCGCCTCTGGTGTTTTCCGTGTGGAGTCTGCACATTCTCCCAAAGATATGCAAGTTAGTTGGTTAATTGACCTGACTGACTAGGTGGGTGATAAGACACTGGGGGGAGATGTGGGGAGAATAGTCTTTTCCCCAGGGCAGGGGAGTCTAAAACAAGAGGGCATAGATTTAAGATAAGAGGGAAAGATTTAAAGGGGACCTGCGATGCAATGTTTTCACACAGAGGGTGGTGGGTACGTTGAACTGCTAGAGGAAGTGCTGGAGGTCGGTACAATTTCAATGTTTAAAAGATATTTGGACAGGCACATGGATAACAAGGGTTTATAGGGATATGGGTCAAATGCAGGCAACTAGGATTAGCTCAGATGAGCATCTTGGTTGGCATGGATGAGTTGGGCCAAAGGACCTTTTTCTATGCTGTATGTCTCTAATATAAAAATTGCAGATCAGTTGTTTTTTGAACAGCTCACTATTCGGAAGACCAAATTCAAACTGTAAAGGTCCTGCTAGAAATTTTATTCAACAGACTCTGCCTTCGTTGCTCTCTCTATATCCCTGCTTAAGATCAACTTAATACATAACATATTCAGCATTGTGTTTGATTCCAAACTATGTCTTTTAATCTCATTTCCCATCAATCAAGAAGACTGGCTACTTGTAACTTCCATCACCCATCTCCATCCCTATCTCATCTTTAACGTCCTTTCACATCCTTACTCTCACTGCTAAACCTGTTGCTTCATCTCTCAGTTCAGTTTCCAAACACTTTGAGCCATCATTAGCCACATTTAGCCCGTTGATCCATCTCGTCTGAGCCTTTACTGTGAAGCATTCTGATATTTCCTCTGACAGAACCAAAGGTGGAAGTTGTTTATGACATCTCAACATACTGTTCACAGTAATACAACATGGGCAGCAATTGCACACTCAGATGCCCTGTGTTCCACTTACTTACTTAAAGAGAATTTTTTATAGGAAATCAATCTGAGTAAAAAAAATCAAACTGTAGAAACTGTGGGCACATTATTGAAATATTTTGAAGTCAAGCAGCTGGGATCACGTATAATGATGTCACGCAGACACAAACTGTTCCATACAATAATTCCTGAATACTTACTGGCATCAAAAGAAGCTTTGAGGGTCTGAATGTCTGTGGCAACTCCTGATACTCGATAGATTCCAATTTCTTCCATTCCACGCCTTTCAATCTCTTCCACACATTGTCGTACTATGTAAGGCACCTTTGACCTTTCTCGCCTGATGAAGGAAAACATTGTCTAAAACTGAACATCACCATCTGTTATAATGTCATGTACAGCTGAGAGAGTACGGGAGACTGACATTTATGTGATATCTGGAGAATATGAAAATGCACAACCATTTCTAATAGTTCCTTTCCTTTCACAACATTCTTGGGTGGCTAAAGGAAATCTAATTTACAGAATCTGATTGTTACCTGGCCAACTTTCATTCCACAATTCACAGCCAAAAAGAAATTATTAGATCATTTATCCCAAAGCTGTGGACAAATTGACTTTTACACTTACCTGCATTGGTAGCACTTCAAAGTAATTCTTTAAAGCTGCTATATGTCTTTTACTGCTTGTTATGAATAACAGCATTAGTTTGTTTTATTACTTTAAACTGTCATTAATAATTTCTATCTTTAGTTAAAAGATAAGATCTCTTATAGTTTATATGTACATCGAAACACACAGTGAAATGCATCTTTTGCGTCGAGTGTTCTGGGGGCAGCTTCTGGTGCCAACATAGAATGCCCACAACTTCCTAACCTGTATGTCTTTGGGATGTGAGGGGAAACCAGAGCGCCCGCAGGAAATCCATGCAGACACGGGGAGAATGTACAAACTCCTTACAGACAGCGGCTGGAATTGAACCCAGGTCACTGCTGCTGTAATAGTGTTACGCTAACCGCTACACTACCGTGTCTACCATGGAAGTAAAAGTGTTAAAAAGAAACATCAGAATGCTTTACTCTTGGGACTCGGACAAGATGGATTAAAAGAGCTGAAGGTACAAAAGAAGGTGCAGGTCCTGAGATCTTGGAAATGAGCTATATCTAAGCATGGTACTCAAGAAATTCACTGTCAGTTTAGAAAGAGTTTGTGCCATGAAAATGATATTTGCAATACTTCATCATTTTAGACTCGCAATTGCCACCTGCTTCCTTTGACAAGAACCTGACGGACAAGCAGGCAACAGTGATTGGAGTGACTGGCATCCCACAGGTTCAGCCCCTCCATTGTAGGATCCTACACACTGCTTCAAAAAACCCTCTTGGATGCACTTTAGGAATTCCACCCCATCTAAGGCAATCCCAGTCAATTTTGGGAAAACTGAAATTCACCTACTCACCTCACCCATGCTGACTGCGATGCCTATCTATGCTAATCCCTTTTGTGGCATTAGACCTGTATCCCTCTATACTTTTCCTATCCCTGTCCAAATGCCTTCTAAATGTCGTAATTGTATCTGCGTCCACTACCTCCTCTGGCAGCTCGTTCCAGCCTATTTGTGAAAATAGAACAGTACAGCACAGAAACAGGCCCTTCAGCCCACAATGTTGGAGAATTAATTAAACTAGTAATTAAATGCCTAATTAAGCTAATCCCTTCTACCTACACAATATCCATATCCCTGCATTCTCCGCACATTCATGTGCCCAACAAAGAACCTCCTAAGTGCCTCTATTGTATTTATCCCACTACCACTCCTGGCAGCGCATTCCAGGCACCCACCACTCACTGCGTAAAAAACTTGCCCTGCACATCTCCTTTGAATTTACCCCCTCTCCCCTTAAATGCATGCCCTCTAGTATTAGAAATTTGGACCCTGGGAAAAAGATACCGGCCATCTCCTCTGTCTATGCCCCTCATAATCTATCAGGTCTCCCCTCAGACTCCGCTGCTCCAGAGAAAACAACCCTAGTTTGTCCAACCTCTACTTACAGTACATGCCCTCTAATCCAGGCAGCATCCTGGTAAACCTCTTCTGTACCCTCTCCAAAGCCTCCACATCCTTCCTACAATGGGGAGACCAGAATTGAATGCCATGCTCCAGATGTGGCCTAACCAGAGTTTGATAAAGCTGCAACATGACTTCCTGACTCTTGGTATCAATGCACCGACTAATAAAGGCAAGTATGCCTTATGCCTTCATTACCACACTATCAATCTGTGCAGCCACTTTCAGGAACAATGGACTTGGACCCCAAGATTCCTCTGTACATCAACACTGTTAAGAGACTTGCCATTGACAGTGTCTTTTCCCTTTGCATTTGACCTTCCAAATTTATATATACCACAAACAGCAGAGGTCCCAGTATAGATCCCCACAGAACACCGCCAGTCATGGAAATCCAGCCAGAATAAGTCCTGTCAACCACTACCCTCTGTCTTCTATGCCAGCCAATCTGCATCCAAACGGCCAAGTCACCATGGATCCCACGTACCTTAGTCAACTGGATGCACCTCTCATGAGGGACCTTGTCAAATGCCTTACTTAAATCCATGTAGACAACATCTACAGCTCTACCTTCATCAATTACCTTCGTCACCTACTCAAAAAATTCAATCGTTAGTATAACATGACTTGCTCTGCACAAAGCCATGCTGATTGTCCCTAATTAGGCCATGGTTTTCCAAATGCTCATAAATATTATCCCCACAAATTCTCTCCAATAGCTTCCTTACCACTGATGTGAGACTCGTCTATAGTTTCCAGGATTTTCCGTATTTCCCTTCTTGAATAATGGAACAATATTAACTACTCGCCAGTCCTCCGGGACCTCACATGTGGCTAGAGATGACATGAAGATGATGTGTTGCCTCCCTGGTGCCAGGGTACGGGATGTCACGGACCGGGTCCAGAATATTCTGAGGGGAGAGGGTGATCAGCCAGAAGTCTTGGTACATGTAGGTACCAATGACATAGGTAGAAAAAGAGAAGAGGTCCTGAAGGAGGAATACAAGGAGTTAGGAAGAAAATTGAGAAGTAGGACCTCTAGTGTGGTAATTTCAGGATTACTACCTGTGCCACGTGCCAACGGTAGTAAGAATAGAAAGATCTGGCAGATGAATGCATGGCTGAGTGACTGGTGCAGGGGGCAGGGCTTCAGATTTCTGGATCATTGGGACCTTTTTTGGGGGAGGCATGACCTATTCACTAAGGATAGGTTACACCTAACCTCCAAAGGGTCCAATATCGTGGCGGGAATGTTTAATTTAGCTGTTGGGGAGGGTTTAAACTAATCTGCCAGGGGGATGGAAACAAGGATGTTAGGATACAAGATGTTAGGGTAAGGGAGGAGGGTTATAGAAACAAGTCTGTGATAGTGTGTAGTGAGGATGGTAAGAGGGACAGGCAGGTGAATAGTCAGGATAATTTGCTGAACAATAGAAGTACAACAAAATCAACAGCAGATACTGGACTAAATGTACTATATTTGAATGCACGTTGCATTAGGAATAAAGTAGATGACCTAGTGGCACAACTACAGATGAATAAATACAATATTGTGGCAATCACCGAGTCATGGTAGATGTGATTGGGAACTAAATGTCCAGGGGTACGTAGTGTATAGGAAGGATAGGCGGGTAGGCAGAGGGGGGTGGTGTGGCCATGATGGTTAGTAATGATATAAAATCAATAGAAAGGAAGGACATTGGGTCAGAAGAGGCAGAATCCTTATGGGTGGAGCTAAGAAATAACAAGGGTAAAAGGACAATAGTAGCAGTTATATATAGGCCCCCTAATAGCAGTCAGGAAGTGGACGATAAGTTGCAGTTTGAAATAGAAACAGTGTGCCAGAGTGACAATGTGAAGATAATTATGGGGGATTTTAACATGAAGGTGGACTGGGAAATCCAGCAAGGCGGTGGATCTCAGGAGAGTGAGTTTGTGGAATGTCTACGGGACGGTTTTTTGGAGCAACTTGTTGATGAGCCCACCAGGGGATCGGCTGTTTTGGATTGGGTGCTGTGTAATGAACCGGAGGTGATTAGGGAACTAAAGGTAAAGGAACCATTGGGAACTAGCGATCACAATATGATTGAGTTCAGTTTCAAATTTGAGAAGGAGAAGCTGATAACTGGTATATCGATACTTCAGTGGAACAAAGGAAATTACAGTGGTATGAGAGAGGAGTTGGCATAAATTGATTAGAAGAGTAAGCTAGCTGGAGGGATGGAGGAGCAGAAATGGAAGGAATTTCTACAAGAAATAAGGAAAATGCAGGATAGATATATTCCAAGAAAAAAGGTTTTGAACGGAAAAAAGGCACAAATGTGGATAATGAGAGAGGTGAAGGCTAAAATAAAAGCAAAAGGGGCATACAAGGAAGCAAAAATTAGTGGGAAAACAGAAGACTGGGAAACGTTTAAAAACCTGCAGAAAGAAACTAAGAAGGTCGATAGGAAAGAAAAGATGAATTATGAAAGGAAGTTGGCAGATAACATTCGAAAGGATACTAAGAGTTTTTTTAAATATATAAGGAGTAAAAGACAGACACAGGTTGATTTAGGACCAATTGATAACGGCGCGGGAGAGATTATAATGGATGATAAAGAGATGGCAGAAGAACTAAATGAGTATTTTGCATCGGTCTTCACTGTGGAAGACATCAGCAATATATCGGATAGTCAGGGGTCTCAAGGAATGGAACCACTTGTGGTGTGGTCAGTTAGTGAGGAGTTCTGTGAGGACTGGAGGGATGCTATTATGTTTTTTAAATTTTAAAAAAAAATTTTATTTACAGTGTGGTAACAGGCCCCTCCGGCCCAAAGAGTCCACGCCGCCCATTTTAAACCCATATTAACCTACCCGTACGTCTTTTGGAATGTGGGAGGAAACCGGAGCACCTGGAGGAAACCCATGCAGACACGGGAGAACGTACAAACAGACAGCGACGGGAATCGAACCCAAACCGCTGGTGCTGTAATAGCGTCATGCCAACCGCTATGCTACCGTGCCGCCCTATACCATACTGTAAGGTTGGGATCTCCCTTATCGTCGTTAGGCTATGGGTTTCTGAGTACTCTCTCTCTGGGGGGATTTGGCAGGAACTACAGCCGCAAAAAACCGGAACGACCTTATTTGTGGACTGGCCATACTGGGAAACAGCACCATAAAGGGCCTGGAGGCAGTGAACCAGGAACTGATAGAGCTTCGACTTTATGCTCGGCAGACCTGGTATGCTGTGGACTACCAGTTGGCTCAGCAAGGAGGAATATGTGCCATAATAGGGGACAAGTGTGTCACCAATGTGAGAGATGAGTCCTACATGCCATTCAGGACATTCAGAAGCAAGTAGATAGCTTTAGACAGGGACTTACAGGAGGGGCGGGTTGGTTGGGGTGGCTACTAGGAGGATTGTGGGCACCTGCTGCATGGAACAGTGGGGTTAATTGTTATTATTATAGCATGCTGTGTGGTGCTGGCCTGTTTAAATACCTGTTGCAAGGTCCTTATTAATAAACTCTCGGCCCTGTTCTCGGCGCCTCTCTAGGGTATCATGAAATGATAACAGGAGGGAATGAGGAAGTAAAGGGTTAAGAAACTGTGACTGACTGTAACTGTACATATAACTGATGGAAAAATACCTCGCAAGCTACTGACTCATGGATAGGTGATAATTACTGTGTCTGGAACCTTGGTTGCAGACCAGTGATGCTGGACAATAAGGGTGGTGGGTGCAATAAACAACGAGTGGGAAGCTTGTCCTAAACAACGAGGGTGAGACCTGTCTTTGATTCTCTTGATTATAACTCAATTATGCTGGACAATAGGTGCGATGTCTGTCTCGGGATCTCTGTGGCTTGACCAAAACTCGTGGCGCTGCACTCATTAAGTGTGTGTGACAATATCTGCATACATTTCTGTCTGCTCCTTTGTACGAGAGAGACCTCGGGAAGCGACTGTCAACGAGTGCTGAAGAGACATCTCCTTAGCGGTATCCTGCTAATAATCTCAGGATTGCTGCCAGTGCCACGTGATAGTGAAGGGAAGAATAGGAGGGCAGATGAATGCGTGGCTGTGGAGTTGGTGCAGGGGGCAAGGTTTTAGATTTTTGGATCATTGGGATCTCTTCTGGGGAAGGTGGGACCTGTACAGATTGGATGGGTTACACCTGAACTCGAGGGGGACCAATATCCTTGCAGGCAGGTTTGCTAGTGTGGTTCGGGAGGGTTTAAATTAGTTTGCAAGGGGGATGGGAACTGGGGGGATAGGTCAGTGGAAGAAGTGCATGGAGTAAGCCAGATCTAACATATAGAGAGGATTTGAAGAAGGAGAAGCAGGGTATAGGGTATAAAAGTAATAAGGTGGATGGGCTAAAGCATCAGGAATAAGGGTGATGAACTGTGAGCTTGGATAAATACATGGAACTATGATATTGTGGCTCTTGCAGAGACTTGGCTGTCACCAGGACAGGAATGGAAACTGAATATTCCAGGATTTCAGTGTTTTAAAAGGGATGGTGGGGGGGTAAAAGAGGAGGAGGGGTGGTGTTACTGGTGAGGGATACTATTACAGCTGCAGAAAGGGTGGATAATGTAGCAGGATCCTCTCTAGGGTCAGTATGGGTGGAAGTTAGGAACAAGAAAGGAGCAGTTACTCTACTGGGAGTATTCTATAGGCCCCCTGGTAGCAGCAAGGATACTGAGGAGTAGATCGGGAGGCAGATTTTGGAAAGGTGCAAAAATAACAGAGTTGTTATCATGGGAGACTTCAACTTCCCAAATATTGATTGGCACCTGCTTAGTACCAAAGGTTTAGATGGGGCGGAGTTTGTTAAGTGTGTCCAGGATGGATTCCTGTTACAGTATGTTGACAGGCCGACCAGAGGGAATGCTATATTAGATCTAGTATTAGGTAATGAGCCAGGTCAGGTGACAGATATCTCAGTGGGTGAGCATTTGGGGGACAACGACTATCGCTCTATAACCTTTAGCATTGTCATGGACAAGGATAGGAGCAAAGAGGACAGGAAAATATTTAATTGGGGAAGGGCAAATTATGAGGCTATAAGGCTTGAACTTGGGAGTGTGAATTGGGATGATTTTTTTAAGGGAAATGCACTATGGAGATGTGGTCGATGTTCAGGGATCTCTTGCAGGATGTTAGGGATAAATTTGTTCCAGTGAGGCAGAGTAAGAATGGCAGGGTGAAGGAACCACGGGTTCCTTCACCCTGAGAAGGTGGAACATCTAGTTAGAAGGCAGCATACATAAAGTTTAGGCAGCAAGGATCAGATAGGTCTCTTGAGGAATATAGGGTAGCAAGGAAGGAACTTAAGAAGGGGCTGAGGAGAGCAAGAAGAGGACATGATAAGGCCTTGGCGAGTAGGCTTAAGGAGAACCCCAAGGCATCTTTCACTTATGTGAAGAGCAGAAGGATGACAGGAGTAAAGGTAGGACCGATTAGGGATAAAGCTGTGGAAGTGGGTGAGGTTCTCAATGAATACTTCTCTTCAGTATTCACCAAGGAGAGGGGCCTTGATGTAGATATCAAGAAAGAGGATGTGTTGGAGCTGTTAGAAAATATTAGGACAGATAAGTCCCCGGGGCCTGACGGAATATTCCCCAGGCTGCTCCGCGAGGTGAGGGAGGAGATTGCTGAGCCTTTGGCTAGGATCTTTGAATCCTCGTGGTCCATGGGAATGGTACTGGAGGATTGGAGGGTGGCAAATGTTGTCTCCTTATTCAAAAAAGGTAGTAGGGATAGTCCAGGGAATTAAAGACCAGTGAGCCTTACGTCTGTGGTGGACAAGCTGTTGGAAAGGATTCTTAGAGATAGTACCTATGGGCATTTAGAGAATCATGCTCTGATCAGGGACAGCCAGCATGGCTCTGTGAAGGGCAGATCATTTCTCACAAGCCTGATAGTGTTCATTGAGGAGTTGACCAGACAGATTGATGAGGGTAGTGCAGTAGATGTGGTCTACGTGGATTTTAGTAAGGCATCTGAAAAGGTTCCACATGGTAGGCTTCTCCAGAAGGTCAGAGGGCATGGGATCCAGGGAAGCTTGGCCGTGTGGATTCAGAATTGGCTTGCCTATAGAAAGCAGAGGGTTGTGGTGGAGGGAGTGCATTCAGATTGGAAGGCTGTGACTAGCGGTGTCCCACAAGGATCGGTTCATAAAAACGTAGAAAACCTACAGCACAATACAGGCCCTTCGGCCCACAAAGTTGTGCCGAACGTGTCCCTACCGTAGAAACTACTGGGCTTACCCACAGCCTAGTCTCTTAAAAGACCCTATCGTATCCGCCTCCACCACCGTTGCCGGCAGCCCATTCCATGCACTCACCATCCTCTTGAGTGAAAAACTTACCCCTGACATCTCCTCTGTACCTACTCCCCAGCACCTTAAACCTATGTCCTCTTGTGGCCACCATTTCAGCCCTGGGAAAAAGCCTCTGACCATCCACATGATGAATGCCTCTCATCATCTTATACACCTCTCATCCTCCGTTGCTCCAAGGAGAAAAGGCCGAGTTCACTCAACCTGTTTTCATAAGGCATGCTCCCCAATCCAGGCAACATCCTTGTAAATCTCCTCTGCACCCTCTCTATGGCTTCCACATCTTTCCTGTAGTGAGGCGACCAGAACTGAGTACAGTACTCCAAGTAGGGTCTGACCAGGGTCCTATATAGCTGCAACACTACCTCTTGGCTCCTAAATTCAATTCCACGATTGATGAAGGACAATACACTGTATGCCTTCTTAACCACAGAGTCAACCTGTGCAGCTGCTTTGAGTGTCCTATGGACTTGGACCCCAAGATCCCTCTGATCCTCCACACTGCCAAGAGGCTTACCATTAATACTACATTCTGCTATCATATTTGACCTACCAAAATGAACCACTTCACACTTATCTGGGTTGAACTCCATCTGCCACTTCTCAGCACAGTTTTGCATCCTATCTATGTCCCGCTGTAACCTCTGACAGCCCTCCACACTATCCACAACACCTCCAACCTTTGTGTCATCAGTGAACTTACTAACCCATCCCTCCACTTTCTCATCCAGGTCATTTACAAAAATCACTAAGAGTAAGGGTCCCAGAACATATCCCTGAGGCACACCACTGGTCACTGAACTCCATGCAGAATATGACCCGTCAACAACCACTCTTTGCCTTCTGTGGGCAAGCCAGTTCTGGATCCACACAGCAACGTCCCCTTGGATCCATGCCTCCTCACTTTCTCAATAAGCCTTGCATGGGGTACCTTGCAATGTGTTTAGTCACATCCTCAAAAAAGAGATCCTCAGAGGTTCTAGGACCTCTGCTTTTCGTGATTTTTATTAATGACTTGGATGGGGGGTAGAAGGGTGGGTTGGCAAGTTTACAGATGACACAAAGATTGGTGTTGTGGATCGTGCAGAGGATTGTCGAAGATTGCAGAGGGACATTGATAGGATGCAGAGCTGGGCTGAGAAGTGGCAGATAGGGTTCAGTCCGGAGAAGTGTGAGGTGGTACACTTTGGAAGGACGAACTCCAAGGCTGAGTACAAGGTTAATGGCAGGATTCTTGGTAGTGTGGAGGAGTAGCGGGATCTGGGGGTCCATATTCACAGATCCCTGGAAGTTGCCTCACAGGTGGATAGGGTAGTCAAGAAAGCTTATGGGATGTTAGCTTTCATAAGTCGAGGGATCGAGTTTAAGAGCTGCAAGGTAATGATGCAGCTCTACAAAACTCTGGTTAGACTAGTGCTGTGTCCAGTTCTGGTCGTCTCACTATAGGAAGGATGTGGAATCGTTGGAAAGGGTGCAGAGGAGATTTACCAGTTTAGGGAGTATGGATTATGAGGAGAGATGAAGGGAGTTAGGGCTTTACTCTTTGGAGAGAAGGAGGATGAGAGGAGACATGATAGAGGTGTACAAAATATTAAGAGGAATAGATAGATTGGACAGTCAGCGCCTCTTTGCCAGGGCACCAATGTTCAATACAAGAGGGCATGGCTTTAAAGTAATGGTTGGGAAGTTCAAGGGAGATATCAGAAGAAGGTTTTTCACCCAGAGAGTGGTTGGGGCATGGAATGCGCTGCCTGGGGCAGTAGTGGAGGCAGGTACATTGGTCGAATTGAAAAGATTACTAGATAAGCATATGGAGGAACTTAAAATAGAGGGATACATGGGAAAAAGGGGTTAGATAGTCTTATGCGAGGTTTAAAGGTTGGTACAACATTGTGGGCCGAAGGGCCTGTATTGTGCTGTACTGTTCTATGTTCTGTTAATGTTCTTCAAAAGACCCAACACCTCCTCCTCTTTAATACTGAAATGTCCTAGAATATCGACAGACCCCTCCCTAATCTCACCCTCATCCATGTCCTTTTCCTTGGTGAACACCGATACAAAATACCCATTAAGGACCTTACCCACTTCCACTGACTCCACACATAAATCCCCTCCTCTGTCCTTGAATGGCTTACCCTTTCGTTCACTATCCTCTTGCTCCTAACATATGTATAAAATGCCTTAGGATTCTCCTTAATCCCTTTCGACAAGGACATTTGATGGGCCCCTTCAGCTCTCCTAATTCCTTGCTTTCTTTGCTTCATTTCTTTCTCTCTCCTCTTTTTCCATTTTTCCTCTGAAGGGTATGGAGCTAGCTTGTACTTGAAACATCACTTTACTGGTCTTGCAGTGTTCTGTTGGTACTACCTGACAAACATTGATTCCATTTTATCCAGCCAGATCCCCTCCCACTGAAGTTGGTTCCTCTCCAACTCAATTTTATTTTATAGTTCTCCTTTCTCTTCTGTTGTTAACCTAAAACATTCTGAAACCTTCTTTACTGTTCTCCAAGTGTTCTTTCATTGACCTTACGGTCTACCTTGTTGTGACCTTGCACCTCATTGCACTGCACTTTCTCTGTAGCTGTGACACTTTACTCTGTACTGTTATTGTTTTTACCTGTACTAGCTCAATGCACTCTGTACTAACTCAATGTAACTGCACTGTGTAATGAATTGACCTGTACCATCGGTTTGTAAGACAAGCTTTTTACTGTACTTCAGTACAAGTGACAATAATAAACCAATACCAATACCAATATGGTCCACTTCATTTCCTAAAACCAGACTTTCCTTTGAGTTGGAGACTACCAATCCAGGATGTTCTCCTGAACACATTTCAAAAGTTCCTCTCCGTACACCTAAGGTAATTTACAGTAACCAATTACCTATCAGCATGTCTTTGGGATGTGAGAGAAAACTAGAGCACCCGACGGAAACCCATGTGGCCACACGAATACCGTGTGAACTTCACATGGACCAAGGTCAGGATCGAACACTATTCCTTGCTCACTATGTGGTTGCATTTACAATACCCTCTCCCTGCTTCAGTCTCAGGTTCCCACCTGTTTTAAGTAGACCACTATCATCCCAGTACCGAAGAAAAGCAAGGTAACATCCTTCAATGACTATTGACCAGTGGCCCTAACATCCACCATCATGAAGTGCTTTGAGAGGCTGGTCATGGCACGCATCAACTCCAGCCTCCCAGACAATCTCGACCTACTGCAATTTTCCTATTGCCGAAACAGGTCTACAGCAGATGCCATTTCCCTGGCCGTATGCTCAGCTCTGGAGCATCTGGACAGTAAAGACACCAACGTTAGACTATTGTTTATTGACTACAGCTCTGCCTTCAATACAATAATCCCAAACAAAACTTGTCACCAAATTCCGAGACCTAGGACTCAACACTGTAACTGGATCCTTTCTAACCAAGAGACCGCAATCAGTGAGGATAAGCAGCAATACCTCCGGCAAGATTATTCTCAACACTGGTGCCCCACAAGGCTGCGTCCTCAGCCCTCTGCTCTACTTCCTATATGACTATGTGGCCAGATTCTGCTCTAACTCCATCTACAAGTCTGCAGATGATACTGCCGTTGTAGGCCGTATCTCAAACAGCGATGAGTTGGAGTATAGGAAGGAGACAGACAGCTTAGTGGAATGGTGTCATGACAACAAATTTTCCCTCAATGTCAACAAAAGAGCTGGTCATTGACTTCAGAAAAGAGGGCGTTGTACATGCACCTGTCTACATCAATGCTGCTGAGGTCAAGAGGGTTGACAGCTTCAAGTTCCTGGGAGTGAACATTACCAACAGCCTGTCCTGGTCAAATCATGTAGAAGCCACGGCCTCTACTTCCTCAGGAGGCTAAAGAAATTCGGTTTGTCCCTGTTGACACTCGCCAACTTTTATCGATGCACCATAGAAAGCATCCTATCTGGATGCATAACGGCTTGGTATGGCAACTGCTCTGCCCAGGACCGCAAGAAACTACAGAGAGTTGTGGACACAGCCCAGCACATCACGGACACCAGCCTCGCCTCCTTGGACTCTGTCTTTACCTCTCTCTGTCTTTACCTCTCTCTGTCTTGGTGAAGCAGCCAGCATAATCAAAGACGCCAGCCACCCGGATCATTCTCTCTTTTCTCCTCTTCCATTGGGTAGAAGACACAGGAGCCTGAGGGCACGTACCACCAGACTTAAGGACAGCTTCTACCCCACTGTGATAAGACTATTGAATGGTTCCCTTATACGATGACATGATCTACCTTGTTGTGACCTTGCACCTTATTGCACTGCACTTTCTCTGTAGCTGTGACACTTTACCCTGTATTGTTATTGTTTTCACCTGTACTACATCAATGCACTCTGTACTAACCCAATGTAACTGCACTGTGTAATGAATTGACCTGTAGGATTGGTATGCAAGACATGTTTTTCACTGTACCTCGGTGCGAGTGACAATAATAAACCAATACCAATACCAGTGACTGTGATGGTGCCTTCATGCTTCTTGATTTGAAAGGGATGGATTCTGTCCTTGATCCCCTGAGGACATCCTCCCTCTCCAGCATTATAACATCTTCCTTACTCAGTACTTCCACTCTGCTTCCCTTTCTTTCTTCTCTATCTTTTCTGTGTCCAAGAATATGAAGTTGAATATCCACCCAGTATCCTTTACGGTGACATTGACCATGGTACTGCAGCATCCATTCAGCATGATTTTCTGCTTATAACAATTGCAGCAGAAGGGGGAGTTGAATTCGGGCTCCATGTAAGAACAGCTAACAGTGTGAAGATGCACGTTCACAGATGGATAAGAACGCAGGATATGATCATGGCACATACATGCTGAGAGCAGACCACATGGCACAACTATTGTAAGCAAAGGTTGTCATATAGAAGCTAAGGGTGAACATATCTGTAAGCTGGTAAATACCTACAAGTACATGATAAGCCAAGACTGTATTGTATATGAATAGAGCCTGATCCTCCCACTCACACCCAGTGAAAATGTTCTTAGTGTTGCAGCGGACCATGTAGCTGCAAAGCAAGCCCGGAATGCTGGAGTTGGCCATTCCACCTCTTGGAAGTAGGGACACGTTGATTCTCCTGGGGACTGGTGCAGTCTCAGGGCCAGCTGAAAGCAATCAGTTCAGGCCTGGGAAGTAGGTTGAATTATTTGTATGCTCATATCTTTAATATGACACATAGTTACATAATATGCAATCCTGTTATAGTTAATGTAATAAAACTTCTTATAAATCCACTCATGCATCAACCATAATTATTCTCGTCACACTAATAACCTTTTGTGGTTTAACCATGAGCAAATTTGCTAATACAATTCCATTAAAATATTACACCTGGAAGGCAATAGGTGAGTGGTTAGGCCACCACCATTATATGTTGCTGCCTCTTATTGTCATTTACTCTGGCAAGACTGAAGACTTGAGATCCTTTGTTTGAAGTTACTGCTGGATGGGCCTTTTGTTCCCCTTCTCCTCTTTTAATCCTGAGTCCCTCCAGCTAGCCATTCTGCACGTGGGTCCAAAGAGTGGCCATCACAGCCATTTATGTCCGCTATCATCTGATGTCAACGGTTGCCACCGTGTGATATTAAATGGTGTTCAGGACGGGAGCTCTGGATAAAATTGGTCCTCTCTCATCTGAGTCACTAAGATCAAGAATAGCACACTTGCTGAAATTAGCTGATGGCATAGTGTGGAAATGAAGCTGAGGTCTGTATGACTTGGGAGCATATTTATTCAGTGATCTTTCAGGGATCCCCAGTTTGTAAATTTCGCACAGTATACTGACAAGGTACAGTAGACAGCTTACTTACTTGGTGACTATTGCAATGCTCACGCCAAAGACCCCTGTCTGTTTTCGGGATGGCAATCGTTTCAAGCTGAACTCACGACTGGTGAATTTCATTGACAACTTCACCTCAATCTAGGAAAGAAAAGAAAATCACTAAAGTTTAATCAGGACCATAAATATTTTAGTAGGTGATGTTGCATTGTTCAATTAAATTCCATGTTCTGCGTGCTTTAAGAACTGTTGGAACTGTTGGCAGGCATGGTAGTGTAGCGGTTAGCGTAATGCTATTACAGGGCCAGCAACCGGGGTTTAAATCTGGCCATTGTCTGTAAGGAAGTATGTTCTCCCTGTGTCTGCGTGGGTTTCCTCCGGGTGCTCTGGTTTCCTCCCACATTCCAAAGACGTACAGCTTAGGAAGTTGTGGGCTTGCTATGTTGGCGCTGGAAGCGTGGCGACACTTGCAGGCTGCCCCCAGAACACTCTACGCAAAAGATTAATTTTACTGTGTGTTTTGATGTATGTGTGACTAATAAGGATAGCTTATCTTATCTTATTCACAGGATCTCCATTATGGCAACTGTCCAGCATAAGCTGGTTGGACACACAGTTTTTACTCACAACTTGGCCTTAAGTTCAGCTCAGCAGAAAGAGATAAAACGTAAAAAAAGATTTGTCACGTTATTGACTAGATCAAGGGCCTCAGTGAGATTAGTTTCAACAATTTCAAACTAGTAGCAAATATTTTTATTATAAAGGGCCTATAATTTGGCAGAAAACACCAATCTTAATCATTCATTGAATTTGATGGACGAGTTAAACTGCAGCAGTTCAGACCTGCATTTCAACTTGCTGAAGGATTGTAATGGAAGCAATGATTTGACAGTCCTACCAGGCTGTGCAGTACAGTTCCCCATCCTCTCCACAACACCCTTCCCTAACAACAACCTCTCACTCATCCATAAGCCTCTGGCACTTGGACCTTCTGCCCAGGTCCAAGACGGAAGATCTCATTCTATCCTGGGCTCTCACTCAGACTGAGCCCCCTGCTATTCAATGGAGCTTGGATTGGTGAAAGGTGAGATCACTCTCTGATGCGAAGGCCTGCAGGTTCAGCTCTAAGTGATATAGTGCGGCACCCTCTTTCCCAGTGAGCAGGCAGTCATGACAGAAACTTCCTGTCCAAGGGTCAGATCATCCAACCCATTATCTTGTACAGGTCCTCCCCAGATTACGAATGCCCAATTTATATACAGCCCGTACATACGAGCGAGCGTTGGGAGACTGGCAGGATGGATTTGCCAGCTGCTGTGGGGCTGCAGGCATCTCCTGCCATGTGCAAACTCAGTTCATGGCCACATTTCTGACTTGTGAACTGTTCGGCTTACGAACAGAGATGTGCTATTTGACTGCAGAAGGAGCCTTTACAGCGACACACAAGCAGTGCTAAAAACTCCATCCATGAGGAATTTCTAAATATGCAGGAAAATACAGCCGATTAATAAAGAGCTTTGCACAGACAAGGCCACAAGACACCACAATCCCACAAGACACCTTGGGCCTTGTGAGCAACAAAATATTGCTGTAAGGGGGTTGCACCAAAAACTTCTGAAAAGCATGATTCAATCTGCTTCTACAGTGCCCGTAAAAGATATTTTCTTGTATCAGCTTTGGTTCTTTTGCTAATCACGTGAAATCTTTGTATTCTGATTACATTGGTGGTAGGGGTAGTTTTTCACTTGAACGTTTTTTATCATTTCACTGCAATGATCTCTGCTCTAAGGATAATAACCCCAGCACATCCTAACCCCTTTAAATCCCACCTCTCATTTACTTTACAGAAACAGTCTTTCTATTCTCCTTAGTAATCCCCATTTGTCAAATTTTACACCATCCTCAATGCTTACTTTCCCACCTAAATTTCTGCTGCAAACAAACATGGATGTTTTACACTCTGATCCCTCAACTAAGCTATAATTTGCCTCCCTGGTGCCAGGATCCATGATATCTCGGATCGAGTTCTCGATATTCTCAGGAGGGAGGGTGAGCAGTCAGATGTCGTGGTCCACGTAGGGACCAATGACGTGGGTAGGAAAGAGGAGGAGGTCCTGCAAAGACAGTTTAGAGAATTAGGTGCAAAGTTGAAGGACAGGACCTCCAAGGTTGCAATCTCAGGATTGCTACCTGTGCCATGAGCTAGTGAGGCTAGAAATAGGAGGATCATGCAGCTAAATATGTGGCTAAGGAATTGGTGCAGGAGGGAGGGCTTCATGTTTCTAGACAATCTAGAGAATTGTTCCAGGAAAGGTGGGACCTGTTCCGACAGGATGGTTTGCACCTGAACTGGAGGGAGACTAACATTCTTGCGGGTAGGTTTGCTAGTGTTGCTCCGGGGGGGGGGTTTAAACTAGATTTGCAGGGGGAGGGGAACCAGAGTGTTACAGCAGATAGTGAGTTGCAGGAGGGAAAAGGTCATGCGAGGACTGCAGGTATCGACAGAAATCAAAGGTTTGTACATGATAGAAATGTTCTCAGGTGCATCTATTTCAATGCAAGAAGTACTGTAGGTTAGGCAGATGAGCTTAGGGCGTGGATTGGCACATGGGATTACGACATTATTGCTGGCAGCTTAATGTTCCGGGGTTCTGTTGTTTCAGACGTGATAGAGGGGGAGGGATGAAAGGGGGAGGAGTGGCATTACTAGTCAGGGAAAATATCACAGCTGTGCGTAGACAGGACAGCCTGGAGGGCTCGTCTACAGAGGCCATATGGGTGGAGCTGAGGAACAGGAAAAGTGTGGCCACTCTAATAGCGTTGTATTATAGACCGCCCAATAGTCAGAGAGAATTGGAGGAACAAATCTGTAGTGAGATAGCAGACTGATGTAAGAAACAGAAAGTTGTAATAGTAGGGGATTTTAACTTTCCACATATTGACTGGGACTCCCACACTGTGAAAGGGCTGGATGGCTTGGAATTTGTCAAATGTGTTCAGGAAAGTTTTCTAAATCAATATATAGAGGTACCAATGAGAGAGAATGCAATAATTGATCTCCTATTAGGGAACCAGGCAGGTCAGGTGACAGAAGTATGTGCAGGTGAGCATTTTGGGTCCACTGACCATAGTGTCATTAGTTTCAAGTTAATTATGGATAAGGACAGGTCTGGTCCTCCAGCTGAGGTTCAAAATTGGAGAAAGGCCAATTTGGTGGAAATGAGAAAGGATCTAGGAAGAGTGGATTGGGATGTTGTTTTCTGGCAAGGATGTGTTCCGTAAGTGGAAGGCCTTCAAAGGCAAAATTTTGAGAGTGCAGAGTTTGCACGTTCCTGCCAGGATTAAAGGCAAAGTTAACAAGCATAGGGAACCTTGGTTTTCAAGGGATATTGGCGATCTGGTTAAGAAAAAGAGACAGGTGTATAGCAGGTATAGGCAACTGGGAACAAATGAGGTACTTGAAGAGTATAGAAAAAGTAAGAAAATACTAAAAAAGGAAATCAGGAAGGCAAAAAGAAGACATGAGGTTGCTTTGGCAGATAATGTGAAGGTAAACCCAAAGGGTTTCTACAAGTATATTAAGAGTAAAAGGATAGTAAGGGACAAAATTGGTCCCCTAGAAGATCAGAGTGGTTGTCTATGTGTGGAGCCTCAGGAGATGGGGGAGATCTTAAACAGTTTTTTTGCACCAGTATTTACTCAGGAAACTGGCATAGTGGATATGGAAGGAAGGGAAACAAGCAATAGTGTCATGGAACATATAGAGATTAAAGAGGAGAAGATGCTTGCTGCTTTACAGCGAATAAGGGTAGATAAATCCCCCAGGCCGGATAAGATATTTCCTCAGACATTGAGAAAGACTAGTGTAGAAATTGCAGGGCCCCTGGCAGATATACTTAAAATGTCCTTAGCCATGGGTGTGGTGCCGGAGGACTGGAGGGTAGCTCATGTTGTTCCGTTGTTTAAAAAAGGATCTAAAAGTAAACCAGGTAATTACAGGCCAGTGAGCCTGGCATCAGTAGTGGGTAAATTATTGGAAGGTGTTCTGAGAGATTGGATATACAAGTATTTGGATAGCCAAGGGCTGATTAAGGATAGTCAGCATTGCTTTGTGCGTGGTAGATCGTGTTTGACTAATCTTGTAGACTTTTTCGAGGAGGTTACCAGGAAAGTAGATGAAGGAAAGGCTGTGGATGTCATCTACATGGACTTTAGTAAGGCCTTTGACAAGGTCCCACATGGCAGGTTAGTTCAGAAGGTTCAGACACTAGGTATCCATGGAAAAGTTGAAAACTGGATTCAAAATTGGCTGTGTGGGAGAAGACAGAGAGTGGTAATGGATGATTGTTTCTCAGACTGGAGGCCTGTGACTAGTGGTGTGCCTCAGGGATCTGTGCTGGGGCCATTGTTGTTTGTTGTCTATATCAATGATCTAGATAATAATGTGGTAAATTGGATCAGCAAGTTTGCTGATGATACTAAGATTGGAGGCGTAGTGGACAGTGAGGAAGGCTTTCAAAGCTTGCAGAGGGATCTGAACCAACTGGAAGAATGGGCCAGAAAATGGCAGATGGAATTTAATGCAGACAAGTGTGAGGTGTTGCATTTCGGAAGGACAAATCAAGGTAGGACATACACAGTATGGCACTGAGGGGTGCAGAGGAACAAAGGGATCTGGGAGTTCAGATACATAATTCCCTGAAGGTGGCATCACAGGTGGACAGGGTTGTAAAGAAGGCTTTTGGCATCCTGGCATTCTTAAATGAAAGTATTGAGTATAGGAGTTGGGATGCTATGGTGAGGTTGTATGAGACATTGGTGAGGCCAAATTTGGAGTATAGTGTGCAGTTCTGGTCACCTAACTATAGGAAGGATATTTGTAAGATTGAAAGAGTGCAGAGGAGATTTACTGGAATGTTGCTGGGTCTTCAGGAGTTGAGTTACAGGGAAAGATTGAACAGGTTAGGACTTTATTCCTTGGAGCGTAGAAGAATGAGGGGAGATTTGATAGAGGTTTACAAAATTATGAGGGGTATAGACAGAGTTAATGCGAGCAGGCTCTTTCCACCTAGATTAGGAGAGATAAGTACGAGAGGACATGGCTTTAGGGTGAAAGGGGAAAAGTTTAGGGGGAACATTAGGGGGAACTTCTTCACTCAAAGAGTGGTGGGAGTATGGAACAGGCTGCTATCTGATGTAGTAAATGCGGGCTCACTCTTAAGTTTTAAGAATAAATTGAATAGATACATGGACGGGAGAAGTCTGGGTGCAGGTAAATGGGACTAGCGGAAACGTTTTGGCACAGACTAGAAGGGCCAAATGGCCTGTTTTCTATGCTGTAGTGTTCTATGGTTCTATTGTAAATAACCATTCATTGTTCCTGTAAAGGTGTGCAGTTAACGTTGTTGGATGATGCACTCCATTATTGGATTGTCTAGCTGGAGAAAATGACAGTAAGAGGCTGAGATGGATACTGGCAGTGGTCTACACTCTCCCTCTCCTCAAGGCCTTTCTGAAGAAGACATGTTAGAAATAATCATAGCAACTGAATAACAGGGATGTGGGTGGAAGGGGAAGATGATTTTAAGGGTTATTTTCAATGTAGTTGATTGGCTGCAACCAAGTGAGTTAGAACCATAGAACACTACAGCACAGAAAACAGGACATTCGGCCCTTCTAGTCTGTGCTGAAATGGTATTCTGCTAGTCCCATTTACCTGCACTCAGTCCATAACCCTCCAGACCTCTCCCATCCATGTATCTATCCAATTTATTCTTAAAACTCAAGAGTGAGCCCGCATTTACCACATCAGATGGCAGCCCGTTCCATACTCCCACCACTCTTTGAGTGAAGAAATTCCCCCTAATGTTCCCCCTAAACTTTTCCCCTTTCACCCTAAAGCCATGTCCTCTTGTACTTATCTCTCCTAATCTAGGTGGAAAGAGCCTACTCGCATTAACTCTGTCTATACCCCTCATAATTTTGTAAACCTCTATCAAATCTCCCCTCATTCTTCTGTGGTCCAAGGAATAAAGTCCTAACCTGTTCAATCTTTCCCTGTAACTCAACTCCTGAAGACCCAGCAACATTCTAGTAAATCTCCTCTGCACTCTTTCAATCTTACTGATATCCTTCCTATAGTTAGGTGACCAGAACTGCACACAGTACTCCAAATTTGGCCTCACCAATGTCTTATACATTGCTTGAGTTGCTTTGTCCTGGATGGTGTCGGGCTTCTTGAGAATCGAGCTGCATTCATTCACGCATAGAGAATTTTCTCATCATGCTCCTGACTTGTGCCTTGCAGAAGATGCAAAGGCTTTGAGGTCTCAGGAGGTGAGTCATCAGCATAAGATACCAATCCTTTGACCCACTGTTGTGACTGTGCCAGTTGAACATCTGGTCAATGTTGACACGAAGGATGCTGATGTTGGGTTTCTATGATCATAATGCCATTGAATGTCGAGGGTAGATGGTTAAATGTCTGGCACATTTTAGCACACGTTACTGGCCACTTATCAGCCCAAGTGTCAACGTTGACAGGATGTAGATGCATGCGGATACGGGCTGCTTCATTTCCTAAAGAGCTGCAAATGGAATTGTCCATTGTACAATCTTCAGTGAACATCCCCACTTCTGACCTTAGAACCATAGAACCATACAGCACAAAACAGGCCCTTCGGCCCACCGTGTCATGCCGTCCATCACACCACCCTCACACTACCTAACCCCTTCCTCCCGCATATCCCTCTATCTCACGTTCCTCCATATGCCTATCCAACAAGCTCTTGAACCTGTTCAATATATCTGCCTCCACCACCACCCCAGGCAGTGCATTCCATGCACCAACCACTCTTTGGGTGAAAAACCTCCCTCTGACATCTCCCCTGAACCTCCCACCCATAACCTTAAAGCCATGACCTCTCGTCTTGAGCATTGGTGCCCTGGGAAGGAGGCGCTGACTGTCTACTCTATCTATTCCTCTCAATATTTAATATACCTCTATCATGTCTCCTCTCATCCTCCTCCTTTCCAGTGAATAAAGCCCTAGCACCTTAAGCCTCTCCTCATATTCAATACTCTCCAATCCAGACAGCATCCTGGTAAATCTCCTCTGCACCCTCTCCAATGCCTCCACATCCTTCCTATAATGAGGCGACCAGAACTGTACTCTGTGTGGCCTCACTAGAGTTTTGTAAAGCTGCATCATAACCTCGCGGCTCTTAAACTCAATCCCGCGACTTATGAAAGCCAACATCCCATTGGCCTTAACTGCTCTTTCCACCTGTGAGGCAACTTTCAATGAACTGTGAATATGAACCCCCAGATCCCTCTGCTCCTCCACACTGCCAAGTACCTTGCTGTTTACCCTGTACTCTGCCCTGGAGTTTGTCCTTCCAAAGTGTACCACCTCACACTTCTCCGGATTGAACTCCATCTGCCACTTGTCAGCCCAGCTCTGCATCCTATCAATATCCCTCTGTAAGCTCCGACAGCCCTCCACACTATCCACAACACCGCCTATCTTAGTGTCGTCCGCAAACTTACTAACCCAGCCCTCCACCCCCTCATCTAAGTCATCTATAAATATCACAAAGAGTAGAGGTCCCAGAACCGATCCCTGCGGGACACCACTAGTCACTGCCTTCCAATCCGAGGGCACTCCTTCTACCACAACCCTCTGCTTTCTACATGCAAGCCAATTCCTAATCCACACAGCCAAGCTTCCTTGGATCCCTTGGCCTCTGACCTTCTGAAGAAGCCTACCATGAGGAACCTTATCAAACGCCTTACTAAAATCCATGTAAACCACATCCACCACACTGCCCTCATCAATCTTCCTGGTCACCTCCTCAAAGAACTCTATCAGGCTTGTGAGGCAAGATCTTCCCTTCACAAAGCCATGCTGGCTGTCCCTAATCAGTCCATGATTCTCAAGGTGTTCATAAATCCTATCCCTTAGAATCCTTTCTAACAGCTTACCCACCACAGACGTGAGACTCACCGGTCTATAATTCCCTGGCCTATCCATATTACCTTTTTTGAACAAGGGGACCACATTCGCAACCCTCCAATCCTCCGGCACCACCCCCGTAGACAACGAGGACTCAAAGATCCTTACCAGCGGTTCAGCAATCTCCTCCCTAGCCTCTCGAAGCAGCCTGGGGAAAATCCCGTCAGGGCCCGGAGATTTATCTGTCTTAATATTATTTAACAACTTCAACACATCCTCTCTCCTGATATCAACAACCTCGAGAACATTACCCCTACCAGCACTCCCTTCCGCATCATCAAGACCCCTCTCCCTGGTGAATACCGAAGAGAAGTACTCATTGAGAACTTCTCCCACTTCTGCTGCCTCCAGGCAAATTCTCCCACCTTTGTCCTTAATCGGACCTACCTTCACCCTAGCCATCCTCCTACCCTTCACGTACTTGAAAAAGGCCTTGGGATTTTCCTTAACCCTACTAGCCAAAGCCTTTTCATGTCCCCTTCTAGCTCTCCTCAGCCCTTTCTTAAGTTCCTTCCTCGCTACCCTATATTCCTCACGGGCCCTGTCTGAACCTTGCTGCTTATACCTCATGTATGCTACCTTCTTCTCCCTAACAAGTCGTTCCACCTCTCTCGTCACCCACGGTTCCTTCACCCTGCCATTCCTTCTCTGCCTCACCGGGACATATTTATCCCTACCATCCTGCATAAGATCCCTGAATATCGACCACATCCCCATGGTACATTTTCCTTCAAAAAGGACATCCCAATTTACACTCCCAAGTTCTCTCCTTATAGCCTCGTAGTTAGCCCTTCCCCAATTGAAAAACCTCTTGTCCTCTCTGCACCTGTCCCTGTCCATGACAATTTTAAAGGTTATGGAGCAATGGTCACTGTCCCCCAAATGCTCACCCACCAATAGATCCTTCACCTGTCCCGGTTCATTTCCTAAAACTAGATCTAACATGGCATTCCCTCGAGTCGGCCTGTCAACATACTGCGTCAGGAATCCCTCCTGGACACACAACAAATTCCGTCCCATCTAAACCTTTGGCACTAAGCAGGTTCCAGTCTATATTTGGGAAGTTGAAGTCTCCCATTATAATAACCCTGTTATTTCTGCTTCTCTCCAAACACTGCCTGCCAATCTGCTCCTCTATATCTCTACTGCTACCGGGGGGCCTATAGAATACTCCTAGTAGAGTAACTGCTCCTTTCTTGTTCCTTAACTCCACCCATACGGACTCTAGAGATGATCCTTCTACAACATCCATCTTTTCCACAGCCGTAACAGTGTCCCTGACCAGTATCGCCACCCCTCCCCCTCTTCTCCCCCCTTCCCTATCCCTCTTAAAACACCGAAAACAAGGAATATTCAATATCCACTCCTCTCCTGATGTCAGCCATGTCTCTGTAATAGCCACGATATCATAGTCCCCCACACTTATCCAAGCCCTCAGTTCATCCCCCTTATTCCTGACACTTCTTGCATTTAAGTAAACACACTTCAGTCCATCTACCTTACTACTTTTACAGCCTGTATTCTGCTTCTCCTTCCCCAAAGCCTCTCTACCTGTTTGATCTAACTTTTCCCCATTCCCTTCTTCCTCTGACCTACTCCTCCGGTTCCCTTCCCCCTCACAAACTAGTTTAAACCCTCCTGTACCACCCTAGCAAATCTCGCCGCAAGGATATTGGCCCCCTTCTGGTTCAGGTGTAACCCATCCTCTCTGTACAGGTCCCACCTTCCCAAGAAGAGATCCCAATGATCCAGAAATCTAAAACCCTCCCTCCTGCACCAACTTCTCAGCCACTCATTTATCTGCCACCTCCTCCTATTCCTACCTTCACTATCTCGTGGCACTGGCAGCAATCCCGAGATTGCTACCCTTGAGGTCCTGTTCCTCAATTTTCTGCCTAGCTCCCTGAACTCACTCTTCAGGACCTCATTCCCCTTCCTACCTGTGTCATTGGTGCCAATATGGACCACAACTTCTGGCTGCTCTCCCTCCCACTCAAGAATTCTGTGGACCCGATCAGTGACATCCCGGACCCTGGCACCTGGGAGGCAACATACCATCCGCGATTCATGCTCACTGCCACAGAACCTCCTGTCTGTTTCCCTGACTATCGAGTCCCCTATCACTACCGCATGTCTCTTTCCCACCCTTCCCTTCTGAGCAGCAGTACCAGTCCCAGTGCCAGAGACCTGGTAACTGCAGCTAGGCCCCTGCAGGTCATCCCCCTCAACAGCTTCCAAGGCAGAAAACTTGTTACTGAGGGGAACAGCCTCCGGGGCTCTCTGTCCTGTCTGCCTGCCTGACTTCTTCTTCCTCTTCCCTCCCCTGACCGTCACCATTCTATCTGCCTCCTGAACCTCAGATGTACCTACCCTAAGGGGGGTGACTGTCACCTGATGCACCGTGTCTACATAACTCTCTCCCTCCCTTATGCTGCGCAGTGTTTGTAGCTGCGACTCCAGCTCATCAACTCTGATCCGAAGTTCGTCCAGCCTCAAGCACTTACTGCAGATGTGGCCACCTTGGACCGCAGCAAGGTCCACGAGTTCCCACATCAAACAGCTGCAGCACACCACCATGTCCTCCATCTGACTACCTTTTTTTTTCCCTAGTTAGTCCCACCTACAAATCTATAATGACCAAAAGCTAAACCTTGCCTTTACCTACTTACCAGCTACTTACCCTCCTTGCCCCTTCACGCCAAAGCCCCTTGAGCCAAAGCCCAGAACACTCTGCTGCCTCTCACTCCGCTGCCCGCTCCGACGCTGCCCGCTCTCTAGGCTGTTTGCTTTTTAAGCTGCCTGCGCCGCGCCTGCGCAGTCCAGCCCCCACGACTACTTAAAAAACTTACTAAAAAATCTAAACCTTACACTAAAAACCCTAACAAAAACTAACCCTTACACCCAAAAACCCTAATAAAAGTGATAAACAGAGAAAACACTTATGAAGGAAGGAAGGATGTTGATGAAGCAGCTGAAGATGCTGGGGCCAAGGACACTGGCCTGAGCAACTCCTGCAATGATACCCTGGGTTTGGACGTTTGACTGCTGCTGATTCACTTTGTTGATGCAATACTCAGTCAAATGCTGCTTTGATGTTAAGGGTTGTCACTCTCACCTCAGGTCTAGAAATGAGCTCTTTGGTTCATGTTGTGATAAGGTCTGGACTAGAGGTCTTGGTGAAGTCCAGATTGGAGTGAGCAAATTATTGAAGAGATAGCAAAATAGTAAGAATCAGAGGGCTAGAAATTCTGCTGCCCTTAATGTGATGCGCTAGACTGATGCTGCATGGATAACCCTACATTTGTTTATCTCAGACTGTGATACCAGCTGGCCTCCAAGCTCTACACACTGGTGGTGAGAATGCATTAAGATGTCTTAAAAAATATGGCAAAGTAACCGAAGTGAAATATTAACATTTTCACCAGAGTAGGCAAGGTCTTTATGGAGTCAACCAACACTTTGGGCTCTCTAAAGCAATGCAGCCTGAAGTTGTGGTGCAGCTGTATACAAACCGAAAGATGGCAAATACTGTGGATGAGTGCTTGTTGCTCAGGTTCAATGGTTTCATGAGCTACACCTACAGCTCTGCAGTTGTAACTCTTATGTTCCTTAGTTTGTGTTCTCATTCGCTAACCACCCCCCCCATGGGTGGGCCGAAGGGCCTGTGTCTGTGCTCTATTGCTCTATGACTCTATGATCCCATTAACCAGATGGCTTTGATTACAATTATCCCCATGGGAAAGTTCCCTTTGTCCTATCCTTACCTCCCACTCTCTCTGCATCTTAAAATCAACTTGTTTTCTTTCTTTCCCAGTTCGGATGAAAAGTCTTTAACCTGAAACATTAGCTCTTCTTCTCTTTCCACTGATGCTGTCTGACTAACTTAGTGTTTCCAGCATTTTCTGTTTTAATCAAGAATGTTACTTTCTGACTCAGAATCACTCAGCATGCACTAAATAAATAACAAATAGTCCACAATTTAGATGAACACAAGGACACAATAAACAGCAGGAGTATGCCACTTGTCCTCTCACTTCTGCCCCGCCATTCAATATGACCATGGCTGATCTGCCCCAGGCCTCATCTCTTCTGTGTCATGGCCCTCAAATCCCTGAGAAATCCAGATATCCACCACCCTCTGAGAGAGGTTGTTCCTCTGTACCTCAGTTTTAAACGACCACCTCCTTATCTCGTAACGAGTGGAGAATCTTGACATCTACCTTGTCACCATCCTGAGCATCTATAATGTTTCAATAGAATCGCACCTCATCCTTCTAAACTTATGAGGATATTCATCTAATTTCTCATTCGCCTGTGACAGGACAATCCTTTGTCCCAGGAATTAGTTTAGTGAATCTCTGCCTCCATTGCCACTAACCCTTGCTGAAATAAATGGATCAAAACTGTGCACAGTTCTCCAGGTGTGTCCTCACCAGTAATCTGTACAATTATAACAAAATTCCCTATTTCAACAAACCAAGTCTCCTAAAATAAAGGTCAATATGCCATTTGCCTTTCAAACTGCTTGCTGCAGGTGCCTGCTAACTTTGGTTTGTGCACAAGAACACCTAGATCCCTCCATACTTCGCTCATTTGAACCTTTCTCCATTTAGATAATAGTCCATCTTTCGATTCTTCTTATGGAAGTACATAACCTCACAATTTTCCACATTAACCTCCATTGCCACCTTTCTCCGTCTGGCAGAACTGGTACTCACCCTCAACAACTTCTCTTTCAGCTCCTCCCACTTTCTCCAAGACAAAGGTGTAGCCACGGACACTTTCATGGGCTCCAGCTATGTTTGCCTTTTCGTCGGCTACGTGGAACAGTCCATTTTCCAAGCTTGCAACAGTAATGCTCCCCAACTCTTTCTCCGCTACATTGGTGCTGCTTCCCGCACCTGTGCTGAGCTCGTCAACTTCATCAACTTTGCCTCCAATTTCCATCCAAATTTACTTGGTCCACCTCCAACACCTCTCTCCCCTTTCTGGATCTCTCTGTCTCTATCTCCAGAGACAGATTAACCATCGACATCTTTTACAAACCCACTGACTCCCACAGTTACCTTAACTACACCTCTTTCCACCCTGTCACTTGCAAGGATGCTATCCCCTTCTCTCATTTCCTCTGCCTCCGCTGTAACTGTTCTCATGATGAAGCTTTCCACTCCAGGGCATCAGAAATGTCCTCTTTTTACAGTAAACAGAGTTTCCTTTCCACCACCATCAATGTAGCCCTCACCCACATCTCCTCCATTTCCCGTATGTCTGCCTGCACCCCATTCCCCCCCGACATAACAGGGACAGGGTTCCCCTTGTCCTCACCTACCACCTCACGAGCCTCCACATCCAACATATCATTCTCTGCAACTTCCGCCACCTCCAAAGGGATCCTACCACCAGGCACATCTTCCCTTCATTCCCCCACCCCCCCACCTCAGCTTTCCGCAGGGATTGCTCTCCCTTGTCCACTTGTCCCTCCCGGTACTTATCCCTGCAACCATACTGAGTGCTACACCTGTCCCTACACCTCCTCCCTCACCACCATTCAGGGCCCTAGACAGTCCTTCCAGGTGAGGCACCGCTTCACCTGTGAATCCAAAGGTGTCATTTATTGCATCCAGTGCTCCCGGTGTGGCCTCCTCTACATCGGTGAGATCCGATGCAGACTGGGTGACCTCTTTGTCGAGCACCTTTGCTCCATCCACCGCAAAAGTCAGGATCTCCCAGTGGCCACTCACTTCAATTGCACATCCCACTCCCATACTGACATGTCTATCCACAGCCTCCTTACTGCTACGTTGAGGCCAGACACAGGTTGGAAGAACAACACCTCATATTTTGTCTTGGTAATCTCCAACCTGACAGCATCTACACTTATTTCTCTGTATTCCAGTAACCCCTCTTCCCCTCCCCCCCCACTTTGTTTTCCCTCATTTCTGCGGCCCCCTCACCCTCTTTCCCCTCCCCTACCTTAACGATCTGGCATCTATCCCCCCCCTTCCCTTTATTCCACGGCCCACTGCCCTTCTTCAACCCTTTGCCTCTTCTACCTTTCACCTCTCATCTTCTTATATCACTCCCTTTCAGCCCCCCTCCTCCCTCACCCACCTACCTTCCTGCTCTCACCTGGACTCATCCATCACCTGCCAGCCTGTGCTCTTCCCCCTCCCCTTCCTTCTTACTCTGGCTTCTGCCCTCTTCCTTTCTGGTCCTGATGAAGGGTCTCGGCCTGAAACGTCGACTGTTTCCCTCCAATAGGTGCTGCCTGACCTGCTGTGTTCCTCCAGCACCTAGTCCTCCACATTAACCTCTACTTACCAAGTTTTTGCCCAATCACTCAACCTATTTGTATCCCATCGCAGAGTCCTAATATCCTCATGGTAACATGCCCTCTCACCTATTTTGTGACATTAGCAGACTTGGATACCTTACACTGTACCCCTTTCTTCAGGTCATTAATACAAACCGTAAATAACTGAGGACCAAGAACTGATCCTTGGTGCACTCCACTAGTTACGTCCTTCTAGCCTGAAAAAGACCTGTTTATTCCAACTCTCTGCCTTGGATGCGATCACCAATCTTTAATCCATGCAAACACACTTCCTCTTTTACCATGAGCTCTTATCTTGTGCACCAGCTTTATTGTGGCGCCTTGTGCACTAAATCTATGGGTTCCCCTCTATGGACTCCGTTACACCCTTGAAGAGCTCCAGCAAATGTGTCAAACGCGATTCACCTTTCACAAAACCATGCTGACTTAGTTTGAATATATTAACTTTCTCTGAATGACTTGCCATTTCTTCCTTGATTTTTGGCTTCAGCATCTTGCCAGCGATGTTAAACTCACTGGTGTATAGTTAGCTGCTTTTTATCTTCATTTGCTGTTTTCCAATCCACCGGTATCTTCCTGGAACTAAGTTTTGGAAAACCTCAGCCAACGGCTCCACTGTCTCTGCAGCCACTCCCTGTAAAGACCTTGGGTGCAGGTTATCAGGATCCAGCTAATGTCCCAGGAGTTTTCCCAAAACCTTGCCCCTCATGGTAGTGACTGTTACAAGTTCTTCCATACGGTTTAAAACTAACCATCCGGAAATGTTTGGGATATTTGCAGTGCCCTACACTGAGAAGACGGATGCAAAGTATTGATTTCTTTGTTTTCCGTTATTAATTTCCCGCGCCTTGCTCTGCAGGGATCCACACTTACCCTGGGACCCTCTTTCTCTCTTTACATAGTGCTGCTTATTTTGACATTACTTTTCAGTTTTTCTTCCACATCAATTTTTACCCTCCTTATTAACTCTTCGTCTCTCGCTGCTATTTTCTGAAAAATCCCAGTCCTCTGCTCAACCAGCAGCCCTTGTCATGTTATAACACACTGGTCTTTGACCTTTTGTAAACACCAGATGGTTCGTCTTTCTCCTGGGATCCCCCCTTTTTTAATTGTGAGCATTACGAACTAGTTGTCTAAATATCTGCCACTAATCATCTACTTGATCTACTCTGAACCGATTTACCCATCCACCACAGACAACACTACCTTCATACCATTATAACCGCCCTTATTTAAGTTGAGCATTGATTGTGGATGCTGGCTGTTCACCCTCAAACTGTATCTGGAATTCTACCATGTTGTGATCACTACACCCAAGGGGATTCTTAGCCAGAACATCCTTTCTTTATCCTACATTACACATGACCAAATGTAAAATTGCCTGTTCCTGGGGTAGGTTCTGTAACAATCCCTAATACACTCCACAAATCCCTCTTCCATGGTACTCTTGCCAGTTTTACTTACTCAGTGTTTACCTTCTGCTGCACTCCTTTTCTTATATTTTCTGTCCTTTCCTGTCACAATTTCTTATTGATTTAAAGTTTCCAACACTAAAATCCTTTCCCTGTTTAATTACTTTAAAGTGCTTTCTGCATATTTATTTGTGCAATTCACCAGGAGACTGGTCTAACGCAGTTCAGGTGAAGCCCATCCAGTGGAACAGCCCCTCGTCCCCAGTACTGGTGACACTGTCCTTTGAATCAGAACCTCCCCCTCCCACACCGATCTTTGAACGAATTTGGCCAATCTTATTACCCTCTGCCAATCCACACATCTCCAGTATTAATCTAGAGTTACTACCCTTGTAGTTCTGTTTTACAATTTTGCCCCAAGTTGTTCATAACCTCGCAGTGGAAGCTCCTTCCTCATCCCCCGTCCGTTGTCAGTGCCCACATAGACCTCTTCTTCATTGCAGGGGACACCAATCAGGCCGACCTCAAAAGTATGTTACCAAAATACTATCAGCACATCTTCTGCTCCACCAGGGGCGCCAACACCCTTGACCACTGCTGTACAACCATCAAAGATGCCTTCTGAGCCACCCCTCGTCCTCACTTTGGGAAATCAGACCACCAGGCTGTGCTCCTTCTCCCTGCACACAAACAGAAACTGAAATGGGAGGATCCGGTACAGAGAGTTGTGCAGTGCTGGTCTGAGGAAGCAGATGAGCTCCTACGTGACTGCTTTAAGACAGTGGACTGGTCCATGTTCAAAGACTCAGCTGCCAGCCTTGATGAGTATGCCACCACCATCACAGACTTTATCAGCAAGTGTGTGGCGGACTGTGTACCAAAGAGGACAATACGGATGTTCCCAAACAGGAAACCATGGATGAACCGGGAGATCCACTCCCTACTGAAGGAGAGGACCGCTGCACACAAATCTGGTGATCCTGATCTGTATAAGAAATCGAGATATGACCTTCGGAAAGCTATCAGGGGTGCTAAGAAGCAATACCGACTCAAAATAGAGTCCCTGACCAGCCGTCGGTTATGGCAGGGCTTACATGCCATAACAGGCTACAAGACGAAGCCGGGCTGCATAGTTCACAACAGCGCATCCCTTCCTGATGAACTTAACACGTTCTACGCGTGTTTTGAATAGAAGGGAAGTGGATTGTCACCATCCATCCTGACAGTCTCCAATGAAGCTGAACCTGTGATCACAGTGGAGGACGTAAGATCAGTCATCCGGAGAGTGAACACGAGGAAAGCACCTGGCCCAGATGGTGTCCCTGGCTGTGTGCTCAGATCTTCTGCTGATCAGCTGGCAGAAGTACTTGCGGCCATATTTAACCTCTCCCTGCTTCAAGCTCAGGTTCCCACCTGTTTTAAGAAGACCACTATCATCCCAGTACCGAAGAAAAGCAAGGTAACATGCCTCAATGACTATCGACCAACAGCTCTGGCATCCACCATCATGAAGTGCTTTGAGAGGTTGGTCATGGCACGCATCAACTCTAGCCTACCAGACAACCTGGACACACTGCAATTTGCCTATCGCCGAAACAGGTCTACAGCGGATGCCATCTCCCTGGCCCTACGGTCAGCTCTTGAGCATCTGGACAGTAAAGACACGTAAGTTAGACTATTGTTTATTGACTACAGCTCTGCCTTCAATGCAATAACCCCAAGTAAGCTTGTCACCAAACTCTGAGACCTAGGACTCAACACCTCCCTTTGTAACTGGATCCTTGACTTTCAAACCAACAGACCACAATCAGTGAGGATAGGCAGCAATACCTCCAGCACGATTATTCTCAACACTGGTGCCCCACAAGGCTGCGTCCTCAGCTCTCTACTCCCTATACACTCGTGACTGTGTGGCCAGATTCTGCTCTAACTCCATCTACAAGTTTGCAGATGATATCGCCATTGTAGGCTGTATCTCAAACAGCGATGAGTCGGAGTACAGGAAGGAGATAGAGAGCTTAGTGGAATGGTGTCATGACAACAACCTTTCCCTCAATGTCAACAAAAGAGCTGGTCATTGACTTCAGGAAAGGGGGTGGTGTACATGAACCTGTCTACATCAATGGCGCTGAAGTCGAGAGGGTTGAGAGCTTCAAGTTCCTGGGAGCGAACATCACCAACAGCCTGTCCTGGTCAAGTCATGTAGATGCCATGGCCAAGAAAGCTCACCAGCGCCTCTACTTCCTCAGGAGGCTGAAGACATTTGGTTTGTCCCCTTTGACTCTCACCAACTTTTACCGATGTACCATAGAAAGCATCCTATCTGGATGTATCACTGCTTGGTACGGCAACTGCTCTGCCCAGGACCGCAAGAAACTGCAGACAGTTGTGGACACAGCCTAGCGCATTATGGACACCAGCCTCCCCTCCTTGGACTCTGTCTTTACCTCTCGCTGCCTTGGTGAAGCAGCCAGCATAATCAAAGACCTCACGCACCCGGGACATTCTCTCTTCTCCCATCGGGTAGAAGGTACAGCAGCCTGAGGGCACGTACCACCAGACTTAAGGACAGCTTCTACCCCACTGTGATAAGACTATTGAACAGTTCCCTCATACAATGAGATGGACTATGACCTCACGATCTACCTTGTTGTGGCCTTGCACCTTATTGCACTGCACTTTCTCTGTAGCTGTGACACTTTCCTCTGTACTGTTATTGTTTTTACCTGTACTACATCAATGCACTCTGTACTAACTCAATGTAACTGCACTGTGTAATGAATTGACCTGTACGATTGGTTTGTAAGACAAGCTTTTCACTGTACCTTGGTACAAGTGTCAATAATAAACCAATAACCAATAACTAGTTCACTAGTCTCCCTCAATGTTCAAGGAAATATCTTATCAGGCCCAGGGCACTTATCTACCTTTATTCACTGTAAGGCAGCAAGCACCTCCTCCTCTTTAATCTCTATATGTTCCATGACACTATGGCTTGTTTCCCTTCCTTCCATACCCTCTATGCCAGTTTCTTGAGTAAATACTGATGGAAAAAAACTGTTTAAGATCTCCCCCATCTCCTGAGGCTCCACACATAGACGGCCACTCTGATCTTCTAGGGGACCAATTTTGTCCCTTACTATCCTTTTACTCTTAATATACTTGTAGAAACCCTTTGGGTTTACCTTCACATTATCTGCCAAAGCAACCTCATGTCTTCTTTTTGCCTTCCTGATTTCCTTTTTTAGTATTTTCTTACTTTTTCTATACTCTTCAAGTACCTCATTTGTTCCCAGTTGCCTATACCTGCCATACACCTGTCTCTTTTTCTTAACCAGATCGCCAATATCCCTTGAAAACTAAGGTTCCCTATGCTTGTTAACTTTGCCTTTAATCTTGGCAGGAACATGCAAACTCTGCACTCTCAAAATTTCGCCTTTGAAGGCCTTCCACTTACTGAACACATCCTTGCCAGAAAACAACATCCCAATCCACTCTTCCTAGATCCTTTCTCATTTCCACCAAATTGGCCTTTCTCCAATTTAGAACCTCAACTTGAGGACCAGACCTGTCGTTATCAATAATTAACTTGAAACTAATGACATTATGGTCAGTGGACCCAAAATGCTTACCTACACATGCTTCTGACACCTTACCTGTCTGGTTTCCTAATAGGAGATCAAGTACTGCATTCTCTCTTGTTGGTATTTCTATATCGGTGGTAAAGAAAGCGAATGCTATGTTGGCATTCATTTCGAGAGGTATAGTGTATAAAAGTAAGGAAGTGTTGATGAGGCTCCATGGGGCACTAGTGAGGCCTCATTTGCAATACTGTGCACAGTTTTGGGCCCCATATCTTAGGAAAGATGTGCTGATGTTGGAGGGGGTTCAGAGGAGATTTACGAGGATGATTCCTGGAATGAAAGGGCTTACGTATGATGAGCGTTTGTTGGCTCTTGGACTGTACTCACTGGAGTACAGAAGAATGAGAGGGGACCTCATAGAGACATTTAAAATGTTGAAAGGACTGGACAGAGTAGATGTGGCTCGGCTGTTTCCCTTGGTGGGTGAGTCCAGGGCCAAAGGGCACAATCTTAGAATTAGAGGGTACAGGTTTAAAACAGAGTTGAGGAGAAATTTCTTTAGCCAGAGGGTGGTGAATTTGTGGAATTCCTTGCCAGGTACAGCAGTGGAGGCCAGATCATTGGAGGTGTTTAAGGAAGAGATAGATAGATATCTAAATAGTCGGGGTATCAAGGGATATGGGGATAAGGCTGGAAATTGGGGTTAGAATAGTGTTTATTTTTTCACCTGCCCCCCCCCCTCCCAATTTCTCATTTCTTTTTCTTTTTTTCCTCATTTCCTTGGAGCAGACTCAATGGGCCGAATGGCCTACTTCTGCTCCCTTGTCTTGTGATCTTGTGATATATTGAAAACTTTCCTGAACACATTTGACAAATTCCAAACCATCCAGGCCTTGCACAGTGTGGGAGTCCCAGTCACTATGTGGAAAGTTAAAATCCCCTATTATTACAACTTTCTGTTTCTTTCATCGGTCTGCTATCTCACTATAGATTTGTTCCTCCAATTCTCTCTGACTATTGGGTGGTCTATAATACAACCTATTAGTGTGGTCACACCTTTCCTGTTCCTCAGCTCCACCCATATGGCCTCTGTAGACGAGCCCTCCGGGCTGTCCTGTCTACGCACAGCTGCGATATTTTCCCTGACTAGTAATGCCACTCCTCCTCCTTTCATCCCTCCCCCTCTACCACGTCAGAAACAACGGAACCCCGGAACATTAAGCTGCCAGTCCTGCCCCTCCTGCATCCAAGTCTCACTAATAGCAATAATGTCGTAATCCCATGTGCCAATCCACACCCTTGTTGAAGCTGCATGCAAAAGAAATAATGTGTAGGTTGCAATAGGAATATATTCCTTGAAGGCACAGAGACCTAAAAGGGAAATAATTCACCTAGGGCTGACAAAAGAAGTTAAGTGCAGTATTAAACCAAAGGAAGGGGTTATAAAGGTGCCCACAGTAATATTAGACCTGAGGATTGGGAGCACTTTAGAACTCAGCAGAGGGCCAAGAAATGGATAAAGAAGGTTGATATGGCATGTGAGAGTAGACTGGCGGGAAACATAAAACAGAATGTAGGAGCTTTTACAGCCATGTTAAAAGGAGAAAACTGAGTGAGGGCAAATATGAGCCCTTTATAGACAGAGACGAGAATATATAATGAGGAATAAGGAAAGGGCAGAGGAATTAAATAATTAATTTTGTTTGGCATCATGGAAGGATACACACTGAACCTGTAGGATATATTAGAGATTCAAGGGTCTAGTGAGAATAAGGAACTGAAGAAAATAACCTGATCCTTAATGAAAATACTTGAAATGGTACTTGAAAGCTGTTAAGTACCAAGGATCTGAAGACCTACAATCCAGAGTTGTGAATGAGGTGACTTTAGAGAGAGTGTATGTTCTCTATAGGTTCCTGCTGCTCTATAGGTTCTGGAATTGTTCCTGTGAATTGAAGGGGAGCAAATGTGATCCCACTATTTATGAAAGGAGAGAGAGAGAAAACAAGGACCTAATGTCAGTGGTAGGGAAAATGCTGGAATATATAAAGATGCAATAGAACAGGGCCTTTGGCTCACCAAGAGTGCACCGACCATGATCCCAATCTAATTAATCCCACCTGCCTGCACATATCCCTCTATATCCCGTCTACTCATGTGCCTGTCTAAATGCCTCTTAAATATTGCTACTGTATCTGCTTCCAGCACCTCCCCTGGCAGCTCATTCCAGGCACCTACCACTCATACTCATCAGACCATATACATTATCATTCAAATTATTTATATATAAATACTAACAACAGAATCCAAGCTCTGATACTTGTGGAACTCCACTGGTCACAGATCTGCAGTCAGAGAAACACCCTTCTACCACTACCCTAAGACCAAGCCAACTTTGGATCCAATCTACCAACTCACCGTGGATCCCACGTGACTTAATCTTCTGGACCAGTCCACCATGAGGGACCTTGTAAAATGCTTTACTAAAGTCCACGTAGACAATATCCACTGCCCTACCCTCATCAATTATCTTTGTCATCTCCTCAAATACCTAATCAAGTTTGAGAGACAGGACATCCCCCCATACAAAGCCATGCTGACTATCCTCAATAAGTCCATGCTTTTCCAAATGTGAGTAAATCGTGTCCCCAAGAACATTCTCCAATAATTTCCTGACACCGATGTAAGAGTCACCAGCCTATAATTTCCTGGATTATCCTTGCTGCCCTTCTTAAACAAAGGAACAACACTGGCTATTCTCCAATTCTGGTACCTTCTGGCTAAACAGGATACAAAGATCTTTGTCAAGGCTCCAGTAATCTCCTCTCTCGCCTCCCTCAGTATCTCGGGATAGATTCCACCTGACCCTGGGGAGTTATCCACATTAATGTTTTAGAAGACACCCAATACCTCCTCCTTCTTAATATTGACATACCCTAGACTATCAACATATCCCTCCCTGATCTCACCATCATCCATGTCCTCCTCCTTGGTGAGCACCCATGCAAAGTGCTCATCAAGGAACTTGCTCACTTCCTCTTACTCCACTCATGAACTTTATCCTTTGACTGGACCTACCCTTTCCCTAGCTCCCCTCTTGCTCCTAATATTGTGTTCTCTGTGTTGGAGGCTGAGAGGCGACCTGAATGAAGTATATAAAATGATGAGAGGCACAGATAGGGAGTACAGAGAGTCTTTTTCCCAAAGCAGGAATGTTGACTACTATAGGGTATAGCTTTAAGGTGGTGGTGGGGGGGGGGGGGGGGGGTGGGGGGAGCGGTTGGAGTTTACAGGAGATATACATGGCAAGTTTTAGCTTTACACTGAGTGGTAAGTGCCTGGAATGCACTGCTGGAGGATGTGGTGGAAGCAGATACAATAGCAACGTTCAAGAGGTATTTAGACAGGCGCATGAACAGGCAGGAAATGGAGGGATACAGACCATATGCAGGCAGATGGGGTTAGTTTGTTTTGGCATGCTCGGCACAGACATCATGGGCTGTAGGGCCTGTTGCTGTGCTGTACTGTTCTATGTTCTATCACAGCCTCACAACACAAAAGTGACCAATTTATTCCATCTCTGTGAACTGATCCTCAAACACATACCACAAATATCGTGCTCTTCTAATTTGGTCCAAATATACCACATCAGCTGCCTTCACTCTATTCTATTCTGCTAGTTACAACCTCAAAATATTCCAGCAGGTTTGTGAGACATAATTTTCCTTCCCTAATTCTCATTCTGCCCGATTATTGTTTTTTAACCTCCCTATTACCACTTACTTAATGATAGGTTCCATCATGTTCCTGACTGTTGATGTCAGACAAACTGGTCAGTTGTTTCCTGTTTGATTTCTCCCTCCTTTCTTAAATAGTGTGGTTACAGAAGCTGCTTTCCAATGTGTCAGAACCATTCCACAATCTGTGGAATGGAAGATGACAACCGATGCATCAACATCTCCAAGGCTGCTACCTTCAACATGTTAGGATGCGTGTCACGAGCTCCTGGTGATTTATGACTTTTCAGTCTCAGTCATTTCTACAATATTATTTTTTTTTAACCAATGCTCATTCCTTTGAGTTCCTCGTTCGGTCTAGATCTTTAGCGCTCCACTGTACTTGTATAGTTATATAGACACAAAATATTTGTTTAATTTCCATTCCATTTCATTGTTGCCCAGTGTAATTTCTTCTGACTCAGTCTGTGAGGCCCACACTTTTTGTTATTTCCTTTTTACATGTCTATGGAAACTTTTTAGTTTTTTTTATGTTTCTTGCCAGCATGCCTTGTATTCTATTTTCCCTTTCCTTTTCAATATCTCCTTTGCTGAATTCTGCCATTTTTTCAGTCCTCAGGATTTCTGTATTTTTGTTCAGCAACATATAGGAGCCTTTTCCTTTGAGCCATAACTGCACTTCTTTTGCCTTTCAGGAATATGTACATTTATAAATTCAGTACCAAGTCTTTAACTGTTAGTCATTTCCCAATCTACCTAAGTCAACTTGCACCTCATGCCTTTGCAATTTATTTTATTTAGAATTAGCACTTGATTTCAGGTTGAACTAACTCGCTTTCAATTTTTATAGGAAATTAGAATCACTATTTTCCAAAAGCTCTTAATTACCAGGTCATCAATTAACCCTTTCTTAATACACTATATCCTGTTTCCTCTTTGATTCCTCAATACACTGATTTAAAAAAAGATCTTTGTGGATTCATCCTCCATACTGCCTCTGTTAACTTTGTTTGCCCAGTCTACGTGTAAAGTCCTCCTTGTTACGTGCACCTCTAATTTCCTTACTGATACTATGCCCTACGTTACCACTAATGATTTAGGGCATAAATACAACTCATACCAATGTTTTCTTCCCCCTACAGTTTCTTAGCTCCATTCAAAATGATTCCATTTTTTTTATTTTTCAAATTAAAGTTCTTCCTCTCCACTACCTATATTCAATCCCTTAATATCAGGGCTACACTGCCTCCTCTTCCCTTCTGGTATATAGTTTTCAACCATGGTCAGTTTGTAAGGTTAACAGATCACACCCACTTATTTCCATTTGAACCATTAATTCACCTATCGTGTTATGAATTCTGCATGCGTTCAGATAATGAGTCTTTAATTCGGTCTTTTTTCTCCAATTTTTCCCTTCTCTGATGCTAATGCCAGGTAAATTCTTTTAAGATGGTCCCTCTGGAGACAGAATGACTTGCTTCATTGCGGTTCTACACTCTGGTGTGTTCTAAGGTGACTGGTGAGACCTATGTGGTACCTGTAGATGTTGCCACAGATGGCGCAGGAGCTGCTTGGCGGTGCTGGCAAGTGACCAGTTTGGGAGGAGGTGTGCTCCTTCCACCATCTATGCTGGGCTTCTGTGAGCTCCCACTTCCCACTCCCATTCTGAGTGATCACAGGCCAGGTACTCCCCAAGAGTTGGCAGGAATGTTGCAGTTTTCAAGGAGGCTTTGAAAAAACCCTTGAATGTTTTCTTCAGTCCACTTGTGATAGAAATGGAAAGGAGTGTCTGTTTTGGGAGCCTGTTGCTGGGCTTGTAATGTGGCTTGGAACTGACTGAATGTAATTAGGGTCTCAGTGTGGGAATGTTGGCACAGGAGAGGAGACTGATGTTGGTTCCCTTATCCTTCCAGTGGATTTGGAGACATTTGCAGATAAAGTGCTTTGAGGGTCACTAGTCCAAGTCACTGGAATCATGACAAGCTGGTAGACCATGAGTTTTGTACTGGGTTTGACAACAGGAACTTCAAGACACTTTTTTCCTTAGAGTCACAGGAGTCTGCAGATGCTGGAAGCTGGAGCAACAAACAATCTACTGGTGGAACTCAGCGGGTCGAGCAGATCTATGGGGGAAGGGAATCGTCGACATTTGGGGTCGAAGCCCTGCATCGGGACTGAGAATGGAGAGGGGAGATAGCTGTTATAAAGAGGAGAAGAGGAGTGGTGAGACAGGGACCAGTAGGAGGGGTGAAGGATGATGGGCAGATGAAGCCAGTTAGGGAGGGGAAGGGTTGGAGCTGGGAGACAGAGGCAGGTGGATGATAGATGGAGACAGACAAAAAAAGGCAGATGGAGCCAGGTGGGGAGAAGAGGAGGATGGTGGTGGAGACAGCCAGGAAGGTGATGAGCAGGAACACAGTGCTAGAATCTGATAAGCAAGGAAGATGATAATGGGAAACCATTAGGGGAGGGGTGAAGGGCAAATGGAACCAAATGGAGAGGATGGGGCAGAGGAGTCCAGTGGGTAAAATGTGTGGGTAGTAGGTGGGTGGAGCCAGGAGGGGGAAGAGGGATGAAGTGGGTGATGGGGATATGGGAAAAGTGATAAAATGGGAGGACTGGAGGGATTGGAAGGGAAACTGAGGGGGTAAAGGAGGTAAGGGCTACCTGAAATTAGAAAATTCAGTATTTATACCATTGGGTTGTGGACTACTCAGGCAGAATACGAGATGTTCTTCCTCTAGTTTGTGTTGGCCTCATGCTGCAGAGTAGAAAGTCTGGGAAGTGGAGCTGAAATGGCCGGCAACCGGGAGCTCAGGATGGCCATTGTGGACAGAACGCAGGAGCTCTGCAAATCAGTCGCCTAGTCTGTGCTTGGTCTTGCTGATGTAGAGGAGGCCACATCGGGAGCACCGAATGCAGTAGATGAAGTTGGAGGAGGTGCACATGAATCTCTGCCTCACCTGTAAGGACTGTTTAGGTCCCTGGATGGTGGTCAGGGAGGAGATGTAGGGGCAAGTGTTGCACCTCCTGCAATTGCAGGGCAAAGTGCTAGGGGTTGGGGAGGGTTCGGTGGGGAGGGATAAGCAGACCAGGGATTTAGGGACAGAGTGATCCCTGTGGAAGGTGGAAAGGGGTGGGGAGGAGAAAATGTGGCTCATTGAAGGATGATATGCTGGTTGCAGAGGCTAGTAGGGTGAAAGGTGAGGACCAGGGGAACTCTATCACGGTTGTGTTTGGAGGGAGGTGGGGTGAGAGCAGAAGTCCAAGAAATGGAGAAACTGCGAGAGTGGGCTCCATCAACCACCGGAGAAGGGAAGCCATACTTCCTGAAAAAGGAAGATATTTCAGATGTCCTAGAATGGAAGGCATCTTCTTGAGAACAGATATGGTGGAGATGGAGTAATTGGGTAAAAAGGGTGGCATCCTTACAAGAGGCAGGGTGGGAAAAGGTGTGGTCGAGGTAGCTGTGGGAGTCAGTGGGTTTATAGTAAATGTCAAGGGAAGGTTTGTCTCCTAAGATGGAGACAGAGAGATCCAGAAAGGAAGAGAAATATCAGAGATGGTCCAAGTGAATTCGACAGCGGGATGGAAGTTAGTAGTAAAGGTGAAAAAATTGATGAGTTCTGCACAGGTGCAGACAGAAGTGCCAATGCAGTTGTTGATGTAGTGGAGAAAGAGTTGGCAGGGGTACCAGTGTAGGTTTAGTACAAAGACCATTGCATGTAGCCAACGAGAAGAAAGGTGTTGCTCGGGCCCATGCATTGTCCATGGCAACACCTTTGATTTGTAGGAAGTGAGAGGAGTCAAGAGAGAAGTTGTTCAGGGTAAGGAAAAGATTCTGCCAGGCGGATGAGATTGTCGGTGGAGGGGAACTAGTTGGATCTTTGTTGCAGAAAGAAGCAGAGGGCTTTAAGTCCTTCCTGGAGGTGTATAAAGACTGGACATCCATAGTGAAGATGTGGTAGTCGGGCCAGGGAATTGGAACTTGTCAAACTTGTGGAGGGTTTGCAAGGTGTCCCGGATGTAGGTGGGAAGGGAGACGGGATAGAGTCAAGGTATGAGAAGATTGTGTTTTTTCCTTAGTTGGCCAAAAACTGTGCTTGTTCACTGAAGGTGATGAAGGGGGAGGCTCCTGACATATGGGAGTAGGCCCACATTTTCTAGGGTCTTGTTGTTCTCCTATATTTTCAGTGGACTGTGTTGTATGGCAGGGGCAGGTTAGTATAACAGCTGAGTGGTAGGCCCATCCTTCCTTCTGTGTCAGTTAGTGAGCTGTCATAGAATCATAGAATAGTACAGCACAATACAGGCCCTTCGGCCCTAATGTTGTGCCGCCCCTTAAACCTCGCTCAAGACCATTCAACCCCTTCCTCCCACATATCCCCCTATTTTAAATTCCTCCATATGCTTATCTAGCAAGCTCTTGAATTTGACCAATGTACCTGCCTCCACCACCGCCCCAGGCAGCACATTCCATGCCCCAACCACTCTCTGGGTAAAAAACCTCCCTCTGACATCTCCCTTGAACTTCTCACCCATTAATTTAAAGCCATGCCCTCTTGTATTGAGCATTAGTGCCCTGGGAAAGAGGCGCTGGCTGTCCACTCTATCTATTCCTCTTAATATTTTGTATACCTCTATCATGTCTCCCCTCATCCTCCTTCTCTCCAAAGAGTAAAGCCCCAGCTCCCTTAGTCTCTCCTCATAATCCATACTCTCTAAACCAGGCAGCATCCTGGTAAATCTCCTCTGCACCCTTTCTAACGCTTCCACATCCTTCCTATAATGAGGCAACCAGAACTGAACACAGTACTCTAAGTGTGGTCTAACCAGAGTTTTGTAGAGCTGCATCATTACCTCGCGGCTCTTAAACTCAATCCCACGATTTAAGAATGCTAACATCCCATAATCTTTCTTAACTACCCTATCCACCTGTGAGGCAACTTTCAGGGATCTGTGGATATTAACCCCCAGATCCCTCTGCTCCTCCACACTACCAAGAATCCTGCCATTAACTTTGTACTCTGCCTTGGAGTTTGTCCTTCCAAAGTGTACCACCTCACACCTCCTGGATTGAACTCCATCTGCCACTTCTCAGCCCAGCTCTGCAGCCTATCAATGTCCCTCTGCAATCTTCGACAATGCTCCACACTATCCACAACACCATCAACCTTTGTGTTGTCTGCAAACTTGCCAACCCACCCTTCTACCCCTTCATCCAAGTCATTAATAAAAATCATGAAAAGTAGAGGACCCAGAGCTGATCCCTATCAGGCTTGTGAGACACGATCTGTCCTTCACAGAGCCATGCTGGCTGTCCCTGATCAGACCATGATTCTCTAAATGCCCATAGATCCTATCTCTGAGAATCCTTTCCAACAGCTTGCCCACTACAGATGTAAGGCTCACTGGTCTATAATTCCTTGGACTATCCTTACTACTTTTTTTGAATAAGGGGACAACATTTGCCACCCTCCAGTCCTCTGGTACCATCCCCGTGGACAACGAGGACTCAAGGATCCTAGCCAACGGTTCAGCAATCTCCTCCCTTGCTTCGTGTAGCAGCATGGGGAATATTCTGTCAGGCCACAGGGACTTATCTGTCCTAATATTTTCTAACAGCTCCAACACATCCTTTTTCTTGACATCCACACGCTCTAGAACATTAACCTTACCAACACTGTCCTCAACGTCATCAAGGCTCCCCTCCTTGGTGAATACTGAAGAGAAGTATTCACTGAGGACCTCACCCCCTTCCACTTCCACAGCTTCCAGGCACAGCTTCCCACCTTTGTCTCTAATCGTTCCTACTTTTACTGTCTTTGAAAGCCTACCTACACAAAAGTGCCCTGTCTACTATTGCTCAACTACTGATTCTGGGGCAACCTTGGTTGTGAAGAGGAGGTAATGCTAGGTTGAACAGTTTCCTATTAGATCTGAAGATCGGGAGTGTAGAGAAGATAGATGTCTCTGCGTAGGTGCTAATTACGCTGCCCTACACTTTTGGTTTGTTCTTTCTCTTAATAGAGTCATAGAGTTATACAGAATGGAAACAGGCCCTTCGGCCCAACTCATCCATGCCAACCAAATCTTTCTAAATTTGTCTGCTCCAGATTCTGCACCCATCCACCCACCCACCAACCAACCATTTTATTTGAATCTTTATCTAAATCCTCAAATCATTTGGGCACTGGCCCCATCCTAATTCAAATGAAGACATCCCAAAAGAGCAGCTTTCTCCTTCTCCTAAACTGGTGCCAATGCCCATGAAGTAAAACCCATTCCTTCCACACCGCTCTTTGAGCCACACATTCAACTCTGGGATCTTATTTACTCAATGCCAATCTGTATGTAGCTCAGGTGGTACTGCAGAAAATATAAACTTTGTGGTTCTGCTTTTCAATTTAGAAATCAGCTGCCTATAATCCCTCAGCAGAACCTCTTTTTCTGTCCCATCTCTATTACTAGTTCCCACATGGGCCATGGCAGCTGGGTCACTCTTTGTAACACAGCCTTCAGCACTCACATTAATGACTGCAGAGAACCGCATCTGTCACCATGACTACAATTGTCCCCGATTACTGTGACTTTCCTCTTCGCTCCGCCAACCTCACCAAAATGGCTTGTTTACCGAAGTCCACACTGTGGATACTGAACCTTGTGGATAGTGTGCTAAAACCACACCATGTTTTTGGCAGGGCCCTTTGAGTTATTAACTAACCCAGGGAACAGTATTTGAACAACCTAACATCAATTCATTAGTTCTAACTAAATGGTATTACATTGAAAAGCTCAGATGAACAGGGATAGCTTGATGTCCAGAGACACAAATCCTTAAAAGTAGCACATTGACATGATACAAAAACAAAGATTATTTGGAATTATAAGTGGAGGAACCATGGCAGAAGTTTAGGCCTCAGATTAAGTATTGTTTGCAGTTCTGAATATTAAAGGCTTCAGAAGAGACATTAAGGCCTTTGGAAGATTAAAGAAGGAAGGTTACCATAGAACCATACAGCACAAAACAGGCCCTTCGGCCCACCATGTTGTGCCGTCCATCAAACCACCCTCACACTATCTAACCCTTTCCTCCCGCATATCCCTCTATCTCACATTCCTCCATGAGCCTATCCAACAAACTCTTGAACCTGTCCAATGTATCTGCCTCCACCACCACCCCAGGCAGTGCATTCCATGCACCAACCACTCTCTGGGTGAAAAACCTCCCCCTGACATCTCCCCTGAACCTCCCACCCATAACCTTAAAGCCATGCCCCCTCGTCTTGAGCATTGGTGCCCTGGGAAGGAGGCGTTGGCTGTCTACTCTATCTATTCCTCTCAATATTTTATATACCTCTATCATGTCTCCTCTCATCCTCCTCCTTTCCAGTAAATAAAGCCCTAGCACCTTAAGCCTCTCCTCAAGGTTACCCTTGTTGGGGATGGGGGGGCTTCAGTTCTGAGGAAAGCTGGGAATATCAGGAGTGATCTCCTAGCAACAAAGTTAGTTAAGAAATGACCTAATGTACATTTTTAAGGTAATAAGGTTAAAAATGATTGCCTTTACTGAGTAAATAATGAGAAGTCATGAATTCAAAATCATTTGCTAAACAACAGGTTGTTATGGAAAATTTTGTTTCACTTAGAGAATTGCCTAGATCTGAAATGTTCCTCCTATTTATGTTTGATGTACAGAGGGATCTTGGGAAGCAAGTCCACAGCTCCCTGAATGTGGGAACACGTGGATAGGTGGTAAAGAAGGTGTACGGCACATTTGCCTTCATCGGTTGAGGCATTGAGTATAAAAGTTGGCAAGTCATGTTGCGGTTTATAAACCTTTGGTTAGGCCACATTTGGAAAGGCATAGATAGAGGCTTTTTTCCCAGGAGAGAAATACTAGAGGGCACAGATTTAAGTGTGAGAGGGAAAGTTTAAAGGAGATGTGCAAGGCATGTCTATTTTATGCAGAGTGGTAGGTTCCTGGAATGTGCAGCCAGGGGAGGTGGTAGATAGAACAGTAATGTTCAACATTAATTTATACAGGCTCATGAACAGGCAGGGAATGGAGGGATATCGACCATGTACTTGCAGATAGGATTAGTTTAGATTGACATCATGGTCAGCACAGACAGGGGCCAAAGGCTTGTTCAGGTGCTGTACTGTTCTATATTCTGTATTATTGGAAACTGATTCTACAAATATTATCAAACATAAATCTGACAGGGGCTTGAGGATGTGAAACTTGTAGGGATGTGGGACTCACGTGACTGCTTTTACAGACAGCCAGCAAATGCATGCCAAACAGCCTCCTCCTAGAACATAGAACAGCACAGCACAGGAACAGGCCCTTTGGCCCACGATGTTGTACTGAACCAATTATATTAGTAATAAAATGCCCAACTAAACTAATCCCTTCTGCCTACACAATGTCCATATCCTACCATTTCCCTCAAATTCATGGGCCTATCCAAGAGCTTCTTGTATGCCCCTATCGTATTTGCCTCCACCACCACCCCAGGCAGCGCATTCCAGGCACCCACCACTCTCTGTGTAAAACACTTGTCCTGTATATCTCCTTTGATCACCCCCTATCACCTTAAATGCATGCCCTCTGGTATTAGACATTTCAACCCTGAGGAAAAAATACTGGCTGTCTATCATAATCTTGCTGTAATATTTTGTTTGCTGATACTGTTGGTATCCCCTGAGCGTCACTATGTTAGAAAACCAAATATCTTTGTCTTTTAAGTTTATTTGATTCTAATTCTGATACCGTCCCTCAAACCATCCTATTGTCTCAGCATGGCCTTGCCCTCTCTTTGATTCTGCTTTCATTGCTTTGGAAATCCTTTTCGATTTAGTTTTATATAGATTACCATTTTATCTGTTTCCTCATCCTTCCTATCCATTTTCTGCTTTTGGTCTTTCTTAAAATGTTTTCTGTATTATCCTGCTTCCTAATCTCTGACTGTCCTGGTCCACTGTACCAGTTCTCTCTTACAATTCAATTCACATTGGCAAGTTTGTTTTCACACATCTCAGCAGAAATCTACTTCATACTCCCCTAAATGTGAATGAATCTAACAAGAAAATTAAATCTGCCTAATCTGCTAGGGATGTGCAAATCAGTGACATAATCTGCTCAATAAACCCTTGCCTTCATAGTTACACAATATCACCATGCTCCATACAAACATTGTTAGATTATATTTGACAGGGAAATACACAAAGTATTATAAATTATCTTTGCGCCGCAGCTTAACATTGCAACTTACCCCATTCATTCCTATGACAGTTCTCTGCCAATCCTTATCTTGTAATGCCTGTGGTTCCAGCTGTAAACAAGACAAGAGTTTTATTTACCGTTCAAGTTAACATTGTGTGTGTGTGTGTGTGTGTGTGTGTGTGTGTGTGTGTGTGTGTATGAGAGAATAAGTTTGCCTGCGTATATGTGTGGGTAGAGTTAGGTATATGTGATTGTGTGTCTGTGCACATGTGTATGTGTAGGGGTCTTGTGTGTGTGTGTGTGAGTGTGTGGGGAGAATTTAATGGTCATGGAAGCATTAAAACATGAGAACGAGGCACAGGTATCACAGATAGGAGTTTCAGGGAGGTGGTCATGCTTCAGGTTCAGCCAAAGAATGGATAGGTGACCCCCAGGAGGGGCAGGCAGGCAGTGCATGAGTCCCCTGTGACTATTCCTCTCTCTAACAGGTACACCACTTTGGATATTGTTGGGGAGGGATGGCCTCTCAGGGGAAAGGGGCAACACTCAAATTGATGGCACGGTGACTGGCTCTGATGTACAGCAGGGAAGGCCAAAGTCTAGACATGCAGTAGTAATAGGGGAATCAACAATCATGGTATTTCTGTGGCCAACAGTGAGACTCCAGGATGGTGTGTTGTCTCCCTGGTGTTAGGGTCAAGAATGTCTCAGAGTGATTAAGTCTATTGAAGAGGTAACCAAGGAGCTTGATGAAGGCAGGGCAGTAGATGTTGTCTAAATGGACTTTAGTACAGCTTTAGACGAGGTCCCGCATGGTAGGCTGGTCCAGAAGATTAAGGCACAGGGGATCCAAGGAATGTTGGTGAACCAGCTCCAAAAGTGGTTTGGTGATAGGAGGTGAGGGAGTAGTGGATAGTGTTTCTCTGACTGTACGTCTGTAACAAGTGGTGTACTGCAGGGACTGGCGCTGGTACCTTTGTTGTTTATATGTTATAAATGACTTGGATGAGAATGTAGGTGCTACAATTAGAAAGTTTGCAGACGGCACAAAAATTGGTAAGACTGGGGACATTACGTTGCATTTGTACAAGACATTGGTTAGACACAACTTGGAGTGTCATGTACAGTTCTGATTACCACACTACAGGAAGGATGTGATAGCAATAGAGGGAGGACAGAAAAGATTCACCAGGATGTGGCCTGGAATGGAGGGCTGTAGTTATAAGAAGAGATGGGATAGGCTGGAGTTACTCTCACTGGAACATAGGAGGCTGAGGGGTGACCTTACAGAGGTTTACAAAATTACGATGATAGATAGAATCTTTTTCCCAGGGCAGGGAAGTCTTGAACTAGAAGCACAGGTTTAAGGTGAGAGGGAGACATTTAAAGGAGAGCTAAGTTTTTCACCCAGAGGACTGTGGTTACATGGATTGAGCTGCCAGAGGAGGTAGTGGAGGCAGATACTATTACAGATTTTAAAAGGCGTTTAGACAGGTACTTGGATAGGAAAGGAGTAGAGAAATATGGACATCGTGGCCGGCATGAACGAGAGCCGTAAGGGTCCGTTTCCATGCTGTACATTTCCACTATCCTATGATTATAAATGGGGATGGCTGTCCATCCCCTGGAGAAGACAAGGGGTATGAGAGCAAACTGTGGCCTCAACCCAGAAGAAGGCAAATATCCAGGAGTTGGAGAGTGGGGCAAGGACTGGAAGGGGAAGGGGGAAAAGAGAGTGTGCAGGAGTTTGGAGAGGTAAGTGAAAGAGAAAGGATTCAAGAGCTTGGCTTGGGGATGAATGTGAGAGAGAGGAACTAACTATGGGTTGGAGGGACCCTTATGGACAACTCCCAGAGTGACCGAGCACCTGTCCCACAGAATTGGATCAGAAGCAAATAATTCTCTACCCTGATGGTCTGTGTACAAAGAAAATGAAGTAGGGCACATGTATGTGGGAGGTGAGGAGGTGCAAGCATGCATTGAAGAGGACATGTCTCATAGTTTTGCTACCTGTCTGTTTCCAAACACCCAGTTGTATTTCAAAGAACATATCTGGTTGCGTGCAATGTTGAAGAATTTTTAAAACCCCTAAAATCCCTGCCATCCCTTTTGACCAACTTCCACAAAACAGCTGCAAGTCCCTTTAGTTATTTATTCATTTTTTGGGATCTGGGATTCTCTGGCCAGGCCAGCATTTACTCATTGTCACAGGTATTTCAAACCTAAAACCAGCTGAAAAGATAGAAAAGGTTAAAAATTAATGTAAAAAAAAATGTAGTTAATATTAAAGACACAAATGAAACAGATGAACTAAAAACATTAATATTAATCAAAATGAGGAGGAAAAATCCACTTATGTTCAATTACTTCTTTCAATCCAGGTTACAAATGCCGTGTGTAGCGAGTGTAGAGCCGAGGGACTGGATACAAATTGTTCCTTAGTTCAGATACCCCTGGACAAGTGTTGAGTCCAGAAGTGGAGCAGATGGTCAGTAATGGCATCTGATCAGTTATTCTTGTGTAGAAATTTTCTCAAGCATTGTCCCTTACATTTTGAAATCTCTGGAAATAAGATTCTATTTAACTTGAATAACCTGGGAAACAGGATTCTTTGAAAAAAATTTGAACTCTGAGTAGGGGAAGGGGGTTTGGAATTGGTAAATTAATTAGCACTGGGAATGGCCAAGCATTGAGTTGCACTTAACCAAGTGCAAGGCACACGCAAAGTTTATGCTGTTCACTAAACTGTGGACCAGCAGTGGTTCTGAGCAGAAGATGCTGATGCCATCCATGTATAGGACCTAGTGCTGTATAGACTGTTGCCAAGGACACATACTGAGATAAACATAAACTACTGCTGGAGAACCATCAATCAGTGAAAAGACATCCTCTTGTCTGCCCAAAACTCACTGATCTTTCAAGCAAAACATTTTGTTGAAAAATACTGTGTATGATAGCTTGTACTGACAAAAATATAATAGCCGTTATACCACTGTGGCATAATCATAGTAATGACATTCAAGTCCGTCATTAATTACATCAAATTCTGTAAGTTAAAGAAAATGTACATTAAAAATGATTAGATGAAAGTCAAGAATGCAAAAGTTTCCAGTTGACCTACTAAACATTCAAAGAACCAGAGATCTGTAGTCGGGATACCATGGACCTACCTGAATCTGCCCTTTCCCCATGATTTTATCGGTAATTTCAGCATCTTCTTTGGGAAGCTTGGTTTTGTTGTAGCATTTTTCATAACTCAGAATTCTTAGAGTCTGAGAGCCTTCTAATTCTATCTCAAATTCCTGTAAAAATGAATAAATTACAAATGTAGAAATAAACTGCAGAAGTTTGAGCTGTAGGGAATGAATTGTTAACTACTATTTCCCCTTTTTGATATGTCTTGATTCACCTCCGCAAAGGAAATGTTAGCAAATACTGAGCATAATAGAGCATATTAATAATTATTAATAATAATAGATAATAATGCAAAATCTACCTTGTCATGGCCCTTGCACTTTCTCTGTAACTGTAACACTGTACTCTGCATTATTTTGTTTTCCTTTTGTGCAACCTCAATGTACTTATGTACAATAATCCCAAGCAAATGTCACCAGACTCCGAGACCCAGGACTCAACACCTCCCTCTGTAACTGGATCCTTGACTTTCTAACCAACAGACCGCAATCAGTGAGGACAGGCAGCAATATCTCTGGCACGATTATTCTCAACACTGGTGCCCCACAAGGCTGCGTCCTCAGCCCTCTACTCTACTCCCTATACACTCACGACTGTGTGGCCAGATTCTGCTCTAACTCCATCTACAAGTTTGCAGATGACACCACTGTTGTAGGCCGTATCTCAAATGGCGACAAGTCAGAGTACAGGAGGGAGATAGAGAGCTTAGTGGAATGGTGTCATGACAACAACCTTTCCCTCAATGTCAACAAAAGAACTGGTCATTGACTTCAGGAAAGGGGGCGGTGTACAGGCACCTGTCTACATCAATGGTGCTGAGGTCGAGAGGGTTGAGAGCTTCAAGTTCCTGGGAGTGAACATCACCAACAGCCTGTCCTGGTCAAACCACGTAGATGCCACGGCCAAGAAAGCTCACCAGCACCTCTACTTCCTCAGGAGGCTAAAGTAATTCCGTTTGTCCCCTTCGACTCCCATCAACTTTTATTGATGCATGATAGAAAGCATCCTATCTGGATGTATCACGGCTTGGTACGGCAATGCTCTGCCCAGGACTGCAAGAAACTGCAGACAGTTGTGGACACAGCCCAGCGCGTCACAGACACCAGCCTCCCCTCCTTGGACTGTCTTTACCTCTCGCTGTCTTGGTGAAGCAGCCCGCAGAATTAAAGACCCCACCCACCCGGGTCATTCTCTCTTCTCTCCTCTTCCACAGGGTAGAAGATACGAGAGCCTGAGGGCACGTACCACCAGACTTAAGGACAGCTTCTATCCCACTGTGATAAGACTATTGAACGGTTCCGTTATACGATGAGATGGACTCTGACCTCACAATCCATCTTGTTGTGACCTTGCACTTTATTGTCCACCTGCACAGCACTTTCTCTGTAGCTGTGACACTTTACTCTGTACTGTTATTGTTTTTACCTGTACTACATCAATGCACTCTGTAATACCTCAATGCACTCTGTACTAACCCAATGTAATTGCACTGTGTAATGAATTGATCTGTACGATCGGTTTGTAAGACATGTTTTTCACTGTACTTCGGTACAAATGAAAATAATAAACCAATTACCGATATTCCAGTTGTAGCCTAACCAAAGTTTTATGAAGTTGTACCAGCACCTCTTATATTCTACCTCAGCCAATGAAGGCCAGCATCAGGGATGCTTTCTTCACCAGCTTATTTACCTTTAGGAATCTGTTGATTTGTACACCACTATTCCTGAGGGCCCATTGTGTATGTCCTAGCCTTACAAGATCTTCCAAAATGCATCACCTCACACTTAACAAGATTAAATTCCATCTGCCATTGCCCTGCCCATCTTACCAAATGATCAATGTCATTCTGTATGCTCCTCACTATCAGCAGCACCATCAATTATCATGTCATCAAACTGACTACCCATACCTCCTACATTAATGTGTAAACTGTTAATGCACATGACAAACAGTAACGATTCAGCACTGATCCCCGTGGTACACCACTAGTCATAGGTTTCCAATCATAAAATTGATGGAGATGGTGATGGTTTCCACCATCACCATCTCCAATTACCAAGCCAACTTAATCACCAATTTGCCAACTTGCTCTGGATCCCATGGGCTCCAACCTTTGAAGCCAGCCTTCAATGTGGGACCTTGTCAAAGGCCTTAATGAAGTCCAGGTAGACTATATCAACTGCACTGCCTCATCAACATAATCTGGAACGTCTTCAAGAAGTCAATCAAATTAGTCAGACAATGTGTCCCACTGCCAAAGCTACGCTGACTATCCCTGAACAACCATGCCTTTCCAAATGTAGATGAATCCTGTCTCTCAGAACTTTTCCCATTAACTCCCCTATGATTAATGTTAGATTCGCCAGCCTGTAATTGCCTGTCACATCCCTGGTGTCTTCCTATATTTGGTGTCTTCCAGTGTCATCTGGCACCTCACCCGTGGCCAGAAAAGATTTAAAAATTTTTGTCAAAGCTCCTACAATATCCTCCCTTGCCTCCCATTGCAGCCTGGGCTACATCACATCAGTTTCTGGAGATTTGTCCATCATTATACCCACTAAAACAGCTAATACACCCTCCTTCTTCATGTTAACATGCTCTAGAATATCCCATTCCCTTCCCTGTAATCTCCAACAATGTCTTCCTCCTTACTGAACTGAGATGATACATCCTCTGGCTTGATGCACAGAGTGCCCCTTTGGTCCCTACTCTTTCGCTGGTTACCTCTTGCTTTTAATATACATAGGCTGCCTTGGGATTTTCTGACAGTGATATTTTGTAGACCCTCTGCACTCATAATTTTTTTTTAAGTACACCCTCCCACAAACATTCCATATTCCAAAGGGCCTCCCCTGTTCTCAGTGCTTTATTCCTGCCATATGCTTCCTTTATTATATTTATCAAACCCTCAATATCTCTTGACATCCAGGGAATCCTGGACCTGCCTTCTTAGCCTTTGGGAACACTTTGGCCCTGAACCCCCTTGATTTCACTTTTGGTTGGCTCCCACTTGTCAGCTGTCAACTACCTGCCAGTGACTACTCACCCAGTCCATTTTTTTCAGGTCATACTGTAATCTGACTTCCTCCATGTCTAAACTACCTTTATTCCTTTCCAAACCTACCTTGAATCAAGGAGCCTTGGTAAAAATGAAGTCAACTGGCATCAAAGGGAAAAAAATTCCATTGGCTGGAGTCACAGCTTGCACAAAGGAAGATGGCTGCCAGTGACTTCTCCTGCCCTCTCTTAGCCTTCCTAATTTCCTTTCCAAGCACCTTCCTACACTTCTTATATTCATGACAGGCCCGTCATTAGTTCCCTATACCTGTTACATGCTTCCTTTTTACCTTTATCCAACTCTCACTATCCCTTGACATCCAGGGTTCCCTTGTTACTTTTGGCTATCACTCTCACATGGACATGTTGGCCCTGAGCTCTTGTTATTTCTTCTCTGAACACTTCCGACTATGCAGATGTGGACTTACCTGTCCGTAGATGTTTCCAGTCTTCCCTATGTTAGTGAAATTTGCCCTCCCCCTAATTTAAGACCTTGTCTGTGAAGTGGAAGAAAACTACATGCATCCAACTACAATCTAGATGTCTAGATGGAACAGTCAGCTCCAGTCAGTTGTTATGAACAGAACTTCAGTGAAGACTCACCTCATTCCAGTTTGGTTCCAATGTGTCCCTGTAGACTCTTGTCTTTGCTTTGTTAACAAAGTAACCAAATGAATCTACTTCTAAAGTGCAGTATAAATCTGTTCAAAATCAAGGAAATTATTTCAGGACATGTGGATGCTTATTAGTACAACACTTTGAATTGCAAAATATACCATTAACATACAAAAAGAGAGAAAGGTCAGCCAAGCACACCAGTTCTCATTACAATGTAACCTCATGAACCAACCTCTCCAGTGTTTGCAACGTTAACACTTGAGGGAGGTGAAATGGAGACTAAACCATGGAGAATTTTCCCCATGACTCCCTGCAGGAATAATGCTAACCACAGGGACAATGGCAACCTGTCTGGCATTAGTAACAGCAATTCACTAACCCAATTTCTCTCCTGCTCTGACCTAATTATGTAATATTCCAACTACAGAAGACCATACAGGGTGGAAATAGATGTTCATATTCACTGAACCACTCTTAGAAGTCAAATCATATCTTATCTCCCTCACTCTCTCAACTTACCTTCCAAAAGGTGCACCTATCACTTTTTAACATTTGAAATGATGCTTTTGTTGCCTTTAGGCGGCTTTTCCACATATTCACCATTTCATTTAACTGCAGAGTAATCTTATTTCCTCTATGAATCAACATTATTTTAGTAATACATATCTCCTTGGGACACTGCTTATCTTTTCACTTCATTTTAACCTTCAAGTTGTTCCACCAAACTGATTTTTAACCACATATATCTCCAGGTATCTCCTTCTGTCCTTGCAACAAGTATCTCAGACTCATTTATTACCTTCTATGTACTCTCCAAGGCAAGGGTGTCATTGCCATTCCACAGGCAGTTACTCCTCAACCTTTCTATTCTGCAGCTACTGTTCCATCCTGAACTGCATCCGGGCAACTATGTTTTGGAACCTGATCTGGATACGTACAATGTGGATGTGCAGCAGAGAGGCCGGGGCAGAAAACGTGGGCTGCATTGCACAGGAAGGCAAAAATATTTCTGACTCTGCTTTTAACTATTGCACATTTACATCAAACATGCAAAGCAAATGTGTACACAACTGCTGTTAATTTGACAACCCACAACTGAAGTCACTATTCATAAGGTCCGGCGTCTTTCTGTTCTCTCTCTGTCACTTTGACTGCCTCCGCCCTTCACTGAACCCCTGTCCTTCCCCTCCTGCCACTGGTCTTCCACCCACTCTCCTCCATTCCCATTCTCTCTCCCCATCTGAACTAATCCTATTCCCATCAACAAGTATCATCCCCTTCTTCCTCTCCCCAAATCCTGCCCTCTCTATGATGGGAGCTGATTCTAGAGGCCTGCTGCAGGCTCTGCCTGGGCACATGCACAGCTGCAAGAATGGATGAGCATGGACTCATTGTTTGATTCTTCTCTGTGTAGTCAAAGTCACAAATTCAGCTACAATGGCTTCTTCCCTGCTTACCTCTGGTGTCCTTCAAGGATTTATCTTTGATCCCCTGTTAGGACATGGGCAACAGAGATGTGGATGTAGATCAACAAGCACAGAGCTCATGGGTAAAGCTCTATTCAAGCATGGCAAAGACACACCATCTAGCCAAGCATGAAGACCAAAGTTTAATCTTTCTTAAATTACAAAACACTGAATAAATACATACAGAAACAAATTGCATAAAAAGAGAGTTATAGAATGAAAAATGTAAGGATAAAAAAATATAAGATGACAACTGAAATGATTATGGAATGAAACCTGACCAATGAGTTACCCTGCAGCATACGTGATCAATGTTGAAATACATTCAAATAAGGTAAGAACAGAATGTTAGATTTCCCAATGGTCTAGTAAGTAAAAGAAGCATCAGGTGTAGCACTCAGGGTTTCATTCCTGAGCTCTGCTCTGGGCTAAGACAACAATTGTAAACGCTAGAGGTGACCCCATCATACTTGGGCTAGAGAGGGCTGAAGAGCTTAAGTTTCTGTTCTGAAATGCATCACATGGAGTCATAGTGTCACAGAGAGATACAGCATGGAAACATGCCCTTCAACCCACGGGGTCTGCACCATCCATCAACCACACTTTTACACTGATCCTATAATGAGCCCTTTCTTTTCATTCTCCTCATATTCTCTTCAAATCCCCCCAAACTGTACTACTCACCTACATACTTGGGGCAGTTTACTGTGGCCAATTAACCAACCTACTCACACATCTTTGTGAGGTGGGAGAAAACCCAGAAATCACAGCGAGAATGTGCAAACGCCACACAGACGGTATCCCAGGCTGGAAATGAATCTGGCTCTCTGGCTCTGTAGGGCAGTTGATAAAGTGGGAATGTAGGACCAGCTTAGAACTGGATCTGGCTGTGATGTCCTTCATCGTTGAAAACAAGTCCTGCCTGCACAGGTTGGCTTGGCCACCTTCCCTACTTTTGCTCTGAGATTTTGTAGATGATATTGGTGTAATGACAACCCGGAGATGCACCCTGAGACGAGAATTGCAAGTACAACACCAAAGAAAATGCTTTCAGCAAAGATTATAAGGAAAACTTAAAATCCTAAGCTCCCGAGCATGCATGTACTGTAAAATTTACTAGAATTTGAAATTTACAGGACTGTATGTTTTATAAAACAAACAGTGTGAGCTCAGTATTCAAAAATTAAAGATTAAAGCAAAGCATAAATAACTCACTTGATATCTGTTTGAATCCAGTAGCTGAGTGAACGATTACGTTCAGAAACCCATAAAGGCCAGGAGATTCGTCATCTGTGGGCAGCAAAGGGACAATGAAATGCATTGTAGAGAGTCACAACAAACAGATGCACCACTAGTAATTAAATCACCTCTTTCATCGTTATTTGAATAAACAAAATCATCTGGTGAAATAACTTGCCCGAAGAGCCACCTGTCAGATCTAGCAAGTATCTTGCATGGTGGAGGAGGATTGAGGGGCTGAATGGTCTACACCTATCCCTACTTCTTTGGTCCTAATGAAGCAAAGTTCAATCACTTCACTGTGGATATATAGAAGTTTTTCAGTTCTCTTATACTGTCATAGTTCCTTCTTAATTGATCACTTTCCAATCAAATTAGATATTATTTCTGGATTAAATGTCAGCTGTATAAACTTCCATGGTAAAAACTGCCAACCTCAATGGTATGTATTTTCCGCCAAACAGTGATGGTCTGCTCTGCCCAGTACCTCTGGGGCTGCACAGTGGCACAGTGGGTAGAGCTGCTACCTCACAGCTCCAGTGATCTGGCTTCAATCCTGACTTCCAGTGCTGTCTGTGTTGGGTTTGTACTTTCTCTCCCTGACTGTGTGCGTTCCTTCAGATGTTCCAGTCTACCTCCACATTCCAGAGAAGTACCGGTTGGTAGGTTAATTGGCTACCGTAAATTCCACTGGTGTGTAAGTGAGTGGTAAAATCTGGAGGGAGTTGATGGAAACGTGGGAAGAATTAAACAAAATTAGTGTAAGATTGTTGTAAATGGATGCTTGATGGTTGGCATGGACTCAAAGGGCTGATGGGCCTGTCTGCGTGCTGTGACAAATCCACCCAAAATGGTATGGACTTTACTTTTCCTTACAATGAAATGTTGTCTGGTGCCATCTGAAGGGGATTGTGCCAGCTAATCAGACTGAATATTTCTCATTGACAACAAAATAAAGTGGAAAGAGTTAATTTTTAAACCTTTTACGGAAAGTTTGGGATTGGGAATATACACTTGGAATTCAATCATAAACAGAAAGGGAAAATTAAACTACATTTTTTATAATTAAAAACATGGCAGTTTCAAATCTTATTCTAAAAGAATAAAAGTCCACATTTATAACATTTGTTTCTCTGGGTCAAAGACATTACTTTAGCTTATTTATGTCCTAATATACTGTTGGAGCTCTGTGACTTCCCAGCCAACAAGGCTTAACATTTTCGATAATGAAAGGTCACTGACTTAAAACTTTAACATTGCTTCCTCCTTCACAAATCCTGTCTGACTGCTGAGTATTTCCACCACATTCTTTATTAACTTTTTCAAAGTTTTTCAGAGCATGAGTAATGCATAAAATCTTGAAGTTTACATTACTGGATAACCTAAATGGATCTGCAAACTGCGGAGCATGCTCAGTAAAGGAGCAGGTACACCTGACAGCAGTGTTTCCATATATAATACTGCACATCCAGACACCACAAGTTGCTATCAGCTTTGCAGAGTTATGATCAGGATTATGACTGCTTTTTCAGAATCATGACAGAATAAACAGCGTAAATAGCGAGAAAGGGTTATCACTGGCAGAGGATTCAGGGACCAGGAAACAGATCTGTAACAATGGACAAAAATGATGTATGAACATACAAAAAGAACAAGTTAAGAGCAGCAGAAGGCCACTCAGCCCTTTCAGTCGCCTCTACTGTTTTCCACAATCATGGCTGATCTGACTGTGACCTCAGCTCTGCATCCCTTCAACCAGTATGGCCCTTTACTTCCAAAGACTCATGACTTCTGAGAGAAAAAGCTTTACCTCATCTCTATCTTAAGTTGGTCACCCCTTACAGGCCATCCCTGGATAACGATTGGGTTCTGTTTTTACAGACGTCCGTAAGTCAGTTTTATCCAGAAGTTGGAAAATACACAAAAATTACTCGATATGGTAACCATACCTCCACAGTATTGCAATGAACAGCATCAAAATCCCATTGACTGACAAGAAAGAACGATTACTTAAATGGAGCGAGAGAGGAAACTAGATCTGATGCTCATGGGAGCAAACATATGTACTTACGTCGGACTTCTGAATTTAATGATATTATGGGAGTTGATTCATAAGTAAGGGGGTCCACAAGTAAGGGGGTCTGTAACCTGGGGACGGCCTGTAATTTTTCCCACAAGGGAAGCATCCTCTCCACATCCACCCTGTCAAAACCCCTCAGGATCTTGTCTCTCTCAATGAAGTCCTCTCTCACTCTTCTCAACTTTAGCAGAAACAAGCCTAATCTACCCAACCTTTTTTTTTCAGACAACCTCCAGGTATTGAATTAGCAAACCTTTTCTGAAATGCTTCCAGCACATTTACATCCTTCCCTAACTGAGGAGGCTAATACTGTACAGCGCACACCCTTTGTGCTTTCACCAATGTCTTTTGTAACTGAGGCAAAACATCTTTACATTGGTATTTAATTTCCCCAGCAATAAACGACAACATTCTGTCTGCTTTCCCATTACTTTCTAACCCTACATGCTTGCCTTCTGTGATCATGTACTAGGACCTCCTGATCCCTTTGCACCTCAGAGCCTGCAAATCTCCATCTTTTAGATAAAATGCTTTGTTTGTATTTTTCCTGCCAAAACATACAATTTCACATTTTCCATACATGATACTCCGTTTGCCAGACTTTTGCTCATGTAATTAACATTTCTGTGTGCCTTGTGTTCTCTTCACAAGGCACTTTCCTGCTTATCTTTACGCCAAATTTAGCAACCAGGTTGGTTGGTAACTCAGTTCGGTCATTTACATAAATTACTCAAATGAGGCCCCGGCACTAATCATGCCACACTAGTCATTTCATCCTGACTTCAAAATCCTGATTTAGAGCTAATTCTGGGATTAATTTGTATAAATGGAGATAAATGCAAAATACTTGCTTAATTCATCTGCCATCTCCTTGTTTTCCATAATTAAATCCTTTGACTCACTTTCTGTAGGACCAAAGCCCATTTCATTAACTCTTTTCATTTTAGTATATCCACAGAAAATTTTATTATACAGAACCATAGGAACAGAAAGCACAGAAACGGGCCCTTCAGCCCAGTGTGTCAGTGTCGACTGTCAACCATCCATTTTACACTAATCCTATTGTTTAAAATTCTCCACATTCTCATCAACTCCCCTCAGACACTGCCACTCACCTATTCATTAGGGATGATTTACAGCAGTCAATTCAGGGCAGCAGAGTGGTGCAGCTGGCAGGACCGCTGCCTCACAGTGCCAGAGTCCTGGGTTCAGTGCTGACCCTGGATGCTGCGGTTTTCTCCCAATTCCCAAAGACGTACAGGTTGGTAGGTTAATTGGCCATTATAAATTGCTCCGAGTGTGAGTGATAGAATATAAGGAGAAACTGATGGGAATGCAGGGAGAATAAAAATTGGGTCTAATGTAAATAGGTGGTTGATGGCAGAGTCAGTGCGCTGACAATGACCCCAGGTTATCAACCTGCACGTCGTGAATTTGAGACGGAACAGAGCATCTGGAGGAATCTTATCCAGTCATGGGATAACATGCAAACTCCACATAGATGGCACCCAAGATCAGGATTAAATGTGAACCATAGAACAATGCAGCACAATACAGGCCCTTTGGCCCACCATGTTGTGCCACCCTTCAAACCACACCTAAGACTATCTAACTGCTTCCTCCGACATATCCCTCTATTTTAAATTCCTCCATATGCTTATCTAACAAGCTCTTGAACTTGACAAATGTATCTGCCTCCCACCACCACCCCAGGCAGCGCATTCCATGCACCAACCATTCTCTGGGTGAAAACCTCCCTCTGGTATCTCCCATGAACTTCCACCCATTACTTTAAAGCCATGCCCTCTTGTATTGAGCATTGGTGCCCTGGGAAAGAGGCGCTGGCTGTCTACTCTATCTACTGCTCTAATATTTTGTATACCTCTATCAGGTCTCCCCTCATCCTCCTTCTCTCCAAAGAGTAAGCCACGGCTCCCTTGGTCTCTCCTCATAATCCATACTCTCCAATCTAGGCAGCATCTCCTCTGCACCCTTTCCAATGCCTCCACATCCTTCCTATAATGAGGCGACCAGAACTGGACACAGTACTGCAAGTATGGTCTAAGCAGAGTTTTGCAGAGCTGCATCATTACCTTGCGGTTCTTAAACTCGATCCCACGACTTATGAAAACTAACATCCCATAAGCTTTCTTAACTACCCTATCCACCTGTGAGGTGACTTTCAGTGATCTATGGATATGAACCCCCAGATCCCTCTGCTCCTTCACACTGCCCAGAATCCTGCCATTAACCTTGTACTCCCGCCTTGGAGTTTGTCCTTCCAAAGTGTACCACCTCACACTTCTCCAGATTGAACTCCATTTGCCACTTCTCAGCCCAGCTCTGCATCCTATCAAATATCCATCTGCAAACTTTGACAGTCCTCCACACTATCCGCAACACCACCGACCTTTGTGTCATCTGCAAACTTGCTAACCCACCCTCATCCAAGTCATTAACAAATATCACGAAAAGTAGATGTCCCAGAACCGATCCTTGTGGGACACCACTAGTCACAGCCCTCCAATCTGAATGCACTCCCTCCACCACAACACTCTGCTTTCTATAGGCAAGCCAATTCTGAATCCACATGGCCAAGCCTCCCTGGATCCCATGCCCTCTGACCTTCTGAAGAAGCCTACCATGTGGAACCTTGTCAAATGCCTTACTAAAATCCATGTAGACCACATCTACTGCACTACCCTCATCAATCTTCCTGGTCACCTCCTCCAAGAACCCTATCAGACCTGTGAGACATGATCTTCCCTTCACAAAGCCATGCTGGCTGTCCCTAATCAGTCCATGATTCTCTAAATGCTCATAGATCCTATCTCTTAGAATCCTTTCCAACAGCTTGCCCACCACAGACGTAAGGCTCACTGGTCTGTAATTCCTTGGACTATCCCTACTGCCTTTTTTGAATAAAGGGACAACATTTGCCACCCTCCAATCCTCCGGTACCAATCCCATGGACAACGAGGACGCAAAGATCCTAGCCAACGGTTCAGCAATCTCTTCCCTACCTTCACGAAGCAGCCTGGGGAATATTCTGTCAGGCCCCGGGGACTTATCTGTTCTAATATTTTCTAACAGCTTCAACACATCCTCTCTCTTACCAACACTGTCCTCAGCTTCATCAAGACCCCTCTCCTTGGTGAATACTGAAGAGAAGTATTCATTGAGAACCTCACCCACTTCCACACCTTCCAGGCACAGCTTCCCACTTTGTCTCTAATCGGACCTACCTTTACTCTTGTCACCCTTCTGCTCTTCACGTATGTGAAAAAAGCCTTGGGATTCTCCTTAACCCTACTCGCCAAGGCCTTTTCATGTCCCCTTCTTGCTCTCCTCAGCCTCTTCTTAAGTTCCTTCCTTGCTACTCTATATTCCTCATGAGCTCTGTCTGATCGTTGCTGCCTAAACTTTATGTATGCTGCCTTCTTCTTCCGAACTAGTTGTTCCACCTCTCGTCACCCATGGTTCCCTCACCCTGCCATTCCTTCTCTGCCTCGTCGGGGCAAATTTATCCCTAACATCCTGCAAGAGATCCCTGAACAACGACCGCATCTCCATAGTACATTTCCCTTCAAAATGTCATTCCAATTTACATTGGCTCTAGCCTTATAGCCTCATAATTTGCCCTTCCCCAATTAAATATCTTCCTGTCCTCTTTGCTCCTATCCTTGCCAACGACAATGCTAAAGGTTATGGAGCGGTGGTCACTGTCCCCCAAATGCTCACCCACCGAGAGATCTGTCACCTGACCCAGTTCATTACCTAAAACTAGATATAATATAGCATTCCCTCTAGTCGGCCTGTCAACATACTGTGACTGGAATCCGCCCTGGACACACTTAACAAACTCTGCCTGTCCTAAACCTTTGGCACTAAGCAGGTGCCAATCAATGTTTGGGAAGTTGAAGTCTCCCATGATAACACCCTATATTCTTACACCTTTTCCAAAATCTGCCTCCCAATCTGCTCCTCAGTATCCCTCCTGCTACTGGGGGGAGGCTATAGAATACTCCCAGTAGAGTAACAGCTCCTTTCTTGTTCCTAACTTCCACACACATTGACTCTAGAGAGGATCCTTCTGCATTATCCACCCTTTTTTGCAGCTGTAATAGTTTCCCTGACCAGTATTGCCACCCCTCTTCCTCTTCTCCAACCCCCACCCCCCCCATCCCTTTTAAACACAGAATCCAGGAATATTCAGTATCCATTCCTGCCCTGGTGACAGCCAAATCTCTGCAAGAGCAACAATATCATAGTCCCATGTACTTATCCAAGCTCTCAGTTCATCACCCTTATTCCTGACACTTCTTACATTTAAGTAAATGCACTTTAGCCCATCCACCTTTCTACTTTTATACCCTGTACTCTGCTTCTCCTTCCTCAAAGCCTCTCTACATGTTAGATCTGACTTTTCCACATCCACTTCTTCCTCTGACCTACCCCTCTGGTTCCCATCCCCCTCGCAAACTAGTTTTAAACCCTCCTGAACCACCCTAGCAAACCTGCCTGCTGTGAGACAGCAGCTCTACTAGATTTGCCACGGTGTCACAGTTTATAAAATACATTTTTATATTTCTGGTTACCTTTACCTTGTACTCTACTTTTTCTATTTTATGTTCTGTCCAATCTGCTCCCCCTGCCACCCCTCTTCGTACCTTAGCTCAAAGGAAAAAACATATAATTGTGCAGGGGAGATTTGTGAAAGATACTTTTTTTGTTGATAGTGGTGAAGATCCAGAACTCACTGCCTCAAAGGATGAGGGAAACTATCCATGAATGTTTTCAAAAGGTTATTGAATAGGTTCTTGAGGAGAAGTAAGATGCAGGCTGTGGGGAAATAAGACTGTCTGGATTCCTCTATAAGGAGCTGGTGCAGACTAGATGGGCCTAAGTGGCCTCCTTTTCTGACATAACAAATTCTATACATGCACTTGTTCATGACATTTTGTGCCTCTGACTGATGATAGTGGAATGGAGTCCTCAAAAAACCTACCAACGCACTTAAAAAAATCCATGGTTTATTGATGCTATTCTTGGTATTTGCTCACCCAACAGGAGCTAAAACAAGTGCATATTTGGTGATTAATTATCAACTACTAATCATTCTGTCGGAAGGAGCTGCACGTTTGATGGATGAACAGAGTTTTCTCAAATGTGAATTGCAGATTGAATTTAAATTGGACAAGTACGAAGTGTTACATTTTGGTAAGTTAAACCAGAGCAGGTCTTGCACAGTAAATGGTAGGGCCCTGGACAGTGTTGTAGAACAGAGAGACTGAGGTGAACCAGTGGATAATTCCCTGAAAGTGGCGACACAGGTAGACAGGGTGGTGAAGAAAGCATTTGGCGTACTTGCCTTCATCGGTCAGGGCATCGAGTACACGAGTTGGGATGTCATGTTACAACTGTACAAGACGGCGGTGAGACCGCATTTGGAGTATTGTGTACCGTTCTGGTTATTTAGCTATAGGAAGGGTGTTATTAAACTGGAAAGGGTGCAGAAAAGATTCATATGTTGCTGGGACTCGAAGGCTTTATACGGAAAGATTGAAGAAGCTGGGGCTGTTTTCCCTGGAGTGAAGGAGGCTAAAGCGTGACCTTACAGAGGTTTATACCAACCATCATGAGGGGCATGGATAAGGTGGATGGTCACTATCTTTTTCCCAGGTAGGGGAGTCTAAAACTAGAGGGCATAGATTTAAGGTGAGAGGGGATAGATCTAAAGGGGACTTGAGGGGCAAGTTTTCCACATAGACGATGAACTGCCAGTGTAAGCTGCAGAGGCGAGGACAATTACAATGTCTAAAAGACATTTAGATGTACATGGACAGAAAAGGTTTATAGGGAGATGGGCCAAATGTAGGCAAATGAGACATAGGCAAGTTGGTTGGTATGGAGAAGTTGGGTTGAAGGACCTGTGTAACTATATGATGATAAGCCTTGCAATGCTACACTGGTGTACTCTACAGTCCCAGTCCCATTTTCAGATTCTTTCCCCACAGCCTTACCCATCCAATTTCCTTCTGAAGCCACTGAGTGACTTTGTTAGTAAGTTCCAGTTCATCACTACTTTCGCTGTACTTATTCAATTTTCAGCACTTCCTGCCCATCATTAATTGCCAATGAATTTCTAACAAAACAGCTGGTCATTGACTTCAGGAAAGGGGGCAGTGTGCATGCACCTGTCTACATCAATGGTGCTGAGGTAGAGAGGGTTGAGAGCTTCAAGTTCCGAGGAGTGAACATCACCAATAGCCTGTCCTGGTCAAATCACGTAGAAGCCATGGCCAATAAAGCTCACCAGTGCCTCTACTTCCTCAGGAGGCTAAAGAAATTTGGTTTGTTCCCTTTAACTCTCACCAACTTTTACAGATGCACGATAGAAAGCATCCTATCTGGATGTATCGCAGCTTGGTATGGCAACTGCTCTGCCCAGGACTGCAAGAAACTGCAGAGAGTTGTGGACACAGCCCAGTGCATTACGGACACCAGCCTCCCCTCCTTGGACTCTGTCTTTACCTCTCGTTGTCTTGGTGAAGCAGCCAGCATAATCAAAGACCCACCCACCCGGGACATTCTCTCTTCTCTCCTCTTCCATCGGGTAGAAGATACAGCAGTCTGAAGGCACGTACCACCAGGCTTAAGGACAACTTCTACCCCACCGTGATAAGACTATTGAATGGTTCCTTTATACAATGAGAAGGACTATGACCTCACGATCTACCTTGTTGTGACCTCGCACCTTATTGCACTGCACTTTCTCTGTAGCTGTGACACTTTACTCTGTAGCTGTGACACTTTACTCTGTACTGTTATTGTTTTTACCGTACTACATCAATGCACTCTGTACTGACTCAATGTAACTGCACTATGTAATGAATTGACCTGTATGATCAGTTTGTAAGACAAGCTTTTCACTGTACCTCGGTATAAGTGACAATAATAAACCAATACCAGTACCTCGGAATCAATTGGGTGTTAGCGGACTCCCTCCCCTGAAGTTTTGTGGTCATCATTACTAACAGACTTTTTCTTCCAGATTATGAACTGAAATCTGAACTCAGGTCTTTGGATTGTCAGTCCTGGCTACTGGTTTACAAGCTCAGTAACTTAACTGCTCTGCTATCATGTACCTGGTGTAATTCACATCTTCTAAGACTCTTCAGCCCAAAGATTTAAATTACCAAAAAAACAGATAATGTTGTCAACATTGAGCCTGAATGAGTGGGAAGAGAAAATAAGTGAACATTTCAAGTTGAAGGCCCTGTCAGAACTGGGCAAAAGAGAGAAAACAAGTTAATTTTATGTTGCAAAGAGGCTGGGAGAAGGAAAGGGTGAATAGGACAGAAGAACTATCTCTGATAGAGTAAGGGCATAGGCTTCAGGGAAAGCCAAAGAAATGCAGAGATTGGTGAAATCACTCAGCAGGTCAGGCAGCATCCATGCAAAGATAAACACAATTAACGTTTCAGATGCAAAACGCTTCATCAGAACTGGGAACAAGAGATAAAAAGGCGGTTTTCAGTGAAAGTGAAGGGAGGGATGGGAAGGACAAAGAGAATGTCTGTGAATAGGGTGATGCTAGGTCAATGGATTCATGGGAATTCCACAAAAGGATGACTTACAGCACCAATGCCAGTTCTGATAAAAGCAGAGAAAGGGAATTTTCTACAGTTAGCGAATTCAATATTGTACCTGGAAGGCTGCCACATGCCCAGACAAAGAATTAAGTGTTTACAGAGGGCCTCGCTGCAGTGGTGTAGGAGGCCATACAGCGATAGGTTATAGTGGGATTGTTTGGAGAATTAAAGACCATAAGACATAGTAGCAGAATCAGGCCATTCAACCCTTCAAGGCTGCTCTGTCATTTGATCATGACTGATTTATTTTTCCCTCTCAACCCCATTCTTTTGCCTTCTCATATTGGTATTGGTTTATTATTGTCACTTGTACTGAGGTACAGTGAAAAACTTGGCTTGCATACTGTTCATACAGATCAATTCATTACACAATGCAGATACATTGAGTTAGTAGAGAGTGCATTGAGGTAGTACAGGGTAGAATGATTATAGTAAAAGTAATGAGTAGATCTGCAGAGAGCAGCTTGCAACGAGTCACCACGCTCCGGTGCCATCTTGCTTTTCCTCGTAAATCTCTGTAATCTTTGACGCCCTTACTAATGAAGAACCTATCAATCTTCACTTGAAATGTCCCCAATGACTTGGCCTCCACAGTCATCCGTGGCAATGAATTCCACAGATTCACCACCCGCTGGCTAAATAAATTCCTCCTCATCTCTGTTCTGAAGTGACGTCCTATTCTGAGGCTGTGCCCTCTGGTCCTGGACTCTCCCACCACTGGAAACATCCTCTCCACGTCTACTCTATCAAGCCTTTCAATATTCGGTAGGTTTCAATGAAATCCCCCCTCATCCTTCTAAACTCCAGCGACTACAGGCCCATCAAACGCTCCTCATATGCTAACCCTTTCATTCCTGGGATCATTCTTGTAAACCTCCTCCGGACCCTCTCCAATGCCTTCGATATGGGGCTCAAAGCTGCTCAAAATATTCCAAACATGGTCTAACCAACACCTTCTAAAGCCTCAGCATTACATCCTTGCTTTTACATTCTAGTGCTCTTGAAATGAACGCTAACATTGCATTTGCCTTCCTTACTACTGACTCAGATTGCAAGTTAACCTTTAGGAAAGGTGGTAGGCACATAAAGATTAGGGTCATCCCGACGTTCTGCAGAGTAATCGCCCAATCTGCTTTTGTTTCTCTGGTGTACAGAGACCACTTGACAATGACTCTACCACTGATATTCCCGTTGTTCTAGCCATCCCTCCCACCATCTTCACTGCAGCTTAAAACCACTTATTTTATTTCCCTTTTCCAGTTCTAATGAATGGTGTCTGACCTGAAACATTAACTTTTTTCTCAGTGCACAGATACTGCCTGACTTGCTGAGTGTTTCCAACATTTTGTTTTTCTTCAGATTTCCAGCATCTGCAGTTTTTAATTTTCATTTACTGTTGATGAAGCCATCTAGTTAATTGGTTAATGAAGGCAGTTTGAAGTGAGAATACAAACAAAGGAAATGTAAAAGCTGGCAATGGCAGTAGGAAATGCCCAGCTGGTCAGGCTGTGCTAGTGGAGAGAAAAACAGAGTTACTGCAGCAGGACTAACCAGATCTGATACATAGAAAGGTGGAAGGTGATGTTCCTCATGCATACTCTGGGCTTCATTTTAACAGAAGACACGGACAGACAGTTCACAGATGATGAATTACAAGTGGCAGGCAACAGCAAGCTCACATTCCCCTCTGTGGACTAAACATACTGTAGGTGCTCCACAAAGCAGTCACCCAATCTGCTGATGCAGGGTCTTAGCTGAAGATTCCCTTGTCTCCACAGATGCTGCCTGACTCACTGAGTTCTTCCAGCAGTTTAATTTTTGCACCCAATCTGTGTTTATCTTTTCAATGTAGATCACATTGTGAGCAGCCAATAAAGACCATTAAATTGGAAGTGCAGACAAATCACTACTTCACCTGAAAGGAAGGTTTGGATCCCTGGATGATGGGAAGGGAAGAGCTGTTTCCCATGGTTGCTTAGGAAAGTCCCAGAAAACAATTCGTGGGGGCAGAAGTGCAGATTATGGAGTTGATGAGGGAACGGTCCCTTCAGAATGCTGAAAGGGGAGGGGAAGATGTGCCTGGTGGTGGAATCTCGGAGAAGGTGGCGGGGGTTGCGAAGGATATGGAGGGTGGTGGGGTGGGAAGTGAGGACCAGGGAACTCTATCCATGCTCTGCCTGGGAGGAGAGGGACTGAGAGTAAACAAATGAGATATAATGAGTGGCCATATCAACTACAGGAGACAGTAAACCATGGTTTGGGAAGAAAAGAGAGGCTGCAGAAGCACCTGGATAGAAAATCTTGTTATCAGAGTAGATGTGATGGAGACAGAGGAACCGGGAGAATGGAATGGAATGCTTCCAGGAGGCAGGGTGGGAAGTGTTGCTGAGATAGCTGCAGGAGGCTGTGGGTTTGTAGTGGATGTTTGTCGCTAACCGATGTCATGAAATGTGAGTTCTATATAAGTGCAGGATGCAGCACCAGTATAGGTGTTGATGCTCCAGAAGAGTTGAGGGAGGGGACCTGAATGGGACAGAGACAACGATTTTTCCACGTATCCCACAAAAAGACAGGTGGAGCTTGGGCCCATGTAAATTCTCACAGCTGCACCTTTGATCTGGAGAAAACAAGTAGCATGATAAGAGTAGTTCAATGTGGGAATGAACTGAGCGAGGCGAATGAGCTCTTGGCAGAGAAACAGTGGTTGGGCCTCTGTTCAAGGAAGAACTGAGGGAGGCACTTAGTCCATTGAGTGTGGGATCGAGGTGTAGAGGGATCGTATATCCATGGTAAAGATGAACTGTTTGGGACCAAGATCCTTTCCTTCCTCCTGAACTCTGGATCCCACTCTACCGTGCTTGATGGTGTCTTTGGCTTTATCTATTTCCTGGATAGTCTGGAATCGGACAGTTGACGTTTTGGGTCGAGGCTCTTCACCTGGACTTCATCCAGTCTATCTCACCAATGATGAATATCATCCATTAGTTTACAACTATCCTCCTCACTATCAACAACACTACCGATTTACATTCATCTGCAAACATATTAACTGTACATCCTACATTCATATCCAAATCGTTATACTTTTTTTATATATACATAAAATAAGATACATCCTGTGGTAAACTACTGGTCACAGGCTTCCAATCACAAATCAACACCCCCATCTTCACTCTTTGCCCCTTATACAACTCTGGTTAGACCACACTTGGAGTATTGTGTTCAGTTCTGGTTGCCTCATTATAGGAAGGATGTGGAAGCTTTAGAGAGAATGCAGAGGAGATTTACCAGGATGCTGCCTGGACTGGAGAGCATGTCTTATGAGGATAGGTTGAGTGAGCTAGGGCTTTTCTCTTTGGAGAGAAGGAGGATGAGATGTGACTTGATAGAGATAAGAGGCATAGATCGAGTGGACAGTCAGAGACTTTTTCCCAGGGCAACAATGGCTAACAGGAGGGGACAGAATTTTAAGGTGATTAGAGGAAGATATAAGGGAGATGTCAGGGGTAAGTTTTTTTTTATGGAGAGCGGTGGGTGCGTGGAATGCACTGCCGGCAGAGGTTGTGGGGGCAGATACATTAGGGACATTTAAGGGACTCTTAGATAGACACATGAATGACAGAAAAATAGGGGGCTATGTGGGAGGGAAGGGTTAGGTAGATCTTAGAGCAGGATAAAACGTTGGCACAACATTGTGGGCCGAAGGGCCTGTACTGTGCTGTAATGTTCTATGTTCTATTCCCAAGCCGATTTTGAATCCAATTTGTCAACTTGCCATCCCATGGACTCTAACTTTCTGTCTCCTATGTAGGACCTGGTCAAAGGCCTCACAGTAGTCCATGCAAACCACATCAATCACACTGCTCCCACCGATATATTTTGTTACCTCTGAAAAATTCAAACAAATCGGTCAGACACAATCTCCTCTGAACAAAGTTCTTCTGACCACCTTTTATTAATCTTTGCTTTCTAAGTGCAGATTAATCCTGGACTTCAGAACCTTTGCCAATAACTTACCTACCTCACAGGCCTATAATTTGCTGTCCCGTAGTCATCTGGCATCTCCACATCTGCCATTTGCCTTTCTTTTTTCATTCAGCCCTTGATATCTCTTTACATCCAGGGTTTCTTGGACTAGCTGTCCATCCCATTCACACTTATGGGAACACGTTGGCCCTGAACTCTCTTTATTTCATTTCTGAATGTCTTCCACTTGTTGATGTAGACCTACCTGCAAGTAGCAGCTCACAGTCTACTTTTGGCAGGTCCAGCCTTGTGATATTATAGAGTCATCCAGCATGGAAATGTCGCTATCTCTAACCTTCCCTCCCCCACCTGGCTCCATCTGCCTATTAATCCCTCTTCACCTGGATCCATCCATCGCTTGCCAGTTCCAGCCTCACTTCTTCCCACACCTCTTTATACTGGATATCTCCCCTTTACACTCAGTCCTGATGCAGGGTCTTGACCTGAAATGCTGATTATCCCTTTGCCTCCAGAGATGCTGCCTGACCTGCTGAGAAACTCCAGCAGCTTGTCTTTTTTGCTCCGGATTCTTGCATCTGCAGTCTCCTATACTTCATAACATCAAAATTGGCCCTGCCTCCCAATTCAGGGACTTTATTTCCAGACAACTTTATCCCTTTTCAGAACTATCTTAAAACTTACAGAGTTATGGTCACTATCTTGAAAATGATCTCCCACTGAGACCTGAACTACTTGCTGGGCTACATTCCCTAAGATTAGGTCCCTCCTTTAGTAGGTTATCTATGTATCTATGATAAGTTCTACTGCACACAAAACTCTATCATCCTGTTTTGACTTTTCCCTGGAGGTTATTAATCAGCACTGTCTCATTATATAAAATAAGGTCCCAGGTAGACTGCTCCCTGGAGGTTTATATTTCTTG